>NC_072491.1:4848750-5172500 GCF_027574615.1 Eptesicus fuscus
TTGACAGGCCCGATTCAGTTTCACAGCATAAAGATAAAATCAGTCATTTCACAGGAAAACCAAAACACAACTTTTTCATCTAATTGATCCCTAGGCAACGACATTTGCCTTTGGCCCAGGCGCTGCTTCTCTTGAGCTACACCCCGCCCATCCCTCCCCTGTCTACCCAGCCCTCTCCCTCGGAGGGAAAATAATGTATAGTTGTTATTAGTTGACTGAGTGATCCTACACACACACGCACACACACGCACATACACCTACTTAGATTCTCTTATCTTTCTTTCAGCAATCACATTGATCAGATACCATATCTGATCAGACATGAGCACAATAACCATTCTTTAGGTATCTCATCCCCATTCTCTCCTGGGAGCTCTGAGATAGTCAGTCTATGAGTTGCAAGAACTGCCCTGGCTGAGTGGCTCAATTGGTTGGAGCG
Organism: Eptesicus fuscus; assembly: GCF_027574615.1. Lineage (NCBI taxonomy): Eukaryota > Metazoa > Chordata > Mammalia > Chiroptera > Vespertilionidae > Eptesicus > Eptesicus fuscus. Next base: position 4,849,190 of record NC_072491.1, read on the forward strand.
TCGTCCCATATACCAAAAGGTTGCCAGTTTGATGCCTGGTCAGGATGTTTATGGGAGGCAACCGATCAATGTTTCTCTCTCACATCAATGTTTCTCTCTCCCCCCCTTCCTCTTCTCTATCTAAAGAATAATAAAAAAAAAAAGTCACAAGAACTGGTTTGGAGCCTCAGCTATGTGGCCTTGGGTAAAGCACTTCCGCTCTTTGGGCCTCGGCTCCTTGATCTATAAACTGGAACCTCGGTTAAGATGACCTCAGAGGCACCTTTCTTTTCGGACAATCTATCCGGTAAACTGTAAAGCCTTCCCCTGTATCCCCTGCAGAGGTTTGAGTCATGTGGCTGATGAAGGCCAATAGACAATGACAGCATCCTTCTCCCTTCCACCAGCCTCCCACAGCACCCGCCGGAGCATTTCCAGACTCCATCAAGCCCCCAGGGGACCCGCTGGGATCAGCCGAGTCACTGTCTCAGCTGATGGATATCGTAAGGAACCGTGAGAACTACTTGGGATCTGGGAGCGTCGGGGAAAGGAGGGCTAGTCAACTACATGCGATAGAGGGCTCCCGCCATCCTCACCCTACCTTCTGAGCTAGAAACGCAGTCTTGCTGCCAGTCCCCATGGCACCCTAAGACTCCAGTTCCCTCCATCAACCCTCATGGGCCTGGGGCCCGGACCGCAGGCCTGAGAGCTTGAGGAGAAGGTGACATCTTCAGCCAGGAGTGGATTTCTTTTTTTACAAGCTCACCCAAACATTGTTTGGCCGCCATCGCCTATGAGCTTTCCCAACGTGAAGAAAGAAAGGGCACAGGGGGACCAGGCGGACGCTGGAACCCTGTGTTTTCTCAAGGACATCACAGAAGTCCACATGACTTGGGGTTTGAAAGCAAAATGCCAGCACAGAGCGGATTCCTGACGAATGTGGCCCAGATGTTTCTGAGCGATTTATTTGTGTTGATGGAAAATGGCTGAGCTAATAATCCTTGGAAGGCATTCCTACAGGGAGAGCTGAAGTCTGCTTTGCTTCTCTGCTCCTTGTATTTGCTTGTGGTTTTTCTTTTAGGGAAGAACAGAAAGAAATTGGATGTTGGAAAAAGCCCAGTAACAACTGTATCCATTTGACAACTGATGCCCAAATCTCAAGCCTCGATTTGTTGACCTGATTTATATCGATTATTGAACGTTCACTGAGGCCCAGACACTTCTCATCATTATCTCATTTACTCCCTATCATCAGGAGGGGACCAAGGCTCAGAGAGGTGGGGTGTCCTGCCCAGAGTCACACAGCCAGTAGAAGGAGGGCTGAGAATGAAACCCCACGTGTCAGACTGTAGAGCAAAAACATTCCTACCACGTTACTGAGTAGGGCAAAGACGGGGGTGTTTAAGGATTAAAGGGGAGGTCTTCGAATTGATCCTTCTTTTTGTCTTCTCTGTTGTATGTTCTGAATTTAGTCAAGAGGTCCTTAAAGGAGAAGCACTGCTTTTTGACACACACCTCCCCCCACCCCCACAGCACCTCCCGGGTAATGAGTACTTGTGCTGTGGTCCAAAGCCGTACTTGCGATCACGTGGAAATGGCTGTGAAGCAGACAGAACTGCGTCCAAATCTCAGCTTCACCCTCACAAGCTAAGGGACTCGGAGCAAGTCGGTTAAGTTCCCTGCGTTTGGTTTCTTCGTTCTCTCAGTCTCTGGCTCTGCAGCTATAGCGGCAGCACATTAAAGTGGCGTGAGGACAGCTTTGGGCCCAGCACTTGGCACAGAATTGGCTCAGTGGACGGTGCTTGGGCCGGCACGGAATTAACCTGGTTCTCTTGCATCCAAGTCTATTTCTGTTCGGAGGGACAATGAACTTCACTGAGCACTTAATTACGCCCATGCAATGGGAGAACAGAGGGCACTTCTGGAAGACCCAGGACCCCAAGGGACTCACCTCCTAAATATTTGCCCAATAAATGCCATCTTCCCGACACGGTATTTTTGGAACTAGGGTAGATGGAGGACATGCAGTGGTGGACAGGACAGGCGTGGCTTTGTCCTTGTGGAGGGTCCAGGCTTCAGGACAGACGTGACACATATATGAAAAGTAAATGTGCCAAGTGCTCTAGTAGGGAGACTCCTACAGCAGGGAGACTCCTACAGCACGGGGACTCGGGGACTCGCCGAGGGAGTGCCACTCTAGTGATGATGAGGCTTCCGAAGGAGCAGAGCTGGACAGGGAGGGAGAGGAGTTCTGAGCAGGGGCTGAAGGGGAGAGACCAGGATCTCTGAAGAACTGGAGGAAGTTCAGAGAGCTGGAGGAGCAGGTGGGAGAGGGTGTGGGCTTAGGTGAGACTGAAGAAGTAGGGAGGGCCATGGGGAGCCTTGCATGACAGGTTAGGAGTCTGGATGTTTTAATGAGGCCGGCATCAAACCTTCCAAGTAGTTTAAGCAAAGGATTTACATCTTAGAAAGATTACTTGGCCACAATTTGGAAAGAGGATTTGGGGTGAGGGAGACACAGAAACAATTACCAGTAAAGTAATGCAATTGATGTGATGAGGTTGGGAGGATATTCAAAATGTTTAACAATCAGTACCCAAGGGCCACCCGCCAGATGAACTACCTGGGAGGCTACTGAAGGAAGTCCGGAAGGACCTCTGCCAAGCCCAGCATCATCCCGAAGGGCACCAGCGGTGGGCTGGGCTGCCGGGTGGCAGGGAGGGGGCACTCATGGAAGGGTCATTGGTGGTGTGGGCAGGAGCGCTTGACCAGTTAGCATGGACTTATTTCAATATTCCAGCCCTTGGTGAGGTCACTGTGATACATTCCATTGTGGATGTCAGCGGGGAGAGGGGAGAAGCAAAGGAGCTGGAGTAAGATTCCACAGTCTCCATGCATTTCACCCATGAGCCAGCAACCAGGGAAAGGACCCGCTCAAGCTCATGGTCTGAACACCTTGAATCCGGGAACTCCCGGTGAGACCACTATGACTTGGAGTAGGACGTGCCACACAGAAGAATGGGGACACTGCCACTTTAAGAGGAATGTGGTCTCACTGTGAACTGATCACAACCATTCACTTGCCGTAGCCAAGCCAACTCTGTCTTGGGTTCATCCTGACAACTCCCACTCTAGAGATTCTGCACGTCATCCCTGCTGTCCTGACCCTGACCAGGTTCCTGGCGAATATGGCCACTCTGTTGATTTTTCTGATTCTTCTTCACTCTGCTGGTTTTGTCCTGGATTCTCCACAAACAGCAGACCTTCCCAGCTCCATTTTACCCTGCCTGGACCCTGCAGTTTCTTCTGCTTAACCTTCCAGCTCAGTGCACACCCCTCATTCCTTGATGGTAACCCCAGTTTTTCTCCAGGGAGACCGGGGGATTGAGTGTGGTGTATGCTGCTTTGCTAACTAAGACAGTCAAATTAGTCAAGCAAGTCTTTCACTCATTCAAGTTTTCCTGCCGGGGGCACAGCAAACGCTGGAGGGGTTCATGCTGTTTCCATAGCTCCACACTCTGCCTGGGGCCTGCGATGCCCTCAGGAACGACTGAGACACGTCAGACTGCGTGAATGCTATGAGCATCCACTGTGCTGTGGCTGCTGAAGATTCAGGATGAGAAAAATATGGTCTCAGATCAAACTTGAATCTGTTCATTGGTTCATCCTTGAGTCATTCCCTCGGCCATTGAGGGCTGAGTGCCCAGTCCGTGCCAGGCACTGTGAATAAGGAGCAGTTTCTGAGCTCGAGGAGAGAGGAACGGGAACAGTGAGAGAGGTGTCTTTAACCGAAAGATTGTGTCACCCGTGAAAAATGAAGACGGGAATTAAAACCAAAGTTTGTAAAGCTCTTTGAGCGTTAGGTATTGACTTTGGCAAGCGAGTGGAGGCTGGGTGGTCCTCCTTGAACGATGAGGCCTTAAACCCTAGGCAAGGGTTTTCCAAATCCATCTTGCTTCAGAGGTTTAAGTCTAATGGGGCAGGGGAGTGGGGGGTGCACTTGGACTTGGACGGCTGACTGTGAGCCAGAGCTTGAGTTTATACGCGGGACTAATGCTCCATAAAGAACATGCTTGGACCCTTGGCGGCTCATGCAGGCTCCTTGCATCGGCTCTCCCCTCTGGCAAGATACAAAGCCTAGGACAAGGAAAGGTGTCCCCTCAACACAGTCGCGGCCGGACAGATGACAGTATGCGGTGTTAATCCCAGTAAGCATTTAAGAGACTCAAGCCTCTGCATGCCTTCCTCGTTCAAAAAAACACTGAGTGAGGCCCTGTGGGGACCAGGCACCGTATTAGGAGCTCGCTGCGTGGCTGAGAGGTAGTCCCTGCTATCTGGGACTTCACAGATGGATGGGGCTCCCAGGGTTCTAATAAACCATGTATGGGTGTGGAAACTGAGGCCCAGAGAATTTAACTAACTCGCTCGGAGATAACTGGAAATACACATTGGTCTCTGCCCCTGGTTCCTGGCACAGAGCTCCTGACACCCTTGTGATTCCCCAAGTGATAAGAGCACTAAGAGCATCTATTGAGGTGACTTGGGTGGGTTTCTGAGTGGCTTCTGGATGGGGGCTGGTCATCAGAAAAACCAAGCCGAGATTAGAAAGCTGGAATTTTCAGCCACACACACACACACACACACACACCCCTCCCCTATCCTCTAGAGAGGAAGAGGGGCTGAAGGGTCCCGGGTTCGATTCCCTGTCAGGGCACATGCCCGGGTTACGGCCTCAATCCCCAATGTGGGGCATGCAGGAGGCAGCTGATTAATGTTTCTTTCTCATCATTAATGTTTCTGTCTCTCTCCCTCTCTCTTTCCCCTCTGAAATCAATAAAAAAAGAAATAATTAAAAAAGAAAAAGGAAGTTTGAAAATATCCATGGAGAATTATCTCCCAAAGGCAACCTGGACAGAGCCTGGGCCGACCTCGTGGGGCGCTCTAGAGCAGCAATGCTGGGCCAGAACGTTCTGCCCTGGTGGGAAATGGCCGGGCCTTCCCACCCTGCCTCAGTCACCAGATGTGGGCGAGCTGGGAGGATGTGCCTCGGCCCAGCCTGCTCTCCACAGTGGGCACGAACCCTGCGGGAGCTCACGGACATGGGAACCTCCCTTGGCCTTGGACCTGAGTGGTACATGTCTGTGTCTGCCACAGCAATGCACGTGAACCTTTTCTCACAGCGGGGACTCCTCGCGGTTGTGTGGTACTTCTGATTACTCCAACTGACGAACACCCCAAGGTTGAGCATTAGGCTATTATGAACTTCCTGCTGTTCTGAATGATGCCATGCATGAACATCCTAGTAGATTACAATTCTGTCCTCTTCCCTGATTTCTCCCCTTAGGACCAATTCCTAAAGGTGGGATTCTACGGCAAGGTGTTTGGGTATCTTCAAGGCTTTCCCCCACACTGGCCTCCATGGAACCCGTGCCCATCCCTGCTGCCCCGCAGTGGCTGGGTCCTGTGGACACCGATTACCCTGACTCCTTGAAGGCAGCGCTAGTCTCACAGGGGAAGAAAAGTATTCTGTTTTTGTTTTTATTCGCATTTTTTTAAACGCTGTGGGTAAACACGTTTTCACATGCTGTTTGACCGCTTGATTTCCTGTTTTTCTCAACTGCTTGTTTATATTCATTCTTCATCTTCCTAATGCAGCTTTTTCTTGTCCTTACTGATTGGAAAGACTTCTTAAACACAGAGGCTCATTCTCCCTACCATCTCTGCTGTCATTGTTTTTCCCAGTTTACTGCTTGCCTTTCGTCTTGTTTACACTGTTCCTGACATGCACATGTTTATAGTTTGTTAGGGCCAATTCATCAATCTTTTGCGTCTTAGCGTCTGTCCTTGTCATTACGATCGCAATGCTTGATTCATCTTTTTATCTCGATGCTGGACCTTGATTCTCCCCTATTAAATGTGACCCAGTTAATTTCCATTCACTGTTGCAGGCTGCCTGGGTCTTTCAGAATCTTACATCACCCGGCATCTCAGCTCTCCCTCCCAGCTTTGAGTCACATGCAAATTTGATCAACGCTCTTTCTGTGACTTCATCCAAGTCGTCTATCACCCCCCCTTTTGCATTTCTCTAATGACGCTCATTCAACTCGTCTGAAAAGGAGCCAAATGGAGCCTTCCATATCACCAGTGCAGCAGCCAACTGGCGCCAGGCACCGACGTGGGAGAGGAGCCTATCCCTGCCAACTGGACGCCTGGCCAGGTCCAAGATGCCTCTTTGGATCAGTGTTTTCAAGCACCTGTCACCCTTAGAACCCTTGCTTTCTGTACATAATCATTTATTTATATTTTCTCCTCCCATTAGCATATCTATTTTTTCCCTTTTTTAGCCAACTGAATGCTTTGTGGAATGACAAGGGACATAAATATATAGAAAATAATCATGTGTTAGATGACAATGATGAGGCATGACTGGCAGAACAAACAGTCCAGGCTCACACTGGAAGGTCAATTCATTTCCTTGGATTATTGGACAAGACATTCAAGATTATCTGGTCCACACCTTCCCACTCTCATCCACCTGATGCAAACATCCATTTTTCCTCATGAAGGTTAATTATAGCTACCATTTACAGAAACCATCTGGAAACCAGACAGTTTTCTTACATGATCTCTAATCCTTTAAAAAATAAAAATAAAAAAGGAACTTTGCAAGACAGGTGTTTTCTCCCTTCAAACACAAGGAAAATAGAGGCTCCGAGAAGTCAAGCTTTTAGTCCAAGATCACACAGTGTGAAAGTGTTAAGAGCCTGGTTTTGAACTTGTATCTCTCTGGATCCAAATCCCATATCAAGCTGCCTCCCCAGCTGATGCCAATTGCCCTGCACTCTTTAAGCACCATCAGGGTTGGATCACTCCTGAAGGTCATTCCAGGAGTGCCATGAGGGGAAGAATTCTGGATATTGGCCTAAATGGCCTTTTCTGCATCTTCCACACAAATTAATCTTCTTTTTAAAAAAATATATATTTACTGATTTTTTACAGAGAGGAAGGGAGAGTTTGAAACATCGATCAGCTGCCTCCTGCACACCTGCTCCTGGGGATGTGCCTGCAACCATGGTACATGCCCTTGACCGGAATCAAATCTGGGACCCTTTGGTCCTCAGGCCGACGCTCTATCCACTGAGCCAAACCAGTTAGAGCCAAATTAATTTTCTTGTCCCTCCTCAAGATAGGACTTCTAAGCATCGTCTCCTCCTTGTCCCCTCTTCTCAGATCTGTCAACAGTTCCTCATACGATAGAGTTGGGACACCTTTCTGGGGATCGAGCCTGCAACCAAGATACATGCCCTTGACTGGAATTGAAATCATACCCTTTCAGTCCTTGGGCCGACGCTCTAACTGCTGAGCCAAAGCAGCTAGGTCCACTATATGACTTTCTTAAAGCAAGCTCCCATCCTTGCTTGACTGCTTTTTCTCACCTCCCAGTCTTACCCTGGAGTTCCTTCCTGCCTCCTTTGAACATTCATTTACGGAGCTGCAGCCCTGGCCTCATGGTGCCCAGAGGGTGAGAGAGAGATGGGTGGGATGAGGAAAGCTCAGAGTTCCCAGGTGGGGCCTCTAAGGTGGGAAACCACCTAGCACAGAGCCAGGAGGGCTCTTTCAGGAATGGCTGGGAAAGTGGCCTCTCTGCTGCGGATGTATGTTGGAAGGAGTTGGAAAGGGGGAGCTGCAAAGGTGACATCCAAAAACACGGAGGTGGGACAGGGAAATATACTTCAAGACCCTTCCATGGTTCTGTCCACTTCTGTGACTGAACTATGTCTTCCTTTTGTGTTCTGAGCCCCACGTGCTCATTTTCCCCATTCCTACCATGAAGCTAATAATATTACCTTCCTTGTGGGTTTGTGCAGAGAATTAAATGATCTAATCACTGTGAAGCGCTTAGAACAGTAAGTGCCCCACAAATGGTGGCCATTATCATTTTCAGCCTCGCCCTACATTTAATTATTTCCGTGAACAAAGCACCAGGCAGTGTGCAAGGATAACGGCCTTGCTTTTTGACCTCCTGCTTGAGAGCTTTCTCATACACACCTCATCTGAGCCTCGCACAACCCTCGAGAAGGGAGCACAGCAGGCCCTCACTGACCTTCCATAAGGAGGATGCAAGGAAGACTTGGATGATGAAAGAGGAACACCAGAGTTTGTCCAGGAGTCCATCACCACTTTCCCCCACCATCCTGTTTTGATTTTAATGTGGATAGATGACCAGCAATAAGGATCGACTGAGTTGAGTCTTAACTTACGTCTGACAGCTCCTACCCCCCTTGCACTCTTCCTTTGCCCCCCTCTGTGCCATATCGGAGACCAAGCTATGGCCCTGAGTTTGAGCCTGAGGCTTATCCCAATGCCTGAGCTGACTGTGAAAATAGCAGGAAGTGGCTCAGCCCTGTATGTTTCTTCATGGTTTGACCTTCACTACCAACTCGGGACTCAGCCCAGCTCTCAGCTCTGGAATCCCACGCTGCGTTAAGAACTGTGAAGCATCTTGGATTTTACCCTACCTGAGATCTAACAAGTTAACCTACTACAATTCTCAGGTTCTGGCAGAAGATGTGAAACTCCTGGGTCGGAGACAAAAGACAGCTTATTACTCACAGTAACGTTAGCAGCCAGAATGCCATCGCTGGTGCTAGTTCCCTGAACCTCAGTTCCCCAGGGGCAATGAAGTGGGGGCCAGGTAACTCCTCTACACGCAGCAGGTTTTGTTATTAGCTAGGAACCCAAAGCCTAAGAAACTCCCATCTTTTAAAGGAGCTGTAAGCCAGCCTGCCTAACCTTTGCCCCAGAGAGAGACATGACTGGTCAGCAAACAAATCGGCCCTCTGGCCTGAGGGAGACACTGTGCCCACGCTCCAGGGCTCTCTGTTACGCAAACATCCTTGGAAAGACAGGTGGCCACCAAAGCTTTCAGTGCCTCTGCTCACGAGATGTGCAGACACTTGGAGAACGACCCCTGGAAAACAGACTCCTAACACCTTGTCCTGCCTCTGTGGTCTGTCTGGTTATTCGGGTCATCGTTTCTGGGATACCCAATACCCACGGCCTTCCTGGGCTCATCATCGCAATATTATGGAGGCAAAAGCCAGGCGATTTTTAGAAGGTTCACATGCCTTGTGCTGCGAGCTGGTAAAATGGACACAGGTGATGTGCCCGGCTCCTGGAGGAAAGGTGAAATGTGGTCCAGTATGCAAATGAGTATGAAATCTTAGCTAGATTAGAGGAGACACTGACACGATTCGTATAATGATGTCCTGACCCATTTTTCTAATGATGAAAGTCGGCGTGTCTCTAATAATGAATGTTAATTAACTGCAAGGCATAAGCCGTTAACCAACGTGGACTCTCTCGATGTCTGTGTCTATCGTTTGAACAAACACCTGGCTCATCTAAACATTCCTCCACCCTCTTTCTTACCCATGAGACGAAGAGTTACTGTAGGCCCTCCTATGGGCTGGGTGTTTTAAGCTGAAGTACTGGACACCACAGCACAGACTGGACAACACTGTGAGCCTGGCTACACCGAAGTGACCCCGCGTGAAGTGCCTACTGCTCGGCCGGGGCTTTGGGGACAGGCACACCCTTTCCTCAAGCAATTCCACATCTAGGGACTCATCCCAGAGAAGGCCCCAGAGATGGGCAGCATGGCTTTTCCGAGGATTAAATAAGCTGATACAAAGTGCTAAGAACAGTAGCTGGCTCAACGTGTTTCATTTACGTGCTCAGCTCAGTTTTACTTAGAAGTGAAAAGAATTTAAATAACCCAAACCTCCAACAATAAAGGACTCTTTCAGTAAATTATGAAATGTACCTAAAATGAATTGGGATATGGGTGTTAAAACCGCACTGTAACTGGATGCTGCTGATGTTTAGAATGTAAAAAGTAGTAAAGACCATTGCCCTCGCTGTCACAATAAGGAAGCACTGATAAACTAAAAAAGGTCACGCGTATCTAGGAATAAATTAAGAGCAGGTGTGAAGATCTCTACAGTGAAAACTGCAAACCAGTGCTGAGATAAAGAAGATTTAAAGAGAGGCCAAAAGTAAAGACATACTGTATTAATGTACTCAAATACTTAGGTTTGTTAAGATGAAAATTCTTCCCAAGTTTACCTATAGATTCAATGGTGTTCCAATCAAAATCTCAAAAGACTTTTTTGTAAACACTAATAAGCTGGTTCGGAAATATAGATGGAAATGGAAAGACCCTAGAATAGCCAAGATAATTTTAAGAAGAACACAGTTGGTGGCTTATATTAACGTATTTCAAGAGGTAGTTTTTTGGTCCAGAGTAAATCCATAGTGTGTCACTGGTCGCCCGGTACTCACCAGGAGAGCTGGAGTGGCTGTTTGTGGCTATCATCTGTTCCAGTTAATGAGAATCTGAGCCAGGAGGGTTTTATTCATTCATTAAACACATATTTACTGAGGTTGTATGTGCCAGGCAAGGACAGATTGTCAATGAAGCTAACCAGTTGTAATGGTCAGGGCCTCTCCCTGGTATAGGCCTCCTTCCAAGGACTCCCATAGTCACGGGTATTTGTAAAATATACCAAGGAAGATCTTCACCAGAATTGGTTAAGACCACTGTCTCCACTGTAGTCTTCCTTCCTTCCTACTTCCCGCATGTTGATTGACGTGGGAGTAATTGTGTCATTGGGAGAATTCAATTTAAGTGGAAATGAGGATTTATTCAGTATGACTTTGGTGGGATATATTTATGTGGCTGCAGCCACTTCCAAGGAGGGTTACATTATTTCTAACTGTTCCAGAAAGGAACGACTATCAGAAATATTCTTACTGCCCACTACGCCAACCCACCCAGAGTCATGACACCATATCCCATGCCAGAAATTGTTTATCAAGATATAAATGAAAAAAAAAAAGATATAAATGGTTTCTATGGTACCTGGCATCAAAACTATGGGGTAATAGAGAAAAACTGAGGTACAAAAGCAAGTCTGTGGAAAATCATTCCTAATTTTATGGCTCAGATCTGAAAGGAATTTGATAGATCTTCCCAACTTGGACATGACCAATAGCAGATCGTGAAGCCAAAAGAAACGTTCCTGAAACATCATCAATAAAAAAGCAAATTTCAATCAACCACACAAGAGAAAATAACCCAACTGTCCTTATATTCTCTCTATAAAAAAAATATTGTAAGACTTACTGAGAAAAGTGTTCAAGTTTCTCACTCTGATAGCAAATTTGTGTATTTTTCCTTGTAGTTCCGCCAAATTTAACTTTATACGTATTTGAGACTTGTTATTAAGTGTACGCAAATTCAGAGCTGCTGTATCATCCTGACAAACTGAACCTATTTTTATTACACAATCTCCTTTTTTATATCTCGCAGTTCTTTGCCCTGAAGTGTGCTTGGCCTGTTATAAAGATGATGACAGCACCTTCTTTTCCATTTCCCATTCTTTCACCCTACATACAGGCATGGGCCATCACTCCAAATGAAGGCAGGGGGCCAGGCCTCTATCCTGCTACTGTATGACTCTTGCACTGACCGGTCATTGGGGGTATGAGTTGCTGGGAGAGAGTGGGCATGGCCTTGAGCCACACAGCTTTCTGCGGCGGAAGTGAGGCGTGGGGAGGAGCTCAGCTGTGAGTCATCCGCAGACAACACGGGCAGCTGCCAGAGGACTGAATGTATTGGTCCTGAAGGGAGATGGGACAACACCCCAGGGCACCCACCATACACCCTCAACCTCCAATCAAGTTGCTATGGAAACAGACAGATTCTCACGAGAGAGGTACGGGATTGTCAGATCTGCTTACCAGAATCAAAAACCCTAAACATGTTGAATCGGAAAATGGCAACCGTGTGGTTCTCGGAATCTTTGAGCTGGAAGGCACCCCAGAGATGTTAGAGCTCACCCTCCTCGTTTTTACAAACGAGGTGACTGGGGCTCAGATGTAGCCAGTTCCCCTTCCTAAGGCCAAGGAGCCATCTGTGGCTCTGGCAGGACCAGGATCATGAGTTTGCTCTTTTGACTCATAATTTATTGCATGACTCCAGCCCTGCATTTATTTGGCAGACATCTATGGCTAAAGAATATTATGCATAAGCTGTGTAATCTATATTTATGATGTTTTAAATAAGTCTGAAAAAGTACCCTCAAGAGTCTCTTAGTTGTCAAGATTTTTGCATATACATTTTCCATTAGCATAAGTGATTAAGGCATAAATGCCCCTATAAAACTAAACACGGTCTTTGTTTTCTAAGTACATTTCTAAGCTCCTGACGACAGAATGAAGGAACGTTTATGCAACCCAACTTTTATTCAGTTCCAAGTAAGACCACGGGTAAAGGCTTCACCTGGGAAATCAGTTCATGGTCATTAGTACGTTATCCTACCCAATAAAATGGTAATATGTAAATTACCATCACTCCGCTACGCCCACGATTGGGCCAGAGGGAGGCGCAGGGAGCGGGACTCGGGGTGGCCGGGGTAGCTGATTGGGCCGGCAGGACGCTGAGCTGGCGGCGCGAGCTCAGCGTCTGCGCCATGGCTGTGCTGTGGAACAGAAGGGGCCTCTGGGGCAGCGAGCTCACGTCCTGCCGCGGACCATCAAAAGCGGGGGAGCAGGGTGCCTGTCTGCTCAGGCACCAGGCCTTTCAGAAGCTTCCGCCATGCCGGAGGCTTCTGAAAGGCCTGGTGCACCAGCGGACAGGCACCCAGCTCCACTGAGATCGAAAGCGAAAGCATGTAGGGGACCCTACACGTGCATGATTCAATCATGCACTGGGCCTCTAGTAGTCTCATAGTTCTGTAGCTTCTGCATTATTTCATTTAATCCTCCCAGAAACTGTGATGTGGGAAGGGAGCAAAGGGGTAGCTCCAATTTAGAGATGCAACTACATAACGAGAGAAGTGAAATGGCTCACTGAAAGACGCACATTTAGTCCATGGTGGTTCCAGGGCAAAATTCGGTCACTTGTCTCATAACCCAGTGTAACAGACGCACCCTACGCTGCCCCTTCCCCCCCACCCCCCAATGAGTCATGCCCTTGTACAATTCCCTCACCTTTGACTTGCTTAGAATATGGCCAGGGGATGGGCTATCCCTGCCTTGATGAGGGTCAAAATGGTTGCATGGTTACATTTTGTTATGTAAGACTCCTACTGGTAGCGGAAGAGAGGCACTGCTACTGACCTTGAAGAAATAAACTGCCACGTTGAACAGCTTATCTGGGCATCCACCTGGCAGGGAACCGTGGGTTGGAAGGTGGTCTCCAGCCGAGAGCCAACAAAATGCTGGGGCCCTCAGCTGAATTTTGCCAACAACCTGAGTGAGCCTCTTCCCCATCCACGCCTCCAGATGAGAACACAGCCCAGCTGACACGACACTGCACCTTCCTTGTAGTTCCCTAAGCAGAGGGTCCCTGGGTCCCCATTCACATAAGAGACATACCCTTGACTCCTGACCCTCAGAAACTGTGAGATAATAAATGTGTCATGTTTTAAGTTGCTAAGTTCATGGTAATTTGTTATATAATTGTAAAAGACTAATATCCCTAGTATTCCTCCCAAGACGGCTCAGGTGAAACCATATATATATATATATATATATCGTACTCCCTGGACTCAGGGGCCAACCTTTTAAAGGCTGAATAATATTACATTGTATGTTTGCATATACTGGTTTCCTTATCCATCCACCAGCCAATGGACATTTGGGTGGCCTGTACCTTTTGGCTATTGTGGACAATGCTGCTGTGAGTATTGATGTGCAAATACCTCTTCAAGACCCTCCTTCAGTTCTTCTGGATAAACACCTAGAAGTGAAATTGCTGCATCATATGTTTTCATTCCAGTTTTCATTTTCTGCGGCCCCACTACACCCCTTTCCATAGCAGCTGTCCCTTTTCCATTCCCACCACCAAGTGTCCCAGTTTCTCCAGAGCCTCGGAGGAGCTAGTGTGGACCCTTCTGAACTGGGCGTGAAGGCAGGACATCTGAGTGGAACTGACCAGGAGACAGTGACCACGCCCCAGGTGACGGGATGGTATTGCTGACAGGCTTGGGATTCATCCAACAGGAAATGAGAGAAGCCACCAAAGATAAACGAGTTCACCGAGGGCAGTGGAGGGAGGAGAGCAAAAGGTGAGGACTCAGCCTCGGGGAATGGCCCGGTGGGGCTGGGCCGCGCACTCATTCACAAAGGGCAGGGGCTAATTGCTTTTAAAAAGCTCCTGCTCTCAAGTTAAACATTCCCCTGCTGTTCCTGGATTTACTTAGCAAACGCTTTTGCATATTAAATACTAACTTATCTCAGATGGAGTTACCCAAATCAAAATTAGAGGGTGCAGTGATGGTTACCATCTGTGGAGGTTTTTAGTTTTCATCTAACAACCCAGAGAGGTAGACAGGAGTATTCTGACGACAGCCCTCTGGGGGGAGGCAAAGCAATGAAGCCACCAGGTGCCGGACATGCTCTCCTATTGTTTGCTCCCACTCCCGGCGGGGATTAGAAAGGATTGCTCAGGTCCCGGGCTCTGGGGATGGGGTGTGTGCTAGTTAGCAGGGACACTGTGCATCTGGAGTATATGCACAAAGATCAGTGGACTTGAGAGTAAGGTGAAGAACAGAGAATTTTTAGGGCAGAGAAAGTATTCCGTATGATACTGTGATGGTAGATGCAAGTCATTTCACATGGGTCAAAACCCATAGAACGGGCCACATAAGAAGTGAATTCTAATGTAACCACGGACTTTAGTTAGTAATAACCAACTTGTAAGTAGAGAAGCCAGCACCCAAACTCAGACCTTCTGATCCTAGAGTCTATATGCTTTCTATTATTCCACCCCACTTCTCTAGACAAATAAGATGTTCTTTGATACCTATTTTTTCTAACTTCTGGAGATTCTAATTCTCTATTAAATAGAAGTCGGTGATAGCGCTCACACATGACATCTGAGTCTCTTGCCCCCAGATCCTATGTGTTTCCAGCTTCTTACGTCAAACATTTAACGCGAGGCCAGACACTGTGCCCAGGGCTAGCCCTATACAGAGTCATAGCAAGAAACGCACCAACACCAAGGCTAGGGTGAGGACAGGGACATTAAATCACAAAGGGATATCCAGGGCTTTATGTCCTTAAAGACAATGATCTTTTTGTTTGTGGAGGACGAATAGGTGAATTCAGTCCTCCCGTAAACATCTACTGGGGCCTTGGGAAACACAGATGAGTAAGACACAGTTCTTACCTTCAAACAGATCAGTGTCTCCGGATGGCATGGGCAAGGTGAGTTCACATATAATTACATGCAGGGGTAATACTCTAAATATGTTACAACTGGAAGAGCATGGAAGGCAACCAATCAGAATGGATAGCTCAACCTTCCAGAACACACTCCAGCCATAAATAAGCCACCTGGACATACCTGGACGAATACGTGTGTATTAGTCAGCTCAGGCTGCCATAACAAAATACCATACATTAGATGGCTTTGAACAACAGCAATTTATTTTCTCATAGTTCCGGAGACAGGAAAGTCCAAGATCAAGGTTTGATTTCTGGTGTGCGCCCTCTCCCTGCCTAGCAGATAGATGCCCTCTCACTGTGTCTTGGGTACCAATCCTATCGGACTAGGGGCTCACCCTTATGACCTCATTTAACCTCAATTTCCTCCTAAAGACCCCATATCTCCAGATACAGTCACATTGTGGGACTGGTCCCTTAACCTGTGGGGTCTGTGCTACTCCTGTTTAGTGTCAGGACTAAGTTGCATTATGGGATACCCAGCTGGGGTCAGAGAGATTCATGGTGACAGAAGTGTTGGGAGTGTGGGAGTACAGGAGAAACAGAAGTGGTTATTCCAATTCATCATCTGTAAGATGGAAATACGCATCACCATTCCTACCTCACTGCTTGCTGTGAAGAATAAATGAGTTAGTGCTTAGAATAGCACCTGACACAGAGGCAACATTACCAGTGTTAGCTGTTATTATCACAGGGGTCACGCTCTTAACCATCATGGTACTGGGGCCTCATTTTAATTTCTCATTCTGACAATGCAAATTAACAATGCATTTCTCCCTCTGTTCAGCCAAACTGAGACTCCATGTTGAGAATTCACCTATGGCAACTGACTCTACAGATACCAGAAATGAGTACTACTAGTAGTAAATGTTCACTACTATCTATCAATTAGAAAAATGGCCAGGCATATATATATATGCATTTAAATAAAATGACAAAGATAGACCCCCAAGTGATGACACAGCCTGGGAGGGCCCTGAGGGATTAAGGGTAATATTTTATTTCTTTTCTTCTTCCTGTTGTTCTTGTGTGGGGTTTGTTTGTTTTGTTTTCTTGTTCTCCGCAATGAGACTGTATCTATTTGGTACTCATAAAAGCAACTATAAAAGTTATTGTTCAAATCCTATCTGGGCAAAGGATCCGTGAGCCCAAAGGAAACAGGAACGCACCCTCCTCGTCCTTTCTCCGTTGCGTTCGTCTCGGGGCATGCCCTGGGAAATGAAAGCGCACCAGCTCTTCACCCTGTCCCAAGGTGCGGTCACAGAGGGATGACTCAGAAGTGGCTTCTGGCACCAGGCAGCGCCAGAGCCAGGGAGGAGCAGGAGAGCTGCAGCTGCCACACCAGCCAGCTCTGCTGAGAATCCTCACGCTGAAGTGGGGGAGGAGGGGGCGCTCACAGCACGTTCCCACCTGAACCACGCAGGGCCAGACTCGCCTAATTAATCACACTAATTGCAAAGAAGGAGCTGGAAGCCAACAGGCAGACCCAACACATTGTAGAATTAAAGAATATCCAAGCATAGGAACCCCAGTCAGCTTCTTCCTTAGGCTGCTCCACATTTTATTTATTTACTTTGCAATACAAATCAAAAATGCTCAGCATCAAGACTTCCTTTGCTTCAGGTCCCCACAGAGCCCCGCATGGAGCCAGGTACACAGGAACTGCTGTGCTTCGGTTATTTTAATCGATATGTCTTGTTTTCCCTGCCCAGCACCCACTGTTCCTTTTCCAGGTAAAACATCTCCCAGTTTCCCTTTGAGGAAGCACCCCTCTGACACTCTTGGTGGGCCTGCCAATCAAGGTGACCTTCCCGCCCAGGGGGTGGGCACTGAGCCCAAGATAAGCCAATCAGATGCTCCCTTTTTTGAGTGGGGGAAATGGATTACCCCAACAAGCCTTTTCATTGGCTCAGATGGTACCCAAGTCCCTAAATAAAAGGTAGAGCAGCCTACCAGCTCCCTGGACTGAGCCCTGAGTCACTTCACAAGTATTCCAACTCTCTCACCATGCCAAAGCCTTTGGGCCTGTGAGAATTGGCTCTTAGGAAGGAAGGGTTTGAGGTTTGGAGAAGGGAAGACAAGTACCAAACCCTGTGGCAGAGCCTGGAGGAACTTTCCTACGGGTCTCTGTTCTTTCCCGTCCCCTCTCTGCTCACGGAAGCCGGAGTGAGCTTTTCATTATTCTTAAATTGTGATACAACACACCAAACATAAAATTCACCATTTTAATCATCTTAAACCGTGCAACGTAGTGGCATTTAGCACATTCACAGTGTGGCGCGACCATCACTACCTGGTTCCAGAACCTTTTCATCACCCCCAAAAGAAAACCCCGCACCCCACTAGGCGGTCACTCCCCAACCCCTCTCCCCCAAGACCCTGGCAACTACTATGTTGCTCTCCGTTTCTATGGCCTATACTAGATCTTTCATACAAACAGACTCATACACACGGCATGTGATTTTCTGTGTCTCAGATCTGGCATATATGACCCAGGAGTCAGTTCACAGTCCTTTCCTCTTGTCAACTCAGACTCACTGCCCGGGAGATCTCATCTAGTCCCATGGCTTCCATCTCCCAACTTCCTCCAGCCAGGTGTCTCCCCTGATCGCCGCCAACTGAGCATCGCTAACAGATATCACCAACAGGTGTTACCAACTTCACTCCAAAACAAACTGCTGTTGTCTACCCGTCCCCTACCATTAACCCTTATCGCCGCAAACGAAAACGCCATCCTTCCAGACCCAGGCCAAATATCTCCGAGTCCTCGACTTACCTCTCTGTCGCCCCATCCAGTCAATAAATGCAGCCGACTTTGACTTCAAAACATATCCAGCATCACACGGCTTCTGGTCCAAGCGACCACAGCGCCTTACCTGGGTTACTGCAATCGCCTCCTGGTCCTCCCTGCCTCCGCCCGCGGCCCTGTCCATTGGTTCTCGACACAGCAGCTCCAGAGATCCTGTCCAAGTGCAAGTGAGATCACACCCCGTTAAATCTGTGCTTCAGGTAAACAAGAAGCAACTTTTTAGTATAAGTATGTCCCATGCGATATTTGGGACATTTTTGCATAAGGCAGACTTATACTTTAACGTGATCTGTTGTGCCGGTCTAACCGAGTTCCTGTATTTTTATTTGCTAAGTCTGGCAGCCTTAACTAACACTGTAACCATCATCCCAATCCTGGTAAACCCGCTTTCCTGCTTTTTTTTCCGCCTTAGCAAACCGCCATCACATGTGTTACTTTATCAGTCTACACTCGCTACAACTGGGCTGTCTGATAAAGTAGCCACTGGCCACACGTGGCTATTGAGTGTTTGCAATGAGGCCCACACTAAATTAATATCAACTTTAACGCACACACGAGTTAGTTATTGGGAAGCTTTTAAGTGTGTTTAGAAAAACTTGCGTAAGGGAATATACTTTTTCGACTATACATTTTATGAAATCGAAATACAGATCCTGTTTTTCCCATGAAACCTTAACATTCCAATTGAGATGTGCCAGAAGTGCAAATGACACATCAATTTTTATTTATTTTATTTATTTATTTTGCGAGGCAGCACCTTTCATTTCCTGGAGCCGGAGGAACCCAAGGGTAAAGGGCGGATTCTGAGTCTACTCACCAGGAAGAGGTACAGAGGACAGCTGGCCTGGAACAACACGGATTTGAACTGCTGGGGTCCAATTATGCACGATTTTTTTTTTTTTTTTAATAACCATACAGTAGGCCCTCCACATCCTGAGATTTCGCATCGGTCAATTCCACCAACATTGGCCTGAAGGCGCTGTCCGCGGTTGGGGGTCCGCGGGTGCAGAGGCGGCTGTGCGCACTGCTCCGGTGCCATGTCATAGAGGGACTTGTGGGGGTGCTGGAGCCAATCCCCAGACAGGAGGGCCGACGTCAGCCGAGTTTGTGCTGAGTCCAAAGTGACACGGGCTTTCCCACGGCGCAGGAACTGGCGCCCCCGGCCCCCACATTGTCCGGGGAGAGGAGGAAACGCCGCTAAAGAAGCGACCAGGTCCACAGCGGAGACGTGTCCAGCTCAATTAGACTCCGAAACCACAGCGTCAGCGGCCGAGCCAAAGCCCGAGGTTCCCGGAGGCCTGTCTCTCCGTCCACTTCCTGGGCACGTGGAGGGACGACCATTTCCCAGCAACCTTTGCAGTTCAGCTGAGGCCATGTGACCTGTTCAGGCCAATGGGCTAGGATAAGCTGAGGCCATGTGACCTGTTCAGGCCAATGGGTATAAGCTGAGGCCATGTGACCTGTTCAGGCAGATGGGCGGGAGGGAAGATGCTGTGGCACCTCGGTCTTTCCCGGGCTTTGGAAGCCAGGGGTTGGGGTTGGTGGCGTTGCCAGCCGTGGGCAGGGGGCCCTGCAGGTGGCACAGCCGCCCTGGAGAGTCGCCAGACCGTGTGCGAGGCAGAGATGCAGGTGCCTGCAACGTAAGTGAGCCCAGCCCGTTCTGGACCAAACAGAGGCTTTCTGTCGTATTTACAGGGTGGCATACAATGCTCAGGTAGCCTTGGTTTTAAAATTATATAGCCCAGGACTAGCTGGTTTGGCTCGGTGGATAGAGCCTCAGCCTGCGGACTGAAGGGTCCCAGGTTCCATTCCGGTCAAGGGCACATGCCTGGGTTGCAGGCTCGATCCCCAGTAGGGGGCGTGCAGGAGGCAGCCGATCAATGATTCTCTCTCAACATTGATGTTTCTATCTCTCTCTCCCTCTCCTTTCCTCTCTGAAATCAATAAAAATATATTTAAACAAATAAGAAAATAAATAGTAAAATTATATAGTCCAAGTAAATGGGAAAACGAGATACAGAAGAGAGGTGACGTTATTCCTGTACGGGCTTGACCTGAGCCTCGGTTTCCTCCTCTGTAAGGGGAATAAAGATAACACCTACTTCAGCAGGTGCCATGAGGTTCTTAAAAAATAATTTAACAAACACACAGGGTACTTACCGTGGTTAGCAATATTAACACATTCACTCGTTGTATTCGTTTCTTGAAGCTGTTGTAACAAGTTGCCACAAACTGGGCGTCATAAAACAATAGAAATGTATCCTCTTACAGGTCTGGAGGCTACACGTGTGAAATGCAGGCGTCATCAGGTCCCTGCTCGCTCCTCAGGCTCTAAGGAAGGATGTGGGGCTGAGGAAGCTGGGATGGAGGTAGGAGGAAGATTTGTTTTTTATTGTATGCCTCTCTGTGCTGTTTAAATTTCCTTTACAAGGTACACACATTCCTCATGTAAAAAATAAACTCTAACAGTGAAAGGCAGACTCGGTCCCAGGTGGAGGGAGTTTCAGGAACCAGCCATAGTTGCAAGGGTGTGTTTGTTTACTTCGCTTTTATTTAGCGGAGGGGGAGGAGCAGCAGGGATTCATTCCTCAGCCCTGAGCTGCTTCACCTGCCCCGGAGGTTCCCGGGACAGCCTGTCTCACGGGATGGACATCACTGACCACAATTTCATTCTCTTCTGTGCTGTTTGTTGGTACAGAATTTGGGAGCGATATGTAGTTAGAGATCGCTGATTATATGTTTCCTAATTTCCCCTCTCCTTACTGTCCAGGTATCTCTCTGCCCACAAAAGACCCCCACGCTGTCGCCTTTTCCCCGGGGATGAGCAAGTTTTGTGTCTCGAAGGTGTTTGGGGCCTATTCAAAACAACAGCAGTGTCCCCATGAATTATCACTGTCCTTGGTGCCTTGGGAGAATCAAGGCTGGTCCCTGGGACAACAGCAGGCCCACTGTGTCAGCAGGTGCCCGTTGTTGATGCTGATGTTGTTGTTAATCCTCATCTGAGGACATTTTTCCATTGATTTTTAGGGAGAGTAGAAGAGAGAGGGAAAGACAGAGAGAAACATCGATGTGAGAAAAACACATCCATTGCTTGCCTCCTGCACAAGCCCTGACCAGGGAGGAGCCTGCAACCAAGGTACGTGCCCTTGACCAGAATCGAACCCGGGACCCTTCGGTCCACAGGCCAACGCTCTACCCACTGAGGCAAACCGGCTAGTGCTCAACAGGTGCCCTCTTTTATGCCAGTGGCAAAGCTCTGACACTTTGGGTCTGTCCACTGATGGCGCATCTCAGCCGAGGCAAAAGCAGAGAAGGAAGACTCTTCCCATGGCATTGAGAACACCGGCTCGCCCTGACTGGTTTGGCTCAGTAGATAGAGCGTCGGCCTCCGGACTGAAGGGTCCCAGGTTCTATTCCGGTCAAGGGCATGTACCTTGGTTGCGGGCACATCCCCAGTAGGGGGTGTGCAGGAGGCAGATGATCGATGTTTCTCTCTCTTCTAACTCTCTATCCCTCTCCCTTCCTCTCTGTAAAAAATCAATAAAATATATATTAAAAAAAAAAAAAAAAGAACACCAGCTCTAGGGTCAGAGAGATACACCTTGGTTTCCACCAGCTCTTTTTCCAGTGACGACTCACACAGTCCCTGTGTCTGGAGGTTCAGCAAGCTCACGCTAACAGGGCACTTAGCGCAGTGCCTCTCGTGTGCCAAGCGTTCGGAGTCGGAGATGATATTGCTGCTGTGATGGTCATGACTTTGATGATATTGGGCTGGTCCCGCCTTTACACTTTTCCCAGAACCTTGCACCTGTTGCCATAGGGCTTTCACAGCGTGGGGTTAATACTGGAAAACGGAGTTTCCCGTGGTCATGATGGTGGTTTTTGTCATGATTGCTGTTGTTTTTAACCTGTAAACAATAACTTTCCTGCCTAAGGGAGAAGCACCGTGTGGCCAGTGTGTGTGGTGCAATGAGCACCGTCTGAACGCAGACAGACATGGGCCCTAATTGCAAATCAGCCACTGGCTAGTGGGGTGGCCTTAGGCAAATCGGTTAATAATTCTGAGCCTCGGTTTTCTTTTCTGTAAAATAAGCATAATAATCCCCAATTCCTTTACCTAATTTGTGTTACGTTTTCTTAGCTGCTGGATACTCTGCTGGGTTCTGAGGCTACAAAGGGCAGAGAAAATTCATCCCTCACTTCAAAGAGATCACCATCTGGAGTTCTCTGCTCCGGAGAATGGTGATTAAGAGCTTGAGCTTTGGAATTAGACAGACCTGGGTTTGAATATGTGCTCTGAACTCACTGGCTGTGTGATCTTGAGCCGGTTAGTCCCCTTTGCTGATCCTTCGTTCCCCCTGTCAAAATGGAGATGGTGGTAACCTGCATCTTGGGTGGTTTTGAGGCTTCGGGTACATCGTGATGTGAAGCTCTTGGTTCACCCCGCGGGCACCCAGCAAAGGTTGGCTGCTATGACAAAGTGCACTCAGATGTTGCTGGTGCCGTGCAGGGATGTGTGCTGGTTTCAGTGGATAATTATACACGGAGGCCAGGGATGTGGGAGTCAGGAAAGGTTTCAAGGAGACCATGATGTCTGGACAGAGTCTTTAAAAATGAGAACATAAGGGAGAACCAAGGAATGCATCCAAGAAGCCACAGGAAGATCAGAATGATAGGAACGTAATGTACGGGGTTAGCAGGGTCCAAGTGCATGGCTGTCTTCCTGAGTGGCAGTGGCGTAAGAGATGGGCTGGAGCCGGCTGTTGGCAGGAGCCAGAGCATTGCAAGTCTTAAATGAAATTCCAAGGAACTCGGAATTTCATTTAAAGGAGACTGAGGCGCCACCGAGTGCTCTTTAGAGTAGAGCAATAATGATATTAGATTATCATGAAGAGACAATGATCTATCATATCCATAGAAAAGTTCTAGGAAAGGCAGAATGGAGGAAAGTCCTGGAGGGGGGCAAGCCTGGTGGCCAGGAGCCCAGTGAGGAGGCGTCACCAGAGCCCCAAAAGAGATGAGGAAGGGCTGCCCCGGGCAGCAGCAAGAGTGGGGAGGAGCCATATTGTGCAGCCTCCCGGGTGAGCTGTGCTGCTTATAAAGACTCATGCACTTCCTATGCGCTGTTTCTCCTTTCTCCCCTTCTCTATCGCCTCCCAAGTCTCCATGTCCTTCGCTCCAATGCCTCCTCGCCCCTTCTCTCACCACTCTGTCCTCTCTCCTTCCTCCTCTCTCTTGAAGCTTTGCTGAGAGCCGGGAACTGAAAAAACCCAGTTGTGGTTTGATCCAGATGTGCAACATGCCCTAACTGGTTTGGCTCAGTGGATAGAGCATCGACCTGCGGACTGAAAGGTCCCAGGTTTGATTCCGGTCAAGGGCATGTACCTTGGTTGCGGGCACATCCCCAGTCGGGGTGTGCAAGAGGCAGCTGATTGATGTTTCTCTCCCATCAATGTTTCTAACTCTCTATCCCTCTCACTTCCTCTCTGTAAAAAAAAAAATCAATAAAATATATTTTAAAAAAAATAGATGTGCAACATCTCAGGAGGCTGGAGCAGGACAGAGAGAAAATAGAGGACACGGACATTCACTCCGGTTCAACTTTCTCTTTAAAAATATCCCTTTGGGCACCAGAACAAACCCCATGGGAAATTTTAGCAGCCCTGTCTCGTGATGACTTTGCCTCCACTCACCACCTTCAGGCCTCTCTTTGCAGGCTACGTCCGTAGCCAGAGAGCTGGATGTCTAACTGGACGGACACAGCAGCCACATCTTCCTTCTCTGATGGATGGCCATCTTCAGTCTTACCTTCTGGCAACGAAACATGATGATAAGCTCATGGTGAGTCAGGAACTGGGAGGCGCTGGACAAACCGGAACAAGTGAGCCATGGTGCCCGCACTGGGAGCTCAGGTCCTATACGAGAGAACACATACACAGATAATTCTAGCACAGCGCAGAACGAGGGCCACGCAAAATCCTGCAGGACCGCGGACATAACCACCGACTGACTGAATTCTTACTAAGTTCCAGGACCAGCGCGAAGCCCTTCGTGTAAGTGGCTGCATCAAAGCCTCAGGATACTCTGCTGGCACACGTGGGCACTCGGGCAGTCTCAGCCCCGTGACACTGGTCTCAGGGTCATCCCCAGCTCACAGGTGAGGAGGCTGAGGCTCAGAGAAGTCAGATCTCTGGTCCAAGGTCACAGAGCTGGTAGCACAGCTGCGAGTCGCACCAGGTCTGACTCAGCCCAGGATCTTAACCGCTGTGCCTTCTGGCTGGTCATAGGAAAGAAAGCGATGAATTGTCCTCAGGAAGGATGTGGTCGAGGGAGGCTTTCCAAGGGAGATGGTTCTTGAGCAGGCCCTTGAAGAGCAAGCTGGACAAGCAGAGGAGGGGCATCTGGGAGGGGAGGGTGGCAGTGAGGACTTGATCTCCTGTGGCTGGACATCAGCTGCTGCTGGAGAAGCGACAGCAACAGAAAAGGCCAGAGAAGTCGGGGGCGGGGGGCAGATGTTCCCGGGGGACACGGATTCTCATCTTCTCCCCTGCACTTCCTTTCTGTAGCTCTGGTCTGGAAGGTTCCTCTGAGCGGTGTAGGCGGATCTTAGGCCTGCGTTTGATTTATTTTATAGCTGGAGTTCCGGAGCTTTTGTGGTGGCTGCAACATATAATATGGAATTTCCCTCCCGAGCAATTCTTCATCTTTGGCAACTCACTGGAGCGTGAGTCTGGCACGCTCTCCTTTTTCCTCTCTCTTGGAGCTTTAGTGGGGGCTCAGCTGGTGCAAGCCCAGGACCCCCCGCGGCTGCCCTGCCAGCTGCTCAGCCAAGGTGCCCGGGTCCTGCGAGAGGGCAGAGCCTGCCCCCTCCCTGGTGGTGGCATCAGTACCGTATCCTGTCCATTTCCCCCTTTCCCTTTGGGGCTCTTCCATTGAGAGAGAGAGAAAGCGGGGCAGCCACATTTGTTTGTGTCTGTTTCCATCGCTCCTGGTGTGGCTTCATCTCTGTTGGAACACATGGCATCTTCTATCTTCAGGTCATGAAAAGGTCACAGGCTTCTGAATCAAAACTCAGTTGGGTTCCAGTCCCAGATCTTTCAGATTGACTTACTCGAGGACCTTGGGGAAGGAGCATTTTAACCTCTCCCAAGAACCAGTTTCCTTATCTGCAAAATCGCAATGATAGTGATATGTGTATCAGAGGGATGTTATGAGGTTTAACAATAACCTGTGTAAAGCATCAGGGGTAACACTTAGCACGTAGTAGGTGGTATGACCTGTCTGTTTGCATCTCCTCCAAATTCATATGTTGAAGCCCTAAGCCCCTTTCTGATGGTATTTGGAGATGTAGCCTTTGGGAGGTAGAGTTAGATGAGGTCATGAGGGTGGGACCCTGGTCCAATGTGATTAGTGTTCTTATAAGAAGAAACACCAAATCTCTCTCCTGCTCGCTCACTCTCTTTTTCTCTCTCTCTTCCTTTACCCCCCTTTCCCCCTTCCTTCCTCCCCACCTTCCTCTCTCTCTCTCTCTCTCCAAAACAGAGAGATAGCTATCAACAAGAACCAAAGCAGTTGTTGCTTAAGCCACTCAGTCTGGCATTTCCTTAGGATGGCCTGGGCTAAGATAGCAGATGCCAAATCATTGGGCAGCCGAGAGCCTGAAAGTGCAGAAATGCCAAATCTATGACATCACCAACATCCTCAAGAGCATCCAACTCATCGCCAAGAAGTCCAAGAACCACATCCAGTGGCTACGCAGCCATGTGGTGGTGGGCATCAGTGGGCCACTTGAGGGGCTGACCGCGGGAGACTGAGCAGCAGCTGGACCACCGGGCTCACATCTGTTCCATGCACCTGCGGCTGCCTTCTGAGGATGCCGACAGCCAGTGATGTCCTTGGACTTTCTGGAGGGCCGCCATGGAGGGCAGACCTGGCAAGTTGGGCCCCTCCCAAGTGGGACGAAAGAGGCTACCCCAGGCCCTGGATTTGGGAGAGGGCTCTAGCTTTGGATGCAAGTCCTGGCTCAGCATTTATTCACTGTGTGATGGTGGACAAGTTACTTGACCTCTTTGAGGAAAATCCAATTTCAGCTTTATCTGAAAAACGAGGGGGAAATCCAATTTCAAAATTGCACAGATTAAAACAAGAAAAGCTAGTACCGGCAATAACAAACACTGAGCACAGTGGTTCAGTACATGGCTGTAGCGGCAGGGCCAGAGATAACGGCTTCTATCTTGATTCAAAAAAATAGAAACTTGCCCTAACTGGTTTGGCTCAGTGGATAGAGCGTCGGCCTGAGGACTCAAGGGTCCCAGGTTCGATTCCGGTCAAGGGCATGTACCTTGGTTGCGGGCACATCCCCAGTAGGGGATGTACAGGAGGCAGCTGGTCGATGTTTCTCTCTCATCGATGTTTCTAGCTCTCTATCCTTCTCCCTTCCTCTCTGTAAAAGTTAATAAAATATATTTTTTTAAAAATAGAAACTTCATTTTACAATAAGCTTTTTTAAAAATTATTTTGTGAATACCCAAATTATCTTCATAAATTTTGGAGACAACCATTAATTGACACCAAGATTATGGGTGAGAATAAATTCTCAGCACCAGGAAACAAAACAAAGCAAAAAGGTAACTACCAGATTATCTTACATCTCATCTCCATTCCCCTTGAGGGCAGGATCCATCTTAAACCTTCCTTGTCCCCCATAATGTCAAGTAAGAGTGCCTCGTGCAAATTAAAGACCCACAAATATTAATTGAAGAATTAGCAAGAGAGAGAAAAGTGCAAGTGAGTGAATGAATGGAAAGGCAGAGATACAGCTCAAGGAATCCACTGACTCAAGCGGCAGATTCTCTCTCCTCCAAATCTTCTCAGGGCACAAATATGGATGCAAACAGTGGACTGGCCTCTACAAGCCCCTCCTGGCTCTCTCGAAGCCCTGCAGGACGGCCTAGCCTGGACACTGCCAGGCTCCTTGCCCAGTGCCAAGCACAAGACCCTGGAGCTCTTGGTGTGGAAAATGGGGCCTCC
Source organism: Eptesicus fuscus (assembly GCF_027574615.1). NCBI lineage: Eukaryota > Metazoa > Chordata > Mammalia > Chiroptera > Vespertilionidae > Eptesicus > Eptesicus fuscus. Next base: position 4,876,302 of record NC_072491.1, read on the forward strand.
ACTCAAGCCTAATCAGGGTCCCACACCCTGTGTCTAACAGGAGGGATCCCTACTCAGGTCTAAACAGGGGGGGGGGGTCCCTGCCCCAGGCCTGCAGAGAGGCGCTCTCACTAGAGGACAGACTCGCTTAAAGAAAGCCCACAGAATAATCAACTGAAGACTAGCTGGAAAGAACCCTGATAACCTGGGGCGGAAAGTGGAGACCGCATAGAGACTGGTAGGAAGGGCTCCCACAGAAAGCAGCTGAAGTTCCAGAGCGATATCTCAGCTGTGGGGGGTTGCCATCGAGGACTCTGGGATCTAATCCCCAAGCTGCACCCCCAGCAGGGAGCACCAGAACTGAGAAAGGTGTGCACATAACATCTGGATGTGAAAAGCAGCATCGTCGCTGTCTGCCAGAGAAAGAGCTGGAAATGCAGTCACCCTCTTAAAGGACCAACACACAGAATTCCTTGTGCAGCCACTCACCTTGTGCTCCAGCAGTGGGAGGGCAGAGTGAACTGCAACTGTGTGAGCCAGGGTTGGGGGCTCTGGGGTTAGAGCTCAGAAGGCAGACACCCCGGTTTCCTATGCTGAGTCATTCCCTCACGCTGTGGAGGTCATCTTTCTCATGAAGACATTTGCTATCCAGGTGGTTTTCCCTAGGGGGGAAGATAATTGACCCACCCTATTGCCCCACTGTGTGGAATTCCTGAGACCTATTAAGAGACCGAGAATAACAGTTAGCCTCCAAGCAGAAGCAATTGCCCCACCCTGTTGGAAAAACTCTCGCCACACCTGTGGGAGAACATATTTGGCAATGATACATCTGATAAAGGGTTAATATCCAAAATATATAAGGAACTCATACAACTTAACAAAAGGAAGACAATCCAATTAAAAAATGGGCGAAGGACCTAAATAGACACTTCTCCAAAGTGGACATACAGTTGGCCAAGAGACATATGAAAAATATGCTCAAAGTGTATTCACCCATTTTAGTTTGAAAAGGTCCCCGGGTTCCCCAGCCCACCCCACACCCTGCCAGTCAGAGCATTAGCATCAGGTTGTCGGCCAGAAGCCTTCATTTATAAATGCCTTTGTTCTCCTGTCCCCCTTATCACCCCCTTAGCCCCCTCTCCCTCACCACCCCCTCAGCAAGTTTGCACAAAAAAACACCGTTTGTGGGAGCAAGACTCCCAACCCTGGCACAGAGCCACAAAGTGAAGTAATTGTGCAATTAGAACTTAATTGCTGGATGTAATTTCTTTCTTTTTTCTTTTTCCTTTGCCTCTCAGTTGTTGCAAATGTGTAGTTCTGCCTTGGGATGTCTGATGAGTTCCTTGTGTCTTGCCCCAGGAAGGGATGAGATTGGGGGAGGGAGAGGCTACGACAGCTGGCTGGATTTGTCTCCTCAAAGAGAAATTACAAAGTAAACCTTCCCCAGCGGCTGAAAGCCAAGGAGGAAGACATTTAACTCCAAAATCTGGTGGCAAAGGACCCCCTACTCCCCACTCCCCCCCCCCCCCCCACCCCAAGCAGGCCAGATTTTCAGTGACCTTCAGCAAAGGCTGTGCCTGAGCTTTGGCAGATGTGTGGTGTGTCATTGCATTAGCCACCAATCCACAGAGCATATACTATGGATATTCTAGGCAGGTTCCATCCCATCTAAATCCTCCCAATAGTCCTACCATCAGAGTGTCACTGTCCATCTTGTAAACGTAGGATAACAGTTTCAGAGAGGTCCAGCTACTTGCCCGGGGTCACACAGCCAGTGAATGCTGCTGCTTGAAAGTGAAGGCAGGAGCTAGCTTTTTCAGCCCCTTCTACCCAGAGGGCCTAGCACAGGGCCCCAGGACCCACTCCAGAGAACGGGCTCCCTCTCCTCTCTTCCCTGCTCAGAGCAGAGAGGCTCTACAGCAGTGGTTCTCAACCTTCCTAATGCCGCGACCCTTTAATACAGTTCCTCGTGTTGTGGTGACCCCAAGCATAAAATTACTTTTGTTGCCTCTTCATAACTGTAATTTTGCTACTGTTATGAATCGTAATGTAAATATCTGTGTTTTCCAATTGTCTTAGACGACCCTGCTAGTGGTTCTCAACCTGTGGGTCACAAGAGCAGCGGTTCTCACATCAGAAAGGTTGAGAACCGCTGCTCTGCAGTCTACGCCCTCCGCACACAGCCGCTCCCAAGCCGCATCACAGGCCTCAGTTGCTCTGGGGGCAGCCTCCTGTCCTGTCTCCCAACAGCCACAGCTGCTGCCAACACTTTCCTTCTCGGCCCCCTGACCGCAGGTTTGGGGTCCCAGCACCACAACCCCCACCTGCCTCCCGGGGCATCTTCTGAGAACTAACGGTGTGAAGAGGGCACCCCACTCTTGGCCCAGGGACTGCCCCCTCCTGCCTTCCCCATGCACTGCCGGCGGACACCTCGGAAGTCCAGGCACTAGGATGCTGCCGCCAGCAAGAGCTCTGGGAAGGGGCACTGACTGCACACTTGGCTCAGAGTTCTCGTCGTCTTTGTGTTTATGGTGCGGTCGTGAATGCTAGGGGGTTTGCCAGGTGAAGTGCACTCCTCAGAAACCATGCTGCTCACTGGGCCCCTTTTTGTCCTCCTCACATTTTCCCTAATATCCTCCCCTCACGGCGAAGTCCGTGCATGTTTCAGCAAACAAGCCCCAGCTTGAGTCTGCTACGTGTCTGCAACCCACAGCCTGCGGGCCAAATCCAGCTTGCCACTTGGTTTTGTTGTTGGTTTGTTTGTTGGTTGGTTGGTTTAATCCTCACCCAATGATGTTTTCCCATTGACTTTTAGGGAGAGGGAAAGACAGAGAGAAACATCGATGTGAGAGAAACACATGGATTGGTTGCCTCCTGCGCACGCCCCAACCAAGGCCCTGCAGCTGAGGTACGTGCCCTTGACGGAATCGAACCCGGGATCCTTCAGTCTGCAGGCCGATGCTCTATCCACTGAGCCCAACCAGCCAGGGCTGCCGCTTGATTTTGAACAGCCTTGAGCCTAAGGATGGTTTCTGCAGTGATTGGGGTAGGGGAGTGGAGGGGTGGGAATCAAAAGAAAAATAGTATTTGCAACACATTGAAAATGATCTGAAATTCAAATCTGTGTTGATAAATAAAGTTTTATTGGAACACAGCCACACTCACTCATTTGTGTGTCCTACACAAATGTGACAGAGACCATATGGCCTGCAGTGCCTGAAATATTTACCATCGGCCCTTACCGGGAAAAGGTGGTTAACTCCTGGTCTGTACCATGGGACTTACCTCTTACAGCAACTTTGTAGCCCATTTTGGCACCTTCTTTCATAACCCACTTCTCCACCCCATCTGACAGACACCCGTGGGATTCTGAGTTCAGCCCATCCATAGGGCGTGGCATCCAAACAGGACACTGACTGACCCAACCTTTGCCCAATCCCTGCCAGCAGTGACAGTGGCCCATCCAGGGAGTGGCAGCTTGGACCTTAGACCCCCTGGGTATGAATCCTGGCTCCCCATGGCCCTCACTCAGTTCCCTCCCTGTACACAGGGCGCAATAATGCCCACAGCACCAGCTAAAAGGATTCCGGTAAAAAGCTTACCACAGTGCCCATCTCATGGCAAACGTTCAGTAGATGTTAAGTTGCTGATGGGTTGAGCAGGCAAGAACGTGACCCCAAAACCTTTCTCAGAATCCTTTCTCCCTTGGTGCTTGTAGCTAATGCCATTTCTCCAGTTCTAATAGCTGCTTTACCTCCCTCCCTTCCTCCCTCCCTCCATCCAGCGCCTGCCTTTTTCCTAACTAGTAAGCTTCATGAGTGCCCTTGGCTGTCACTTAAAATGTCTTGCAACTCAATTTTTCTGACTGTACAATGGGCATAACATTTCCTCCCATGTACTTGACAGAGCTGCTGAGCAAATGGGACAAGAGAGGGGGTCTAGAAAATCGATTCGATGTTACTCATGACTCAATATCTCAGAAGCAAAACAAAATTGTATTATGAGTTGAATAATGTCCCCCCAAAAAAGGTATATTCAAGTCCTAACCCTCAATACCTATGCATGTAACCTTATTCGGAAATAGGGTCTTGGTGGATATAACCAAGGATTAAGGTGACTCCTAATGCATTGACTAGTATCCTTATAAGAAGGAGGAAATTTGGACACAGCTAGAAAGAAGAAGCCATATGATGGGGGAGGCAGAGACTGGAGGGATGCAGCCATAAGCCAAGGATTGCCTGCAACCATCACACACTCGGAAGCGACAGGAGGAATTGTTCCTTAGAGCCTGCAGAGAGCACAGCCCTGCCGATTTCAAACTTTTAGCCTCCAGGACTCGGAGAGTAAATTTCACCACTTGGCTGTGGTGAGCCACCAGGTTTGTGGTTGTTTGCTGTGGCAGCCCTGGGAGGCGAGGACGGAGTGTGAGGGGACTGCTGCCCGCTAAGCCCCCAGAGCACCCACGGTGGGACCCGGGCTGTTGACTCCGACAAGGCCACCTCCTCGCCGGGTTCCCATCACCCAGCCCCAGACCGTAACCCTCCACCAGCACCCGGGTCCTATCTTCCTCCCCCTCAACGCTGTGTCTTCACACCATCGCGGGGGTGACAAACACAAGGCAGCATGCTGCCCCAGGACCTCGGCCCGGCTGATGCCAGGTGGCACGGCTGCTGATGTCGCCGGGCCCCGTGCCAGGGGGCGGTGTGCGAGCAAGGCCTTCCTCGCTGGTGCCTTTGTTTAGTTGCCAAGGAGAGAAATGGAAAAGAGCCCGTCCCAATCAGGGCTGAGCTGCTGCCTGGTGCTTAGATCTCATCAAGCCCTAATGAAACTCAAAAATTATCTCTCACGTCCCCCCTTCCCCCCCCCCCGGCCGGAGTTCATCTGTGATTAATAACACCCGCCCCCAAATCAAGCTCAGAGGAAGGAGGCTTAGTCCCTTTTTGAAAAAATATATTTTTATTGATTTCAAAGAGGAAAGGAGAGGAAGAGAGAGATAGAAACACCAATGATGAGAGAGAATCATTGATCAGCTGCCTCCTGCAAGCCCCACACAAGCCCACAACCTGGGCATGTTCCCTGACCAGGAATAGAACCGTGACCTCCTGGTTCATAGGTCCAGGCTCAGCCACTGAGCCACACACGCTAGCCGGGCAATCTTTTTATATATATATATATATATATAAAAGTAACTATCTGTCCACTTCCCTGGCATACCTGCCCACTTCCCTACCTCTGCCATTCTATTCCTTTCTCTGATAAGGTCCCTCCCAGGCCCAGATGAATCCAGCTCTAATGCCACTTCCTCCACGAAGCTCTCCAGGATCCACTTCAACCATCTCATGGACAGGTGACCTATGCAGTCACACAGGCCCCTGAATTCAGAAGGACTCACGTTTGGGTTCATGCTCTGCTGTCTCCATCTTGAAATTCTTAATCAATGTTGATCAAGCACACTTGCATCTTTATTTTGCCCTGGGCCTCAAAAATTATGTAGCTCAAGCATGACAAACTCATGGCCGGCAGGCCGCATGCTTTGTTTAAGGCACGCGGCCCGTCGGCCGCGAGTTTGACGTGCTTGAAGCTGGTCCTGAGTCCAGCCCTCTCTAGCCAACCAGACGGAGCACGCTCTCCTCCCTCCGGGCCCTCGAGGTACTCTGCTTCTAGGTAAGGCCCTTCATTATTCACTCCAGGAATCGTTAGCAAGCTCCAGGTGGGGTGTCAGACACTGTTCTGGGCACCGAAGGGTCAGCAGCAAACAGGACAGGCCTGGTCCCTGCTTTTATGGAGCTGACGGTCTAGCATGAGGGAAACACACACACAAGAAAAGCTCAATGCGATAGTGGAAGGTTCAAAATCCCCTTGCTTTCTTGAAGTAATCATCCACTTCTACTTGTGTGTTAATTTCTATACCCTTGTCACTCCTCCATCGCTAATAATATTTCAGTAGCTCCTAAAATAAGGACCCAAATCCCTACCTTGGCCCGGCGGCCTGACCCCTCTACGCCCTCTGCCTTATCTCATTCTGTCCTCTGTGCGTCTCTCCAGGCCCCTTATACTCTGTCATTCTGCTAGGGCTGCCGTAACAAGTACCAGACACGGCGTGGCTTAAACACCAGGCGTATTTTCTCACAGTTCTGGCGGCTGGAAGCCCAAGACCAAGGTGTCCGCAGGCTTGGTTTCTCCCTGCTGCTTCTGTTTCTGTTTCTCCCCACTCGACAGGTGATGCCCTCACCTCCCACGTGATTCCTTGCCCTGCACCCTGGCTGGCTCTGTACCACCTCTAAGTACCAAGTCTGGGATGCAAACTGTTCTCCTGTTGCCCCGAGGAATGGTGCAGAGAGACCCTGGAGAAGGCTTCCCAGCACAGAGCAGAGTATGCTAATTAAGTGGCTGGGTCCCCACCCACAGCCTCACTGGCTCCCCACCCACAGCCTCGCCCCCCCTCCTTCTGTGCCCTAGACAGCCGGCTCCTCCCACAGACTGTGGGAAAGGGAGCTGAATGCCTGAGAGCCTGAAATGCCAAAATCTGCACTCTCCGCGGTGCAGTCTGGGAGCTGAAATCCTACAGCCACAGCCGAAACCCTGCCTGGGGGCTGTGTGTGCGCATGGGCGTATACTTCTGTAAGGAGATGCTTGCATGTGTGTGTGTGCATGTGTGCATGTGTGTAAGCCTGGTGTCATTACCAGTTCCAGGGCCTAGGCCATATTCTCCACTGAAACTCACCACATGGCATTAGTGCAGAAGGGAGCCCCGGAGAGGCCAGCTTTGGGCTCACTTCAAGGACACGCCTTTCTTCTGATGAATGAGCTGAGCTTGCATCACAGCTTCTCCCACCATAAAAGAGCAACCGGAATGAGGTGCCTCCGAGGGTATTCACAGCAGCACCTGTGAAGTAGTCCTCCCCCAACATTAAATTTCAGTTGGGTTAAGCTTTTGGCCTGGAAGTGTCCAGGAGAAGTTTTTGCACTGATGGACATGTCCTGCAGTCTGTACTGCCCACGTTGCCTGAGCGCCTGCTGTTTTTACAGCTGGGACTGGGGGAAGGGCAGCCCTGGGGAACAGAGGAAGACCAGAACGGGTCCAGAAAATGAGCAAAGGGAGGAAGCCTGTGGCTCCAGCCCTGGCACACACAGACATGCCTCCTTCTCGTTGCTCCTCGTCTCCCAAGCTCGCGGACTGTCCCCACCACGACTGTCCACATCCGGACCTCCTCCTCATCACGAAAGCTCACCAGAGCTCAGAGGCTAGTCCCAGCCCTGCCACGGCCCTGAGCCTGGTTTTCTATCTGCAAAGTAAACTGGTGGGTAGGTGGGAAGAGATCAACCAAAGAACTTGTATGCATATATGCATAACCCACGGACACAGACAATAGGGTGGTGAAGGCCTGGGGCAGGGGGTGGGGGCAGGCTAGAAGGGGTCAATGGGGGAGGAAAGGGGGACATATGTAATACTTACAACAATAAAGATTTTTAAAAAACACACTCTGTCCTGCCTACCTCCTGGTGTGGGTGTGAAAACCACTTTTTGTAAATAGCAATACAACCAGGAAGAGTTTAGGCAGCCGATGGCCCTCCGGCACACCAACTGCACTGGCAATGCTGCCTTCAGCCCTCTGGCCAGTGGGGCCCGAGTGGCGCTGAGAGCCAGGAGAGCGGATGGTGACGGACTCTTCCTGTCACCTGCATCCAGGGTTATGCAACAGGCTCCGGGCACAGGGATGAGCCTCCCTGGCTCTGTGAGTCCTGGCTCAGCCCCAGAAGCAGAGCCCGGCACTTCCCAGGAAAGAAAAATAAGTGGTAATGGCATTTCTGACGGGCGCCCTGGGGCCTCCGAGGGCAGGACTGCTTTTTTCCAGGTCAAGCAGGTGGAGGAGAGCCTTGAGAACCTGGGGCAAACACTGGCTGCAGCCACCGTCCAGGCCTATCCGCCGGCCACTGCCAGTCGGCAGCTCCAACCCGCGAAGGGGGCTCCGCAGGGCCAAGGACCCATCCACTCGGATCTAGGCAGCCACTTCCAACTTGCAAAAGCATTTCTGCAAAGGCAATGACAACAGGCTGGGAGCAGGAGAGGTCTACCACAATTCTGAGAGTCAAGGGTCCTGTCCTTGAGCCAATTGATAGGGAATTCGTTGAGAGCATCCAGGGACAAGTGGACAAGGACATGAACAATTCCCAGAAGACACCGCCTTTATATTTAGTCGCAGTTGCGCAGTGTTCTGCAAGGAGCATTGAGATTGCTTTGGCAATCAGAGAATTCTTTTATTCATCCAGACAGCTGTTTCAAAAAAGGCCTAAGGTGTCCTCTTTGCTGTTGTGTTCTTAGGTGCACACCCCATGTGCACTTAAACATCAGAAGCCGACAGATACTTGGCACGTAGACGAGGAGCCATCCTGGGCCTGGAGGGGAGGGCCACGGGCCGGGCACAGGAGGAGACAGAAGACAGAACCGTGAAGGGAAAGAATGGCGGCCATGGCCCGGGGTCTGCGGTCAGATACCCCTAGACCAGTGGTCGGCAAACTCATTAGTCAACAGAGCTAAATATCAACAGTACACGATTGAAATTTCTTTTGAGAGCCAAATTTTTTAAACTTCTTCTAACGCCACTTCTTCAAAATAGACTCGCCCAGGCCGTGGTATTTTGTGGAAGAGCCACACTCAAGGGGCCAAAGAGCCGCATGTGGCTCACGAGCCACGGTTTGCCGACCACTGCCCTAGTGTATGTACCAGCTCGGTTACTTAGCAGCCGTGTGACCTTGACCAGCACACTTGGCCGTCTAAGAGTCATCACCTTGTCTGTAAACTGGGGGTCACAGTGCGTACCTCTTGGTGTTGTTGTGAGAAGTCACTGGTCTGTGGAATGGACTGAGATACTGGTCTGTGGAGTGGACTCAGCCCTGTGCCCCGCACATGGTGTGCCTTCCTTAAATGGAAGCTCCAGTTTACGCTGTTACTCTGGTTGAAGAAAGCTCATTGTGGGTAGGAAAGAGCATCATGAGATGGGAGTTGAGTCCTAGTCTTTGAAGTTGCTGAGTGGCCTTGGGCAAGTCATGTCACTCCTGGGTGCCTAACAATCTCTGAAGCCTCTTCTAACCCAGACATTCTGAATCTTGTTCTTAGACCATCTCTGCCAGCCTGCTTTAAAAAATAAAATTTTTTAAATTGATTTCTAAAGACAGAGGAAAGGAGAGGGAGAGAGAGAAACATCGATGTGATAGCTAAACATGGATCGGCTGCCTCCTGCATGCCCCACTACCGGGGATCCAGCCCACAACCTGGGCATGTGCCCTGACCAGGAATCCAACCAGCAATCTAGCGATGCCCAACCAACTGAGCCACACCGGCCAGGGCTTGGCCTGCTTTCTGTTTGGGCCTCTCTGCCATTTCCATGGAGATGAGGGGCCAAACAAGGTATTGAAAAGTCCTTCCTTAAGGAAAGGTCTCCTCCCCTCCCCAGGGAGCCCGCATTCCAGTGACTCTGTTTCCTGGATCCACTGAAGCCAAAGGGATTTCCCATCCCAGCCGCCTCTGGGGCATTCTGGGCAAGGCAGCGGGCCAGGCGGCCCTTTGAGGAGCCGCCCTGGGGAGCCAGTCCAACTCCAGTGCAGCTCTGCCTTCACGGGCAGCTTTCCTCTCTTTGGCTCCAGATCCCGCCTCTCCTGCAGGTACCTGCTTGCCCTGTAGACAGAGGAGGAATTTCCCACAATCCCTGCTCGCGGAGCTAAGCCCTCAAGCTCCCGAGGACAAAACCTCAAAGAGAAGGCCTGGAATGGATGCCTCTTCTCTCAGCAGAGCTCGGTCTACAAGGGCCATGCACCCCCTCGTGCCAGTTTCCAAGGCTCCATCCTGACTCGGGAGCTGTGCCCACCTCGGGCGAGTCCCCACATCAGCAGTGCTGCCTGGGTTATGCCCTCCTAGCTCCTCTCTGCACCACGGAGCCCTCCCTCAGTGCCGGCCCCCGGGTGCCCAGGGCCACTGTATGGCCACGGGAAAGCCTGGCCATTAGAATCTTTGGTTCAAGTGCCAGGTCTGTCACTTCCTATCTGGGTGACATTAGGCAAGTCATTTCCTCAAGTTTCCATTTCCTCACCTGTAAATAGAAACGGCATCATAGAGTTTTATGCATCCGACCTACGCTTCCTGAGCACATACGCAAGTGCCTGGCATAGTCTCAGGTGCTGGGACGACACTGTGGGCAAAAATTACCTGGATTCTTGTCCAGCTGGTGTGGCTCAGTGGTTGAGGGTCAACGCATGAACCAGGGGGTCACAGTTCAATTCCTGGTCAGGGCATATGCCTGCGTTGTGGGCTTGATCCCCAGTAGGGGACATGCAGGAGGCAGTTGATGGATAATTCTCATCATTGATGTTTCTCTCTCTCTCTCCCTCTCCCTTCCTCCTCTCTCTGAAGTTAATAAAAACATCTTTAAAAAAAGACTGGGGCCTTAAGTGGTTTGACATAGAGTTCACATGCTGTTTCACCTATTTTAAGTGTATGAGGCAGTGGTTGTAAGTGTGTTTTTTACTGTGTGTGTGTGTGTGTATGTGTGTGTGTGTGTGTGTGTGTGTGTGTGTAAGGCAGGAAGTACATGCCCAGGGCTCACAGAGGAAGGACAGGGGCCTACGCGGTCCCAGGGCCTCAGGGCTGCCGGTGCGAACCCGCTGCATCTCTCGTTGGTTTGGGAGAAAACTCGGAGCTCTGGGATGCTGAGCATTTCTGTACAGGACGTGCCTGCAGCGATGAAATAACTCACGGGGGGCTGTTTGCAGCAGAGGTAGGCTGTCCAGAATCTAAAGAATGAATTCCTTTCTGGTTACGTTTCTCCGAGCCAAAGGCCAAGCTGCCGTCCTTCAGGGGTCTCCTTGATCTGGCCCTGGTGTGGCTCCCAGTATGTTTCTCTAAAATGGCCTCTTCACATGTTCCCAAACAGGATCATGCTTGTCCCCCTGCCTGAATGAGCCCCGTCTCATCTTCTTATGACTAACCCACCCACCCCCCGGCTAACCATCCATAATCTCCTATCGCACTTACAGTAACATCCAGAGTCCTGCCTGCAGTCCAGGGGCCCCACCTACCTCCCACCACAGTTCCCTCCACTCTGCCTCGGGGCCTTTGCACCTGCAATTCCCTCTGTCTCCAGCTCCTTCCCTCCAAACCCTTGCAAGGTTGGCTCTTTCTTACCCGGCAGGCCTCTCCTGGTGACACAGTCTAAAGCAGCCCCGCTGCTCTACGCACCATCCATTGCACTAACCGGTTTCATTTTCTTCATTCCACTTGTTTTATCCAAATTTTCCTGTTTGTTACCGGTTCATTTGTATTTTTATCTGGCCTCCTCCCCACTAGTAGGTATAAACTCCACGAGGGCAGTCTTTTCTGCCTTCCCCACCTGTCTCCAGCCCCGGGCAGAATCCGTGTCCCCATAGCAGGCATGTATTTGCTGAGTAAATGACTGAGAAGCTCAGTTTAGGTGGACCCGTCCACAAAGCCTTGGCCTGTTCCCTGGAACTAACCTCCCTCCTCTGAATGACCAAGCCACACTCCCTCCTGCCCTCCCTTCATGTCCTCGGCACCGTCTGCCTGTGCAGTTATCTGTGGATTTTTCCCCTCCCAGACCTCAGGCTCCTCCATGCAGCTCCACGTCTCATCCATCTCTGTGTCTCCCGCCTCCTCCCAGCCCTCAGCGAGGGGCCTGGTGCACCTTCGCCGCCCCATCCGTGCTGAGTGCGTAGCGTTGGCTGTCGTCATGGACACCTACAAGTGATTTAGAATTCCGTGTCTGCTCATACCTACCGCCGTGCTTGTCACTCTGTTCAAAATGACTGTGAATTGATGAGAACAGGGTTTCCGAAGGTGAATATCGCTGGGCAATAGAATGGAGCAAACGCAGGGCCTGGCAGGCAGGTTGCTCCGCTGACAGGTCCTCCCCGCACTCAGCATAATTGGAGGGCTGCCTCTGGGCTGTTTTGTGCCAGCGCTTCAAAGGAGAGCCATTAAAGGCAGAGGAGATGGGAATGAAATGCAGCGATTAGGGGAACGGGGAAAGGACAAATGGCTCAGGGTCTCCGTGAGGACGCAGTGCGGAGAGGGGCCTTTCTCAGTGCTGATTAGAACTTGACTTTCAGGGGCTCTGAAGGGCTGTGACTTTGTTGCCTGTCTGGTAGGTTTCCACCACCAGCCTTGAGGCTGCATTAGCTGGTCCGCATTTTGCCAGAGCGTTCCACTGGGCGTTCCGGGTACACGGAGATCTTATCAGTTGTTACCTAGCAGTGCGTGGACTTTGGGGTTGTTTTTGCTTCACCAGGACAAACGCGGCTCCCCCTGACACCCACTGTCCCCTGAAGTCTCAATTCCCATGCTTCCCTGCTCGGCCGTGTTTCCCAAACACATCAGCTCTCTTCCCACCGTTGGCGCTCACAGCTTCTTCCGGCTGGGGATGCTCTCTCCCACCACCCCTTTCCACATCCTTCCAGCAGACGGCCTCATACCTACCCCTTACGGCCAGCTCCAGCCACCGCCCTCAGCGAGGCCTTCTGAGTGACCTGCCCTCCGGGGGACCTCACTAGATCTTGTTCTTGCCTTCATCACAGCAGTTGTCATGTTGATGGTCTGTGTCCATCTGCCTCCCCCACGGGATTCTGAGATCCCAGAGGCCAAGGGCTGAGTCTGAGTTATCTCCGCTTCCCTCAAGCCTAGCACAGTGCCTGGCACCCGGTAGATGCTCAATAAATGTTTGCAGAACACGATATAGGACTCGGGTCAAAGTGTCCACTACCGCCCGGAAGAGCGGAGCTGGTTCAGGTCCTTGTCAGTGGCCCTGGATCCGTGCAGTGTCCTCCTCCTCTAGCCTCTGTCCCGGGGGCTTTCTTACTCTTAGTCCATTGGCCATATTTCTGCCAAATTGGGGCCCGATGATTGTGTGCTGAGTGAATACGCTTGTATCTTTAAAAACCCCACAAAGAAGTCATCAGTCAAAAGCATGGTTGTCATGTCTCAGAGACAAGGGCGTGAGGATGTGGTCTGAAAGTTCAGAAATTCACTGATAATGAGGGAGAGCTGGGAGCTCTCTGAAGACTGTGGGGAAGGGTGGGATGTCCCCTCCCAATCGGAGGACACCCCCCTGCCTCCTGTCCTCGCTGGCCACGCAAGGGATTCCTGTCTTGTGCATGTTCTGTTCCACGGGCTTTGGATTCTGTCTGGACCTCCCTCTGCTGGACTGTGAGCTCCTGCAGGCCAGGGGCCCAGTCTGAGTCAGTGTACAGTCTACATCCCCGATGCCTCGCACAGGGAAGAGAAGCGAAGGAAATGCTGGCTGAGTGGAATGGCTGAGCTCAGAGGCTTAGCGATTCCGCCTCACCTGTCTCCAGTCAGGTCTTCCTTCTCTGCCAGAGCCAGCAGGATCCTTGTCACACATCCAAGGTCTGAACACGGCCCCGTGTGCTGCTTTGCAAGCAGGATAATTTGCTTCTTGTTAGGAGATCTTGTCAGCCTCTTCTTTACGGAGGTGAAGTTTAAAAAAATCTTGGCAGAAAGCAGTCCAAATGGAAAGCGACTTGGAGGGAGGTTAAACAACAGTCCAAAAGGTGTCTCTTCCAGCAACCTCTTACCTGCGTCTCCAAAAATTCAGTGTAACAGCAAGTGCAGGTCACTACCATCTTCCTCTGCCAAGGTGTAATTCAGTTAGCTTTGTCAGTGACTGCTGGCCCCCATGGACTCCACAGAGGGTCCATTCATTCAAAAGCAAGTTTAGCACAGGAATCTGTCCTTTGCGGCCACAACCCAGGCAGGTTTTGTTTTGTTTTGTTTTTTACTACTGTTTTATCGGTACTGTGTGCCAAGGGTATGAGGTGGATGTTTAATAAAGCCCATTTTGCAGCTGCAGGATTGAGGCTCAGAGAAGTCAAGTAACTTGCCCAAGGTCACACAGCAATCAGCTCAGCCAGCTTTCACAGTGTGCATAACCAGTGTTCCTTAATGGTGACACACTGCCCCTGGTCCTCACTGACCACCAGCCTTCCCAAATCCTGTTCCCTGTCTTCCTGGTAAGAGGTTAACATGACAACTCTCAGACCATGGTCTTCAAAGATGGGGGCTCTCTAAAGACATATGGGTGGGAAAACATCTTTCAAATCATTGAACATGGAACAAATCAGCTCTAAGTGTTTAATCAGATACTCTGCCACTGCCAACAAGTAATAAAAACAGGGAACACTGAATGTCAACTGTAATTGAAATACAAAGTAAAATAAAAACAGGGAACATTTATTGAGCACTTATCCAGGCATTATTATATTATTCTAAATAATAATTCAATGATGCGGGTACCATTATTATCCCCATCATACAGATGCAGGCACTAAGTAAATTGCCCAACAGAGGAGCTAGGATTGCCTCTAATTACCAACCCCATAGCCTCTTCCTCCCACACCACACCTTCTCTCTCTCTCTCTCTCTCTCTCTCTCTCTCTCTCTCTCTCTCACACACACACACACACACACACACACACCTGGTAAAGGTGGTGACCTAGAGAGGTAGTTGGTGGTAAAAGAAAAGAAGACCCACCAGTTGGTTCCGAGGAAGCCACAAAGTCCACCATCTGGAAGATGGGCGTGTTCTGAATAACCTCCGCGCCCTGCACAGCTCCCTCCCACCCTGGGACGGCACCCCGTGAAGCCCCTGCAGGAGGCTCCAGGGCCTGGGGGGTATCCGCAGGGCCCTCCCCTCCATTCTCAACAGGCCTGCTCTGCATTTCACAGCCTCCTCCCCCCCCCCCCCCCCCCCCCAGTTTCCACCTCGCGCCCCGCCTCTGGGTGCACCTTTCCTCTGTTGCTTCGCAGTGCTGCTTCTCAGCCAGAGCTGACAGAAACAGGGGGGCCTCCGGCGGGCGAAGCATCTCATGCCCTGCAAACGGGCATTCTTGGAGGACAGTTGGCAGTCTGGGGACTTTGGGGGATCTCCCCCGTAAGCCTTTTGTCGAAATACTTCCTACCTCATGTGCTGTTTTATTTTTATTTCAGAGAAGAAGGGAGAGGGAGAGAGAGATAGAAACATCAGTGATGAGAGAGAATCATTGATCGGCTGTCTCCTGCACACCCCCCACTGGGAATCGAGCCCACAACCCAGGCATGTGCCCCAATCGGGAATCAAACCATGACCTCCTGATTCATAGGTTGATGCTCAACCACTGAACCACACTGGCCAGACGTGGGCTGTAACCTTCTTGGAAGGAGCACAGGAATAATGGTTTCTTTCATCTTACGTCCCAGCACTGGATAGTGAAGTTCCAGTGCTCGGCCAGTGGGTCCCTCCTGCCTTCCCAGCTCTCCAAGCTCTCCACGGGGTCCCTGAGCGGGGCCCAGGCTGGGACCAGACTTCTGGAGGCCCCACCCGGGTGCAGGAGCTCCCAGGGTTAGAAAGGGCGCTCCAGCAGCATTATTTCCACAATGTTAACATTTCCGTGATGCCTCTTAGGATCAGTGTGACGTCCGTTGCGGCGGTACGTCTGATCGTTCACCCGAAAGCGGTCCCTGGTCAGAGAACAGCTCATCATCAACGGCGTCTTGGAAGCACTGGCAGCCTTAACGCAGACACCGCTGCCCAGCGCACACACCCGGACGGAGCCTGCTGGTCTTAGCCCTTTCCCCACGGCGCTTCCTGTGCCGCTTGTATAACCCCCGTCAGGGAGCATCACCGCCGCGTGTCCCTGTGTGTCTCACCCACTAGACAGCGCGCCCCTCAAGGGCAAAGCCTGTCTTGTTCGCTTCTGTACTCACTGCCAGCATTGCGCCCAGCGCCTAGGAGGCACGGCATTCAGTGGGACGGAAGGGGGAAGACAGTGAATTCAGATGACTCCTGTAGGGGAGACGCAGCAGTCCTGGCATCTAGAGGTGGTTTTTCTCACAGTCAGGATGGTGGCCGTGGCTCTCTAGGGCAGGGGCCAATGCATCTGTCTCGGAGTGAGATGGCCCAGGCAGATGACGGATTTTCAGGGAACCTCCCAACCCTGACATTGGGCTGGGATGAGGGGTCCCTCCTCCAATGCCGGGGAGCTCCCTGCCTGGCCCTGCGTCAGGACCAGTGGGTGACTCACGCTGGAAACTGGAAAGGACGAGATCTTGTATCACAGAGCCCTGGCCGGCAATTGTGCCATTGATCATGTGGCCTCAGGCTTTCGGGAAGGCCTTTGGGACTTCAGGAGGGGTGAGATTGATGAGCTCTGGAGTGAGAAGGAACGCTTTGAGGTAATGCAGGCAAGAGACCTATAATTATGTCTGAAACTGTATCATTCTCATGCTCCCCAAGGATCAGGCCAAGGAGGAGATGTTGCAATTGCCATTTTGAAATAAAAAGATTTGACAAAATTCACCTACCAAATTTGCCTCTTTTTAATCATGATAAAAACACAAACCACCATGTGTTTGTGTTTCTATGTAGCATATATACTGAGTGGCACAGAGTAGGCCCTCAGTCCATGACTGTGGACAGAATAAGTGAGCGAATGCTCTCCCACAACTATTCTTTCTTTTAAAGCTCGCAGCCACCAGCAGACACTCACCTATTAGTCCTCCGGGGCTGCACAACAAAGCACCTCAAACGGAGTGGCTCAACCAACAGACATTTATTTCCCCACAGTTTTGGAGGCTGGAACTCTGAGATCAAGGTGTCGGCCGGGTTGGTTTCATCGGAGGCCTCTCTCCTCGGCTTGTAGATGGTCACCTTCTCCTTGTGTCTCCACACAGTCGTCCCTCTGTGTGTGTGTCACGTCCTAATCTCCTCGTCTTATAAAGGCAGCTGTCGGATTGGATTAGGGCCCACCCTACTGGCCTCCTTGGGACTGCTGCCGCCTACTAATGCAGGTCTTCCTTAAGTACCTGGAGAGTTTGAAAATCTTCTCAATCGGTCTCCCCATCACCCGTGGTTCCCTCCCCTTCCCCCAGGCCAGAGTGGCCAGGTCAGTGTGGACTAGATTGCAAAACACCTTGACTGTGAATGCTGAGGGGCTTGGCTTTTATCTTATGGCAACAGGGGCATCTGGGCTGTTCGTAAAGAAGGGCCAAGCTCTCTTTTCAGGAACATAACAGGCCGGAAGAGGGAAGATGGGGTGGTCTAACCCGAAGGACCATTGATGAGACTTTTTTTTTTTTTTTGACACATGACCATCCTCCTGTGGTTTTCTCATTTGCAAAAAAAGAGCTGAAAACAATATCTAGCCCTAGTGTGGTGGGGAGTCTCAAGGCACTGTGGGTGCAATCTGTGAGGCTGCGGTGCCAGCCTAACCGCCAAAGAAGGAATTAGCCGCCTCCTGGGGGACAGATGCACCTCTGCCTAAGACTGGTCCCCACTGGGACAGCTCAACAAAGACGGTAGGAGGAAGGGACAGGAAAGCATTCCAGTCTGACATTCTGACCGGAAGCTATCGGCCTTGCAGGCAAAGACCCTTCCCATATATCCCAGCCAGTCTATGAGCGGCTCCCACAATGCACTGCTGCTGTGGCCACTCAGGAACCTGCAGGGTGCCATGGCCGTGATGGGACATGAGCTGTCAAGGAGACCCAGACGTCAGGGAAGGGTGAGCGAATCCAGAACTGGTTCTCTGAATGTTCATGTTCCAAACTCAGAGGAAATGTCTGCAAACACCAGGCTATCAACAAATCACAAAATTGCTGTCTGGGGGGGAAAAAAGCCCCCCAAAACAGAAACCAATGTCAATGTCTCATCACCGTATTTCAATGAGAAATACCAGCAAGAGGTGCTTTGTTTGCTCCTTGCGCAATTCACTGCATTTCATGTTTAAATTGAAGTACCTAATTATACAATTATGAATCATCCTGATTCAAATAAAGTTCACCAAAATAATGGCCTTATGCAACACTATCTTCCAATATACCTGCTATCTCCATTTCATTATGTGCTTTTATTCTGCCAGAGTCTGAAGATCTAATTGTATTTTTAAAACACCCCATTAAACCAACATAACAATTCTGCTACAATAACCATCATGAGCTAGTCAGTCCTGACTTGTATTCCATTTTGAAATGTCATGCTTTTTTTTTTAATGGTTGTTTTCCCAAGAGAATTTATAGCGTTTTGCAATTAGCCTTGTAAAAGCATGGTTTTAAATGACTTTAATGTTTTAAACTAACTGAGCATTTCATACACCAATTCCCTTTGCCTTTTTTTAAACTAATAATAATGCCTTTCATGTAGCTTAGATCTTTGCAATTGACATGATACAATCACATCTGTTGTTCCATTTGATTCTACTTTCCAGACCTACATTACATCCTAGGTAAAGGCTTAGATCATGGACAAGGCAAGAGACTCAGGCTAACAGGAACGCAAATACTAAGTTATATGATTTTACCAGGATGTTTGGTTCATTCTCTTTTTTGTGGACATTTGGGTTATTTCTAGTTTTTCGCTATGGCAGAGTTCCTCATTTATGTTTCTCTAAATTTGGATTGCATGTGGCTGCAGCAACTCTGTTTTCTATCACTGGAAAACAGAGTAAAGATAAGGGTTTCAAAATATAATGTGAGGCCAGACCTCATATCTTGACAAGTTACAAATTAACACACACAAGCACAAACCAAATATACCAATAATTACATTAAGTATAACTGAACTAAATTATACAATAAAAAGATAAAGATTGTCAGGCTGTTGTGTTTTTTTTAAAGCAATTATGTACATGGTACTTTCAAGAGACATCCTTTAAAGATACAGAAAAGTAGCAGATTACAGACAGAAAAAAATAATCTAAACACTCACCAAAAGGAAGCTGGCATAGCTCTACTATTATCAGAAAATACAGACTTGAGTCAAGAAGCATTTACAAGAGATAAAAAAGGTAAAACCCACCAGGAAGATAGGACAATTCTAAATTTAGAAGCATTTCATAATACTGCTTCAAGTACAGGGTGTCCACTTGATGTCTCACCTCTGCTAAACATCCCTCTAACCCCCACCTCAGCTTTATGCCTGTTCTTTGCTCACCATCTTGTGTTGTACAATGGGACCTCAGTTTCCCCACCTGTAAAGGAGGAAATTAATTATAAAATCTACCATTGATTTAATACACTTGGTCAGGAATCAGGAATTGGATGGTGAGCTTTTTTTGATGACACAGAAACATTCAAATGAGAGGAAATTAATGTATTTTCTAGAATTGAGACAATCTATACTAATAAAAGAGAAACATGGAAATTGACCATCACTCCCCTACGCCCACCAGCCAATCAGGAGGGAATATGCAAATTAGAAGGCCAAATATGGCGGCCGCCCAGCTGCTCCAGGCATGGAGTGGCCGGGTGGGGCAGGATGCCTGTTATGAGAGGGAGAGCGGGGGGCAGTAGGAGGGGAGGGGGCGAAGGGATCTATAGGAGCAGCACTCCGGCCACAGCAAAGACGAAGACTGCAGAGTCCGGCCTGAGTCTGCAGCAAAGATGGCAGACTCCGGCCGGAGCGAAGGCCTGGGTCCCGGGTGCCAGAGGAAAACCCATGCTGGAAGCCAGGGGAAGGAAGGCCTATTGCACGAATCTCTTCATGCAACGTGCCTCTAGTACATCATATAAAACATAAAGGGGGCTGTAGCTCAGGCTGAAGTGGAGGGTTGGGGTCGTCCCTTACCTTCCCCGTGGCGTTGCCTAGGCACCTTTACAGAACACTGGGTAAGGCAAGAGGCTCAGGTTTTGTAATCAGGCAGATATATGGCCTTGAGCTAGTGGCTTCACCTCTGAGCTCCAGGTTCTCATCTGGCAAAAATAAAATGATTCCACTTACACGGGTACCAAGATACTGTCTTCGGCATCTCCCGTTCATGGAGACTGGAAGTCGAAGGGTGGTTGCCAAGGCTGGGGTGGCAGGAGGAGTGGGGCGTTAGTGTTGTTCACTGAGCTATCCTAAGAACCAAGAAGAGTGTCTGGCACGTTATTGGTGCTCAAGAAGTATTTGTTGAATGAGTGAGCCTAGGTGATGCCCCATGAGTACATGAATCAGTGGGGGAATGGGTGGATGGAATGATGCTGTCACCTGGCTTACCAGGTACCACTCTCCAGTGAGAGGCCATTAGAGGCCCACGCAAGCCCATTCTACACCTTAGTAAAGTGAGGCACAGATGGGACTAACAATTCTTCCACAGCTCAAGTAGAAGACTGACTCAGAGACAATATTCAGAGAAAATAGCAAATCCAATAGGAAAGGAACAGTGGCTCTCAGTCTCAGAAAAATATGAGATTCACCTGCTAATCTTTTTTTAGCATTTGCCCCAGGGAAAAACTTGTTCAACTTACTGTTAAAAAAAAAAATTCATGTTTGCTAGCAGTATCACTGCTAGATTCCTTTTCCTATCTGAAACCCAAATGGTGTAGAATAGCAAGGAACAGGAAAAGATTGGGGTGAGGGAGAGAGATGGATTGGGTGAACTACTGGGGTTTAACACAAAACATGATTTTTAATGACTTTTTTAAAAAATATATTTTTGTTGATTTCAGAGACGAAGGGAGAGGAAGAGAGAGATAGAAATATCAGTGATGAGAGAGAATCATTGATCGGCTGCCTCCTGCACGCCCCACACTGGAGATGGAACCCGCAACCTGGGCATGTGCCCTGACTGGGAACTGAACCATGACCTCCTGGTTCATAGGTCGATCTTACCCATTGACCAACACTGGCCGGACTTTTAAAAAATAACTTGAAATTTTCAGGTAAATTTCATGAAAGTGCCTCACTTTATTAGGAATTTTTGGGACACATGATTTCCTGGGTGGGGGATTCTCAGGAGACTGGTTTCATTTCTGCTTTTCACAGTTTAACACTCTCTCTGTTTAAATAACTTTCCCTGTTGGATCTCAGCTTGTTCATCTGAGTAGAATAGGGAGTGGGGGCACAGGAAATGTGGTAGGTGATTTCTAGGGGTGCAGAGCTGTGCTTGGATGACTGTTTCTGCTTAGTTTGTGTTCGAAACCAAAAATGGCATAGAATTCGAAGGAGGCTTCCATTCATTCAGCCTCTTGACACCCTGTGTTTGGACTGGGGGGTGGCTGATAAAGATTTAAGGGACAGGAGCCCTTGTGCCATCCCTGCTGAAGGGGACAGTGGCAGAGGGGGTTTGGTGAGATGAAGGGGTGAACAGAATCAAGTGTCCAGTTTGTGGCCCTGGGGGCGCTGGGGTGACATCAGTCTGAGCAGGGACTCCATGTTTGGTGCCTGGTGCTGGGAGCCGGGGTGGGGCCAGGCACCTGGTGGGAGGGCTTGGAGGGCAGAGGACAGCTACAAAGGGCCTGGAGTGGCGGACCAACCCGAGAGGTCTGTTTAGAGCGCACATGAGACCCTCTTGGGATCCCAGCCATAACTGGGTTGGATTCTGAGGGGAAGGAGGGGAGATCTGCCAGTGCCGACCACAGTCTGTGAAATCTGAGACGGGACTGTAAGTGAGGTAAGGACTAGAGAGGTCCGGATTCGAAATAATTAACCTTTCCAAGAATCGAGTGAAACGATGTTAAATCTATCGAGATGGCTCCAGGGCCAATCATAAATATTCCAGACGATCTGAAGTTTTAACTACATCCGTTGATTGCACTTTGGGCCAGCGGGGAAAGTGCGTGGTTAAACAAGTTGAAAAACAGAATGGATGTTGGGATTCATTTCAGGATTCAGCAAATGTGGGTCCTCGTCATGGAAATACTGACCCTGCTCTTCTCTGCGCTGGTCAGGTGCCACCTGGAGAACTTAGTTACTTCTGAGAGCCAGGTTTTCCGAAGACATTCATGAACTGCCATGGGGTCAGACGAGGGCACCTGGGTGGGGAAGGGCCTAGCACTCTTGTTATCTGAGAAGATGAAGACCTGGGGGATACTGGCGCTGGAGATCTGAAGAGCTGCTGGGTGGGAAAGGGCTGCCTTGCCCTGGATTGTTCCAGAAGGTGGAGTCGGAGCCATAGGAAGAGAGGTTATAAGACAGAAGCCGTGGCTCTGTTGAAGAAAGAACTTTCAATCTGATTCTCTCTTCCAAGGAGGCTGGGGAGCTGAGTCCTCTGGATCTGTCTGGGGCGGGGCCCATCAGCTCTGGGAGTCCGAGACAGAGACAGCCATTGGGGCAGAGCCACGTCCGTCTCCAAGTGCCAAGACCACAGGCGGACTGGAGAAGCCAACGGGAGAGGGGCCAAGCCTCAGGAGCCAGGCCGAGATAGAGAGATGGGGAGCTAGCTGCGTTGGCCCGGCCTCAGCTGGCCGTCACCCATCAGTGGCGCTATGAAATATGCGCAGAGCCATTATCTTAAAGAATCCGGTTATAATAGAGGCCAGGAGCTGCTCCCTGGCAACCTCATTGTCTCAGGAAATAAACCTCATTTATTCGCAAATGCCTGGTGACCATCCATACTTTCCGTGGTTCAAGTCTTCTTAAAATTCATATTGTGGTAAAATACACATGACATAAAATTTACCATCTTAAATTTTCTTATACTGTACCACTTTTTAAAATATTTTTTTATTGATTTCAGAAAGGAAGGGAGAGCGAGGGAGAGAGAGAAACATCAATGAGAGAGAATCATTGATTGGCTGCCTTCTGCAAGCCCCCAACTGGGGATCGAGCCCACAAGCTGGGCATGTTCCAGACTGGGAATTGAACTTCGACGTCCTGGTTCATAGATCGACGCTCAACCACTGAGCCACGCCGGCCGGCTGTACCACTTTTAAGTATGCTTTCTGTGGCATCAGGTACATTCACATTGTTGTGCAACCACCACCACCATCCACCCCCAGAACTCTTTTTATCTTGCACAACTGAAGCTCTGTCCCCGTTAGACAATAACTCCCCACCCCTCCTACCCCCGGCTCCTGGCAACCCCATTCTGTTCTGTATCTCTTTGAATTTGACTTCTAAGATACTCCTGGTAGTGGCATCCTACACTATTGGTCTTTGTGTGAGTGGCTTACTTCACTCAGCATAGTGTCCTCAAGGTCCATCCACATTGTAGCATGTGTCAGAAGTTCCTTCCATGTAACGGCTGAATAATGTATGTATATACCACATTTTGTTTATCCGTTCATCTACCAATGGACTATTGGACCAATTGGATTGAATCAACTGGCCCATCATGGGGTCCGTATTGTGCCAGGCCCTCTGGCAGGCACTGAAGTTAGTATGATGACTTGTGATCTCCGAGGACCTCACAGTTAGTCCCTGGAAGTGAGGAATGGGCTGGGGAGAGAAGGGGGAGAGCGTAGCAGATATGTAACAGAGTTTAATAACAGCTTTTGAGACACAAAATGGTAAAAGTCTGTACAGGATAGAGTGGGTAACCAATGAAGGGAGGAGACCCGTACTGCGGGTGGTCCAGAGGGAAAGTTTCTGGTGGGACTGTTTCTTAAAGAGGCATCGTCTGAGCCGATGAGATAATACTGCTCGAAACCTTTTAAAAAAAACTTGCATCTGAACTACCTTGCAGGGAGTGGCTCCCAAATGCTGGATCAGGTGCATCTGACGCCGTGGGATTAAAATACTGAACCCAGTTTCCCAGCCCAGAAATACTGATTCAGTGCCTCTAGAGGGGCGGGCAGGAGTCTGTAGTGTAAGCAGCCCCGCCTGGTGATTTTGATGATAGGCTTGGCAAGCACCGGGCAAACATCGAAGGTTATCATCTCCAGCTTTCATTTTAGGTAAGCCTGACCTCACCTTGGAGGGGGCACAGACTAGGAGTCAAAAAGAACCTCAGGTGGGGAAAGTAGTTCCAGACCATCAGTACAGTACTTCCCGGACGGGCGATGCTGAAGACGGGCCAGTGTGCTGTGTTCATCCTTGCGTTTATCCAGGTAACATTGGGTACCCACCTGCTATTTGTTACCTGGACAGGACTCCACTGAAAATCCCTTCATTGATAAAAAAAAAAAAATCTGTATGCTCTCGATGATACTGAGAGATGCTTTGACCAATAGAATGTGGCCCAAGTGGGGTTGTGTGAGTTCAGAGTCTAGGCTGTAAAAGGCCTTGGCAGCTTCCTCTCTCCTTCTTCTCTGACCTCCGCCGCCGAAGGCTGGCTGCTATGTCAACAAACCTGCCAGAGGAGGAGCAACCGCAGGACAGAGATAAGCCATTTCGGCTGACCTGGGAGGTGACCACAGAGGTAGAAGATCACAGGACACCTGCCCAGCTGATTCCAGCCAAACTGCCAAGCCTTAGGATTCAGGGTCAAATGGTTTGTTGTTTAAGCCACTAAGTTTTGGGGTGGTTTGTTAGGCAGCAAAAGCTAACTGATACACTCCCTTTGACCCTAGGGCAGTGGTCGGCAAACTCATTAGTCAACAGAGCCAAATATCAACAGTACGATTCAAATTTCTTTTGAGAGCCAAATTTTTTAAACTTAAACTTCTTCTAACACCACTTCTTCAAAATGGACTCGCCCAGGCCGTGGTATTTTGTGGAAGAGCCACACTCAAGGGGCCAAAGAGCCGCACGTGGCTCGTGAGTCGCAGTTTGCCGACCACTGCCCTAGGACTTCAGTGCATCTCCGCCCCCCCCCCCCTCCGCCACCGCTGCTGATTAAAACACTTTTCCCTCTTTGTTTGCTTAATTAATTCTTGCTTGTCCTCTCTCAGAAACATTTTCCCTTATCTTGATTTGGGCAAATCCTTCCACTTTTGGCTGGCATTGCACTTTTTGCCTCTCTGGTAGCACTGCAGTAGTTGTGAATTTGCATTTATCTGTGTCTATTATTTAATTATGGTCTTTCTCCTCAACTAGATCTTAAGCTTCATGAGTCAGAACGGTGTCTGTTTTGTCCACCATGACATTCCAACACCAGTCCAGTTCCTAGCACAGAGCAGGTGCTCGCCAAAGATTTGTAGAATGAAGGACGATGTTATAGGCCTGGAGGGAAGCCTGCTTTGGGGTTCTTCTTTAAAATAATAACTCTCACAGCAGTCCTCTCCTCTCCCCACCTCGGGAATTAAAAACCCAGGCCAGCGGCTGTACGAGAATATGTTGTGTGATTTTTAAAGGACTGGACCAATGTTAGTTCTCAATTGTTAGTGCTTTATTCTGGGGTGGCAACAACTGGATTTGGGGGAATCCTTTCACTTTCTCATCTCCCTGAAATAGCCCCAGTTTCCTAGCGGCTACTACCAGCTAGATAAGCAATTTACAGGTTGAAATTCTCACCTGGAGTTAAAACATGGTTATGTAAACACCTCTGTGGCTGCAACCTAGCAAGTACTCTCCCGGCTGGTTGGTTAACTGCAGAATTTGGTGGTAACGATACAGTGGCCGAGTTCAATTTAGGACCATTTACAAAACCACTCGGGGGAGGATTTTCTATTTCTGAAACAGTAGGCGACAACTAGAGGGGCCTTTACAGTATAAATCTATGGCTCGGCTACACCATAAGCTCCTTAGAGTTGGAGTCTCCCAATCCCATGCCCTATTTTGATCCTCAAAGCTCAGTTTGCAGCAGGAGAGCACGTGGCCAACAGTGAATTGCTCCAAAGATCATCTGTGTGCAGCTTTTCTGAGCCTCCGTTTCTTCATCTGCAAACTGTGCGCGTGAATAGTCTTACCTCCTGAATTCATTTTGAGATTAAATGAGATAATCACTGGAAAGTGCCTGAGAATCCTTAGAACAGTGTCAGGCATCGAGTCAGCACTCAACACACTGTAGCTCTTACCGGTTATGATCCTCCTCCTTCCTGTAATTAACACACACAGCATAGCTGCTTCCACCCTGGACACGGTAGGGGCTGGACAAGGCTGCTCTGAAAGCCTCCTCGCCCAGCTTTGCTTCCTCAGGCAGGCAGGCGGTTTTCTCACGCCGCTGATGTGGGGTGGCTTCACAGAGCGTGCAGACACTCATCCGTGAGGCATGGGCGGAGTGCACACAGGTGCTGGATGTGTGCAGGTGAATAAGAGAGTCCCTGCCCTCAGGGTCCACAGGGGAGAGGCACAGTGCCCAGAGCCTTGGCAACATAGAGGGGTAGACCCCACCCCAAAAGGCCCGGGAAGTCTTGTTTGGGGCTGCCTGGGACTCCCAGGTGGAGAAGCGGGTAAAGCCCTTATTCATTTGACACGAAAGGGAAGAGGATCTGCCTTCCTTAAGAGGGTGCTGCAATGACTCACTTGTCTGACCTTTTATCACAATGCTCCATGATAGCTATAAATGAAGCTTTTAAAATTAATAACCTCTGGACAGAAAGCACTTTCCCTGATGCTCAGCATCTCCGGAGGAAATGCCATTGGTCGTGCATCTTGCAGGACCCAGGTCCAGCTTTTGCAAAGAGGGGGTCTCGGGAACACTGCGATGGGAAAGACTGACTCATCACAGCTCATATTCTAGTGGCCTGGGCTCAACTATGGTGACTCGAGGATTGACAATGACTAGATAGAGTATGCTGGCCAGGTTTTCATGGAGAAACACCTCCCTGGCCATTAGGAAATCTGGATTCTCTCCCTTCCCAGCTGGCCACGTGTGTGACACTTCCCCAGTCATTGACTTTTGTGTGAATTGGCAAGTTCAACGTGAGAATGTTTCACAGGTATTCACAGCTGCGGGAGGGGGAAGGGAAGTGTCATGGCTCACCTCATGCTTCTGTGTGTCCCTCTGCACTGACTTCTTCTCTTGCTCCCCCAACTCTCTCTCTCTCTCTCTCCCCTTCATTATTCTGTAGCTTGAAAAATAATAAAAATGCTGATACCGCAATTAAAAGAAAAGAAAGAACACTGAACAGTTATTACACTTAAGCACTTTTCCGTGGCTTAATTCCTTTAATCCTCCTAACAACTTTATGATATGGGTACTTCCATTATCCCCATCTTATAGCCAGGAAACTGAGGCTTAACACTTTAGGTTCCTAGGCAAAGTCACACTGTGAGTAGGTGAGTGAGAATTTAAACCCAGGCAAACGAAGGCAGTGCATGCATGTCCCTGTGTGCTGACCCCACTTCCCCTTCCCTCCCCTCCTCTTGCCACTCCTACCAGGCTTTCTCCTCTACACCAAGGGTCCCCGGGTGGCCCAAAGAGGAACCTCTTGTAGTGGACATTGGTTTGGCTTTGGTGTCAGTAGCCACTTCCTCTTCCTCAAAGTCCTTGGTTTCCTGGGGAATTACCTCTTCCCCATCGGCTCTGGTTCTGTGGGGCTGAAGTGGGGATTCTGGCCCTCTCCCAGCTGGGGGATGGGGAGCGATGCAGGCTGGAACCTAAATTGTAAGCAGTGAGGGTAAGGAGGCTGGGAGAGTTTGGCATTTTGTTAAATCCATCTTAGGGGGCACCAACAAATTCAGTAATCAAGATAAAATATTTTAATGCAGTATTTTAAATATATATATATACTTATATATACATATATGTATTTATACTAATAAAAGGGTAATATGCAAATTGGTCATGACGCCCTCACAGTAACAACCGAACAGCAGGCTGTGTGGGGCAACCAGGCTGGCAGGGGGGGCAGTGAGGGGTGACCAGGCCAGCAGAGGGGGGCAGTGAGGGGTGACCAGGCAGGCAGAGGGGGGCAGTGAGGGGCAACTAGGCTGGTGGGGGGTAGTTGGGGGTGACCAGGCCAGCAGGGGGGGCAGTTAGGGGTGATCAGGCTGGCAGGCAGAGATGGTTAGGGGTGATTTGGCTGGCAGGGGGGGCAGTTAGAGGCAATCAGGCAGGCAGGCAGGTGAGCAGTAAGGAGCCAGTGGTCCCAGATTGTGAGAGGGATGTCCAACTGCCGGTTTAGGCCCGATCCCTGGGATCGAGCCAAAACTGGCAGTCGGACATCCCTTGAGGGGTCACAGATTGGAGAGGGTCCAGGCTGGGCTGAGGGCCCCCTGCCCCCATGCACGAATTTCATGTACCGGGCCTCTAGTATGTATATATATATTGATTTCAGAGAGGAAGGGAGAGGGAGAGATAGAAACATCAATGATGAGAGAGAATCATTGATCGGCTGCCTCCTGCATGCCCCCTACTGGGAGCTGAGCCTACAACCCGGGCATATGCCCTGAAGGGGAATCGAACCATGACCTCCTGGTTCATAGGGTGATGCTCAACCACTGAGCCACACAGGTCGGGCTTAATGCATTATTTTTAAAAAGGAAAAATCAACGTAAAAATCGCAAGATGACCAAAATATCAAATTTTAAAATAAAGATACGTTTAGTGTGACCGAGTTTCCCTTTTGTCTTGTGTGCCAATGTGACTGGACCCGGCACCATGTGGCTGGAGCCGGCACCGCTGAGCAGTCTCCCGCGTGGGGGCCTGTGTGTCTTGCCTTCCAGCCCTTCGCATCTTTGTTCCCTGATGGTGCACAAGGGGATAGGGGCCCTGCTTTTGCTCTGCACAAGAGGCCCTTTCCCCTTCTACCCCACCTCTCTGACGGGCTCCCCCTGCTTCATCGCTGTACTTCTCTATGCACCAGGGTGTTCATCTATGAACTGGGGGTAGTAAGTAGCCCCTAAGTCCTAGCTTTGTTGTGAGCATTCAATGAGGTTTTTTTTTTTTTAATTTTATTTTTCAATTAGCGTTTACATTCCCTATTATTTTGTATTAGTTTCAGGTGTACAGCGTAGTGCTTAGACAACCATCCTCTCTCCAAGTGGTCCCCTGGATATCTTAAGTACCCCCGTGGCACCGTACCTAGTTATTGCCATGTTATTGGCTATATCCCTATGCTGTACTTTACATCCCCATGGCTGTTTTGTAACTACCAATCTGTACTTCTTAATCCCTTCACCTCTTCCACCCTGCCTCCCCAAGCCACCTCCCCTCTGTCCACCGTCAGCCTGGTCTCTGTTCCCATGAGTTCGTTTCTATTTTGTTTGTCCCTTCATTTTGCTCTTTAGGTCCCACATATAAGTGAGATCATATGGTCTTTGTCTTTCTCTGACTGACTTATTTCACTTAGCATAATACCCTCTAGGCCCACCCAGGCTGTCACAAATGGTAAGATTTCACTCTTTTTTATGGCCAACTGATACTCCATTGTACACATGTTATTACAACATTTTTATCTCCTCTCCTATTAATGGGCATTTGGGTTGCTTCCATATCTTGGCTATTGTAAATAACGCTGCAATGAACATAGAGGTTCCTAAGCACTGATGTCTATGCAGCATCTGACTCAAGGTGAGCACTCCATGATGGCATCAACATCACCATCGTTCCACAGTCCCGCGGTCAGCTGACGTACCTCCCACCCCACAAAGGTCAGCAGATGAGAAATGCACAGCTGGTTCCTTGCCTACATTGCTGACCACCCACATCTCAATTACAGGCTCCTCTTCCTCCGGCTGCTCCGTGAATTGAGGTGTTCCCTGGGGCTCGTGCTTAAACTCGCTTCTTTCCATCTGCTCTCTCTCCAGGCCCTGCCGGAGATGCCCGCAGCCTCCCCTGTGCCCTCCTGTCTGTGACCTGTCTGTGATGTCCGTATCTCCAGGCCCAAACTTCAAGTGCTTGCTCCATGTCTCAGCTGGGCCTGCACAGCACTCCGAACATGAGCAATGACGTAAGTGACGATCGGAGGCTGACTGGGGGAGCTCCACACGGAGCAGGCACTTTACGTGGGTGACTTCTCTTCATCCTCTCTCTCATTTCACAGAGGAAAATCAAAAACAAAGCAACCTTAACACCGGCAGAGTGACCAGGATTTAAACCCAGGTCACCTGATTCCACAACTGGGATTAAAAAAGATGATCCAGACTTGCACCTTTTCAACATGTGACGTGAGAAGATGATAGGGCTGTGGTTCTCAACTGGGTCCAATTTTGCCCCCCAGAGGACAGTTTGCAATGTCTGGAGACACTTTGGTTGTCACAACTTGGGGGCCTGCTAGTGGCATCCAGTGGGCAGAGGCCAGAGAGGCTGCTAAATGCCCTACAAAGCGCAGGGAGCCCCCACAACAAAGAACTATCTGGTCTACTATGTTGACAGGGCCGAGGTTGAGAAACCCTGAGTTAGAAACAAGATGGAGGAGCTAGTGAAAAGGGTTTTGGCTTTTAGGTGCTTACTCCCCCACTCACCAACTGTGCAGGTCCCTGCTCCCCCGTCCCACCACCCTCAACCCTCCCACCCCCTCCTCCCCAGGCCAGCAGAGCCGCACACTCCTCCCGGCCACCCACACTGCCTCCCCAGCACAAAGCACAAACAGGAACTCATTATCTTCCTCCTCAAAGCCTTCCCACCCCCTGCTCTTTGTCATAGTTAAAAACACCCCCCTCCCCCTCCTCCTCCTCACAGGTGAGCACCATGGTCCCCACCTTGCATGTTCTCACCACCACCACCCCCCCCACCACCCACCCCTCTCCAACCACCAGTCACCAAGCTGCGCCTGTTCTGGCTTCTGTGTCTCCCCTGCTCATCCTCTCCTTCCTACTTCCCTAACCTACTTTGGGCTAAAATAGCTTCTTTTGCTATTTCTTTTCCAGTGATGAGGCTGAAGTCACTTTTTATTCATCTGCATTTGAATGAATTCATTTCCCCCAGAGCATGAGTTTCATGAGGAATTAAACTAGGGGGCCCTTAAGAGCCCACCTAACTCCTAGGCTATAAATCCAGGGTCCCAGCAGGATGGAACTTGAGAGTTCTGTACCTTTTCCCTCTGGCCCTCTTCTGGTCCGGCGCCTGTCCCCGCCTCCCCACTCTAGATCCCATCCCCTTGCACCCTCAGGACCTGTTCCATCAGGGACCCACCCTTCCTCCTCTGGGACCTTCCCACAACCACAGATGCTCACTCGCCCACCCTCTGTAAAGCCTCCTCCGCCCTTACCTCCCACCAGCTAGGCCCGTTTCTGCAGAGTTGTCTACACTTGCTGTCTCCCACTCGGTGCTCAACCCACTGCAATCTGGCTTCCAGTCCCCCCACTCCCCTGAGACGGCTCTGGCAAACGTTACCAGCCTTCTGACTGCCGGGCAAAATGGCACTTGCTCTCTAATCCTCATTTGATTGAATTTTCTGGGGCATGTGAGCATGTTGGCCGTTCCTTCCTTTTCAAAGCATTTTTGTCCCTTGACCCTCGGTTTTCCTCCACTTCCTTTCTCTGACCACTCCCTCCCTTCGAGGGCACCTCTTCCTCTGCCACCTGCAGTGTCCCTCAGGGTTCAGTCCCGATCCCAGTGCCTTCTCACTCTGTACCTGCCCATGGGTGAGCTCACCTGCAGCCTGCACCCCTAGCGTTGACCGCCAGGAAAGGAAGCAGAGGGTGGTGGTTACAAGGCTGAACTCCAGAGCTCCTCTGTGCACTGAGTGTCTGGTCCTGGGCCAGTTATTCAACACTCCTGTGCCTCAGTTTCTTCAACTGTAAAATGGCGCAAAGCTTTTCAGTCTTGTTGCTTTCTGTGTCTGAACATGCACTGTTTCCTCAGACTGTGCTGAACCTCGTAGAGTTACCCCAATATATGATATGCCCATGCTCAGTCTTTGCTCAGGCCCACAGGGGGTGCCTGTGAATGAATGAATGAATGAATGAATGAATGAATGAATTCTGTCCTGGATTGGGTTTCCCAGACACCAATCTTGAGGCAAGGAATTGGGTGCAACTGGGTGACTTGGGAGGTGATTGATCCCAGGAAGAAAAATAAGGGAGTGAGAAAGTGAGGCAGGGAGGAGAGAGAAAGCATAAACCGTGAGCTAGGGAGAGTTACTGCTGGGGTTCATCTGAGGACCTGTGTTGAAAGCGCTGTAGGACTGTTCCCCCTTAGGGATGGGAGGCTGGGACATCTATCCACGGATTGGTTGGGGGCTCCCCCATGGCTGTTGGGCAGTTTGCCGGGCTAAGGGCAGAGAGGAGGAGCAGTGCGTGCTTTGGGGGACAGTTCCTTGGACAGATGGCACCAATTGCAGCCGCAGGTGAGCTCTGAGGTGGGCTCGGGGGATCCTGAGCTGAGCATCCCCGGCACATGTGGCTTTTGCTCTGGCTGGCAGGCCTGTGCCTCCTCACCTGGCTAGGTCAAGCTCACCTCTCTCTTCCTTGAGACCGAGTTCAAGAGCTCCCACTTGTTTGGAAGTGGTTTCGAATCTCCTGCTTGTGCCCCTCCCCCCAGTTCCTATGTTGAGATCCTAGCCCTCAACGTGATGGCGTAGGTGAGGCCTTGGGAGGCGGTTAGGTCACGAGGTGGAGCCCTCATGAACGGGGTTAGTGCCTCGATAAGACAGAGCCCAGCGAGCAACCTTGCCCTTGCCCCTTGCCCCACGTGAGGGCACAGCGAGAGGAGGCTGTCTGGAGACTAGGAAGCAGGTCCTCACCAGGAACCAAACCTGTCCACACCCATGCCCGACTGCCCAGCCTCCAGGACCGGGAGAAAGGAATGTGTGTTGTTTAGAAGTCGCTCCATCTATGGTACTGTTATAGCAGCCTGAACAGACTAAGACACCCGCCTCCTCCCCCCCATATAGGAGCCCTCCCCCATGCTCCACACAGCCCCTGAGTCTGGACACACCTCTTTCGTAGTTATCACCTCTCTGCTTTCTTTTAGAGAGGGAAAGACAGAGAGAAGCATCGATGTGAAAGAAGCACAGCCTCCTGCACGTGCCCCAAGCAGGGCTCAGGCCTGGGGAGGAGCCTGCAACCAAGGTACATGCCCTTGACTGGGATCGAACCCGGGACCCTTTGGTCCACAGGCCGACGCTCTGTCCACTGAGCCACACCGGCTAGGGCACCTGTCTGTTTTCTAAACAGAGCCTTCTTGTCTGTCTTTCTTAGAGAGCACGAAGATTATCTTTGCTGATCCGGTGCCCAGAAGGGTTTTTGAGCCCATCACAGGCACTTAACCAAATAGCCTTTTCATGAGTTCAAATCCACGTCGCCCAGGGCCCCGCTCAGAGTAAGTGGTCAGTAAGTACGGCTCCTTTCCTTTCTCTCCAGCTCAGAGTTGGCCCTCTGATGTAGGCGAGCACTCGCCGAGCAAGCATCGAATGCGATAAATACATTCTTCAAACGAACAGAAGTGCTGGGGAGCACCAAGGAGGAGCCGGTGCGGGGCTGTACCAATGAGGCTGCACTTGGTCGGCTGCCAGTCTTAATGACTTACCGTTTTCACTTTCCGGAGCCGCTAATAAAGCCGACGGGCGCTTCTGCCATTACACCGGGCTTTCCCCTTTAAAGCCTCTCAGCAAAGCAGAAGTTACAGGGAGCTCAGGGCCAGAGCGAACTCGCAGCTCTCACCTCCTTGGCCCCCTTATTCACTGGACATGTCTTTCTGGTTTGTTTGTGTGTTTTTTTAAAAATATATATTTTTATTTATTTCAGAGAGGGAAGGAGAGGGAGAGAGATAGAAACATCCATGATGAGAGAGAATCATTGATCAGCTGCCTCCTGCACGCCCCACACTGGGGATCCAGCCCACAACCCGGGCACGTGCCCTGACCGGGAATCGAACTGTGTCCTCCTGGTTCATAGGTCGATGCTCAACCACTGAGCCAGGCCAGCTGGGCTGGACATGTCTTTCTTGAGGGTCTCCTATGGGCCAGCACTGTCCTTGGCACTGAGTGATGGCGACAAGCAGCAGTCCTGCTCTCACGCAGCTTGCCCATGCAGCGGAGACAGACAATAAACAGGCAGCCATGCCCTGACCGGTTTGGCTCAGTGGATAGAGCGTCGGCCTGCGGACCGAAGGGTCCCAAGTTCAATTCTGGTCAAGGGCATGTACCTTGGTTGCGGGCACATCCCCAATGGGGAGTGTGCAGGAGGCAGCTGAATCGATGTTTCTCTCTCATTGATGTTTTTAGCTCTCTGTCCCTCTCCTTTCCTCTCAGTAAAAAATCAATAATATATATATATATATATTTTAAAAAGTACTATCCCTTCTCTCTTAAAAAAAAATAAGCAGGCAGCCAGATAAACAGGAAACATGGAATAGTGACAAGGGCCATGGAGCAGTGAAACAGGGCACGTGACGTGGCGTGGGGAGAGGTGTGGGCGGGGGTATAGGTGCCGAAGACAAGGAGATCAAATGACCAGGGAAGCCCCTGGAGGAGCGGACCTCTGAGTTGTGGGCTGAGTGCCAAGAACAGCAGAGGACAGAGTCTTCCAGGCACAGGGCGTAGCAGCTGCAAAGGCCCTGGGGCAGGACCCTACACTCCCAATGCCAACCCAGAGCTCCCACCGCTTCTGATCACGGAAAGAGTTGCAGGAAAGAGTGAAACCCGGTCTAAAACCGGTGTCTGGTCCTTCCTTGGAGCAGAGGGGCGGATACCCAGCTCACTTTCAGTTCCTAGCAGGTTCATCGCGAGCTTTGGTTTTCACTCATGGGCACGTTGTTCCCTCTTCAAAGTCTGATTTGGTTTCAAAGGAATTTGAAACACTTACAGCAAAACCACCAAGCTGCATCCTCCACGTGGAAACCCCCGCGCGTGTGGCATTTCCGTGGGGAACTGCAGTGAATCACTCCCACGGGCCACCGAGAGTTACTTTGGTTTTCTCCACCTCCGTGTGGCCTCCCAGACTTCTTCACTGCCCTCACCCCCCCCCCCCCCCCCCCCCCGTGTCCTGACTCAGGTGAAGAGCAAAACCCCCGGTTCTGTGAGGTTTGCTGAGTTTCAGATTTCACCAGAAATAGCCACTCACCTTTGCCTCTGCCAGGGCAGTTTCTGAAACGCTGCAAAGAAACATAACCAGGCGGCGATTAGGAGGGAAAAGAAGTCCCAGGGCTTTGTGAGGAGGCATAGATGGGCACAGGGTGCAGCCCGCAGGTGACAGCCCTCCTTTCGCTGAGGTCTCGTGGGAATAAGGACAGCCATGCAGTCATTTATTCGAGCACCTGCAGTGTGTCAGTCCCCGTCTAAACACTGGGTTCCCAAATCAAACCTGTGGGAGCGGTATTACCTACCCATTCCACATGTGAGGGCAGGGAGGTTCCGAGAGGTTCAGTGACTCACCTAAGGTAACACAGCTGGAGAAAAGGCAAAGCCCGATTCCAACCCGGGTCAGAGCCCCCAAGTCCATACTGTTACTGCGGCACTATCCCATACTGTCCCTGGCACTGGGCAAAATGTGAGGAAATTAGCAAACTGGAAGAAGGGAAAGGGGGCGGACAGGTCAAGTCATTTCTTTTCTGGACAACACGGGTGGGAGCTTGGAGATTGCAAGTTCGTCCTCTGCAGGATGGGAGACAGAGAGGCCAAGGCCCTTTCCTGCAATTGGGGGGCCTTAGAAAGGCATCTACCTCCCAAGGCCAAGGTTTGATGCGGACAGATCCCATGGCTTCCACCCCTGGGCAAGAAGGAGGCAGGCTGGAGGGGGAGTGAGGCGGAGGGGCAGGGTGCCGGCCCCCAGACCCCTGGGCCCCCGGCCCAGCTCGCTCGTGGGAATCCGCGGTGCCCACCCCCCACGGCCAGGTGTCAGCGACCCCGCCTGTCTCCCCCCGACCCCCCTCCACACCCCCTCCCCATCCCCGCCTGCATGCCGGCGGGCCAAGGGTTAAGCGCGGCGGGAGCCCCCGGCGCGGAGCGGGAATGCTTAGTCAGGATCCCGATTTCCTGTCGAAGTGTTTGGATTTCCTGAAACCCGCGCCCTCCGCTGCCGAGCGGGTTCGTCCGAGCCGCGCGCGTCGCTGCGGCCTCCTCCCCTCGGCACATGGTCGCCCGCCCCTTCCTGCGCCCGCCGCGCTCGCCCCCCGCGCCTCGCCTGGCCGCCGCCGCCGCGGGCGGGCACTCCGCGCTCGGGCAGCCCGGCCCGCGCCCCCGCCCCGCCCCGCCCCGCCCTCCGCGCCCGGCGGCGCCCCTGCGTTCCGCTCCGAGAGCCGCGATCGCTCGGCCGAGGGGGCCGGGGCGCGGGCGTGTGCGCCGCTGCCGGGGAGCCAGCGCGGAGCCCGCGATGGAATAATGCCCAGCGGCCCGCCAGGTCCCGGTGAGTTGCAGGCACCCAGACGGGCTCGGCGGGGTCGCCTGGGGTCGGCGGAGCCCCCGCCCGGGCCCCGCGTGGAGAAGAGCCGGGACGGGGCGCTGGGCCGGCCCTGGGCTGCATGCCCCTGTCCGCGGGGAGGGCTCCAGACCCAGGCTCTGCAGGGCCCCGAGGAGGCGCCGAGGTGGTGGGTTTTGGGGGGGGGGGGGGGTGGGGGGGAACCCGGGGGGTGGCTCCGCACGCCCTCCGAGAAGGGCTGAGACTGCGCGCCCGGCGGGGTGGCGGGGCCCCGCCAATGGGGGCCCTCCCGGCGCGGAGCGCGGGCCCGGGCATTGTCTCCCTGGCTCGATGGAGGAAAGTTCCCCGCCGCTCCTGGAAGGGCCGGCCCGGCCTCCCGGGCCCTCAGGTCCCCGCACCCCGGTCAGGCCGGGACCTCCGGGCCACTCGCTGGAAGCAGATGAAACCCAAGGGGAGGAAAGACTCCCGCTCGGGGCTTGGTGTTGGCTCCCGGGGAGACTGGGAAGTGGCGTGGGATGGAACGCGTGTACCATTGGGGGACCTGCTGCATTTCCTGAGAGCGACTTGAAGTTTGCAAGAAAAAAAGAAAGCCCCTGGCGTCCGGCGTTGTGCGGTTCCAGCCATCCCGAGCGTGCTTCTCGGGCATTCCTGAAGCGGTTTCCTTTCATAATTTATGTTTCCACTGGGCAGGGGGTGCAGGGCCCGGGCCAGATGATCGTTCACGCGACCTCTGCTTTCCCTGCGCCGATGAGAAAGAACAAGAACTTTCTCCCGCTTTTCCCACAGGCTCGGTCAGGTTGTCTTGGCATCGCTGGTTCTGGGATGACGGGCAGGGCAGGGCTGGGCCGCCGGGTAATTATTGTTTGGGATTGTCAAGCGTAACCGAGCATGGAGGCCAGTTTTCTCTCCACTGCAGCCTTTACCCCGGGGCCTTTCTGGTTTGCACTTGGAGGGCCGGAGTAAAGTAGGAAGATGCAGGTTGTCTGGAAGCATCAGATTTCAACTTCTAGGAAAGAAAATAAGGGTCTTGGAGAACCACTGTTTGAGCCCCTTCTTGTTATACAGAGGAGGCTGGGAGAGGTGCCGTGACTTACCCAAGGTCACGTGGCCCGTCTTTAGACTCCTGGCCTTTCTCCTCTCACTGTGTCAGTTTGTGATCTGTCAGACATGAATCATTTGGGAATGTCTTCTTTATAGGATCACCTTTCTGGTTTAGTGTCTTCTCTTGTTCTGTCTTGTCTATTACCGCTATTTTTTAAAATATAGGCTGTTATCTCAAACCGCATATGTTGAGATAAAGAGTTAAAAAAAAATTCTCCTAACCCATGCTGTTCAGCCACTAAATGGATTTGGAGATGCAGCCACCAAATGGATTTGGAATATAAAAATGGGTGGCTGATTACGTAGGGAATTACTTTTCTTGCTTTATGAAAAATAGAACCTCCCAGGTCCAAAAAAAGGGCAGCGTCTCAGCACACGGTGTACCCTGGGATATTCCCCAGACCTGATTCTCAGCCCTCCTGTCTCTTGTGAGCTAAGCAGCCCATCTATTTTCCTCCGAATGGCTGGGTTTTCAATTTTAGTATGAGATGATGTTGGAGAAAAAGGACTTTTTCACAAGCTTGCCATTTGGTGAAGGAAATTGAAATTCTCGCCACCTCCCCAATCCTCACCAGCCACAGGGAGCCAGGTTTTCAAAATCAGCCGGAGCCTTTCAGGCCCCCAAAGGACTGTGGGCATCCAAACGGGGCCCTGCCCGGTGCCTGGGGCGGACCCGCCTGCCCATCGGCATCTCCAGGCTGCTCCCGGGTGGCTGACTTGCCCTGGACCCTGCACCCCATTCTCATGTCCCCTCCTGTGTCGCTTCCTCCCACTTCTCTCCCACCCACTGCAACTGGCACGGGCTCGAGAAGAAGCCTTTTCTATGGGATGCTCGAGTCCTCCCCACAGAAGCAATGGTAACGGTGGCAGCTAGCACTTACGGAGCCCTTGCCGTAAGCCCTAGACGCGTCACCTCCTAAGAAGTCCCGAGGAGGGGAGGGAACCCCTCTGGGAGCCTTGCCCGGAAGGGACGGCGTTTTTCAGATTCATCTGGAATGGTCATGCCTCCTTCACCCAGTGTGCATGGCTGAGTGGCTCCCCCGTGGGAGGTGCCAGTTGTGCAAAGATGGATGAGGCCCTGGGTTCAAGGCCTTCTATTTCCAGCCTCATCTTTTCGGTGTCAGCCTCCCACGTTCTCTTTCCATTTGTCTGCTCCACATGCTGAGCAGGGTGGGAAGCCCCGACGGACCAGGGAGGGCCCTACCCTCGTGGAGCTTGTGTTCCAATAGAAGAGCGAGGCTAAAGAGGCACCTTCTAACAGATGAAAGGCTGTGACTCTTATTATCGAGGAAACACACGAGGCAGCAAAATCGTGACCAAAGGGAAGTGGGGTGGGAGTGGTCCCAGTTTGGCCAGGGAAAGGCTTCTCTGAGACCGAAGAGTCGGAAAGGAACTGGCCAGGCAGAGAGGTTGCAAGAGAGGGATCAGGATGTGCAGAGTCCTCTATGCACCAAAAAGCGTGATGTGCTCCTGGGAGTGAGGGGAGCAGGGGGAGAGCCGAGTGTAAGGGAGTGACGGGGGGAGTGGCATAAGGGGAGGTTTTAGAGGGAGACAGGGGCCAGATGACACAGCGGGTTCCAGGCCTGCTGGGGAGGTTCCTCCCACCCGTACAAAGGGAAGCCTCGGTGAGAGGAGGCTCAGGAGTGGGATTCGATTGACATTTTGAAGAGGTCACCGCTGGATGAACTGTTGATCACAGGGGACAAAGCGTAGACGCAGGGAGTCCAGTTAGGAGACCATTGCACTAATCCAGGAGCCATGGTCAGAGCTTGGGCCAGGTGTTCGGGGAGCAGGTGGAGGGGTGTCGCCTGTGAGACCTTGGAGGTAGAATTGATGGGCTTTGGCGATGGATTACATGAGGGTGAGGCAGGGGGAAGGGCTCCAAGATGACTTGTGGCTTGAACAGCGGGGTGTCACTTTGGGAGACAGGGAAGACTGGAGGAGGAACGTGCTCCTGCAGGGAACGGGCCTCCCTACTGGCCATGCTCAGGCATAAAGGTGGAGACGGCAGGCAGGCCTGAGGGCATGTGCCTGGATCCCAGAAGAGACCTGGGGGCTGGAGACCCTAACGCAGAAATGATCAGCCTGAAGCTAGCACCAGGGTGCTTGCCAGCACACGCACTGCGTCTCATTTCTCTAACGTTCTCCCCGCTGCCTGGAATATTCTGCCTCTCTTCCAGGCTAACTCCCACTCATCCTTTAAAATACACTCGTGTCTTTATCCCCTTGAAGATGCCTCTAACTCCCTCCCCCACTCCCAGGTCCCTGTGTGTACCTTCAGCCTAGTGTTCGGTGGAAGTGACCTTTTTACAGTATCTTGCATCTGTGAGAAACTTGGTAAAACTCTTGGAAGAACTCTGCCACATGGTAAGTGCTCAATACATGTTAGCTCCAGCTATTATTATTATCATCATTACTGAGGGGAGTTGGATAGGCATATCATTGAAAATTATGTTAGGGTAAGTCTGATGACAAATGGCGTATTCGTTTCTTCTTGCTGCTGGAACAGATTAAATTACCGCACACTTCGTGGCTTCACCAGCGCTAATTTATTCTCGTACGGAGCTGGAGGTCTGAAGTCTGCACGGAGTCTCCCTGGGCTAAAATCAGGGTGTTGCCTTCTGGAGGCTCAGGGGAAGACTCTGTTTCCCTGCCTTTTGCAGCTGCTCGAGGCCTGCATTCCTTGGCGCATGGTCTCCTTCCTCCATCTTGAAAGCCAGCAATCTTGGTCTTAGTCTGTATGCTCCCATCTTTCTGGTTTTCCCGTCGGGCTCCCTGTTCCACTTTTAAGGACCTTTTATGTTCTATCAGGCCACCCTCCCCCCTCTCCCTGACTCCCCTCACTCCCGGGAACACACCAAGCTCTCTTGTGCATAGAGGACTTTGCATATTCTGGTCCCTCTGCCTGGAATGCACTCCCCGTGTAAAATGATCTCCTTGGTTTAAGGTCCACTGATGAGCAACCTCCCTTCCATCTTCAGCTTACTTCCCCATGGCCATGTAGCCTGACGCATTCACAGGTCCTGGGGACTCGGATGGGGGCGCCTTTGGGAGCTGGCAAGGGAAGGAGCTCTGGGGAGAGGAGGCCAGGGGAGTCTTCCCAACAGCAGGGATGCGTGGTAGGGGTCAGTCTCCACTTGTATCCTGACTGTCCCCCCCAAGTTCATTCCTTCACGGCGATGTACTCATTCCTACATTCAAGCTCTTCCCCCACACCGGGCTCCACATGAGGAGTTGGAGTTGAGGATTCACCTCGCTGCGCTCTTGGGGGTGCAGGCCAAATAGTTTACTTTCACCCCAGGGACGCCCGCTCTTGTCACTCGGACTCATGAATGAATGAATTCACCAGCCCGTGGAAACGCTCTCTCGGCCCACCGACCCTGAGCCCACTCCCAGGACCGAGTGGGGCGCGTGATGGGTTGGTGCGCTCGCTAAAAGTCTGCTGTGGGTCATTCCCTGCACATCGTGAATCCCAACACCTGCACATTTCGTCCACCTAAAACCTTGGCCCCAGAGCCTCAGCCGGCATCCTCCACCTCAGCCAGCCCTCTTCCCCGAGCAGGAGGGTCAGGAAAGTGTGTGCCTCGGGCAGGACAAACCCAGCCTGACCCTCAGAGGGAAAATAACTGGAGGGTGAACATCCGGGGAACACACCACGCCCAGCCAGCGTGGCTCAGGGGTTGAGCGTCGACCTAGTAACCTGGAGGTCACGGTTCGATTCCCGGTCAGAGCACATGCCCGGGTTGTGGGCTTGATCCCCAGTGTGGGGCGTGTAGGAGGCAGTCGATCAGTGATTCTCATCATTGATGTTTCTCTCTCTCTCTCTCCCTCTTCCTTCCTCTCTGAAATTAAAAAAAGAAAACATTTTGCCCTAACCGGTTTGGCTCAGTGGCTAGAGCGTTGGCCTGCCGACTGAAGGGTCCCAGGTTCGATTCTGGTCAAGGGCATGTACCTTGGTTGCGGGCACATCCCCAGTAGGAGGTAGCTGATTGATGTTTCTCTCTCATCGATGTTTCTAACTCTCTCTTCCTCTCTGAAATTAAATATATATATATATATATTTATATATATATATTTTTTTTAAGAAAACACACTGTGATGTGTCACGTAGCCGTGGAGCTGTGAGGGCTAATTGAGACCAGATTTCGAACATCCTCTCAGTTATCTGGAGAAAATGGGCTTCTGTTTCAGAGACTCCCCAGAAACAGCCTGCTCCCTGCGACCATAGGCACTTTGGAGGGCCACGTTAGCTCTGTCGCCCGCCAGAGGGCTGGGTTGCAAAGAGACCCGGGCCCCTTACTGTCCGAGGTCCCCCTGCCAGCCCCTTCCGTCCCCATCCCTTGGAAATGTCACAAACCAGCTTGTCTTGTAATATTTTTGGCATTTCCTCTTCCTCTCCTCCTCTAAGGCAGGAAATGAGAAAGTGCACAGTTAGAAAAACACAAAAGTTAGCCAGCAGTGCCTTGCTCGCGGAGGGGTCTCAGTCGGAGTCCGGTTAAACGCAGGATAAAGAAGAGCGCCCGTCAGCGCTTCGCTTCCCCCAGATGTGGCAGCGGGTTCCGGAGACCAGGGGGGCGCAGGCTGCCCCTGGGCAGAACAGGAAGCAGAGAGCGTGGCTTCGCTTGCATTTCCCTCATCAGGGCTAATAATGAATTCCCCATTAAGGATGCTGCCTTCATAACGCCCTGCGTGTGGCAATACTGCGTGCCGATTTCACTGTAGTTTTGTGTCTAAACAGTTATCCTTTGGCGTAGAGATGCAGAAAGTGGTCTAGTAAAAGGAGATGAGAGATGCAACTTGCCCTCCAATGGTCAAGAAAAAAAATATATATATATTGTAAACATCATATGTGAGTGAGAATAAGAGAAAAGAGCAAATGGAGTAAAATACTGCTAATCATAGGTGAACGTGGCATATTGGGGTTCTCTGTGCTACTGGTATTATTACTCTTGACAGAGGACAGGATGGGTGAGTGGGGTGGCTGGTGGACAGAGGTTCCAGGGTCTCCCACGGACCCTGCCTTGCCTCTTCTTGCACGTTCTGTTCCGGGCGGAGAGGATGCTGGGAAAGCCTACCGCACAAGGATGCCGTTCTCCTCT
The DNA here is from genome assembly GCF_027574615.1 of Eptesicus fuscus. NCBI lineage: Eukaryota > Metazoa > Chordata > Mammalia > Chiroptera > Vespertilionidae > Eptesicus > Eptesicus fuscus. The sequence goes on from NC_072491.1 coordinate 4,918,306, forward strand.
GGAAGTGCCTTTGCTCAGATGGCTGCCTCACCTGCAGACTGAGCATCTCTTAAGGGGCGAGGGGAAGGGGCTCTGTGTCATTCCTCTTGCCCCCTTGTGCCCGGCACATGCAGATGACCACGTGCCTGGCCTTCCTTTGCTCAGCTGTGTTGCCACGTTTGTTGAATTTCCTCATCATTGAGTTTTTTGTTTTTTTTTTAAATATATATTTTATTGATTTTTTACAGAGAGGAAGGGAGAGGGAGAGAAAGTCAGAAACATCGATCAGTTGCCTCCTGCACACCCCCTACTGGGGATGTACCCGCAACCAAGGTACATGCCGTTGACCGGAATCGAACCTGGGACCTTTCAGTCCGCAGGCCGACGCTCTATCCACTGAGCCAAACCGGTTTTGGCCTCATCATTGAGTTTTTAACGCCTTTCCGACTCTGTTTTACTTCTAGAGATGTTCATTGGCTCTCTTTCGGATCATCCTGGCCGAATCCTTGGGTCGAATTGTTTCATTAGAGTTTCTCATTCTTACTTTATGCCTTTGTTTTTGTTTTTTAAAAATATGTATATTTTTATTATTTCAGAGAAGAAGGGAGAGAGAGAGAGAGAGAGAGAGAGAGAAACATCATTGATGAGAGAGAACCACTGATGGGCTGCCTCCTGCACACCCCACACGGGGGATCGAACCCACAGCCCGGGCATGTGCCCTGACCCGGAATTGAATCGTGAACTCCTGGTTCATACGTCGATACTCAACCACTGAGCCATGCTGGTTGGGCTCGTATCTCGGTTTTACACTGGCTGGCGTCCTCTTTCAGCTTGCTCTGGTACACCGGTGCTCTCATCTCCTGCACCTTCTGGTTTGGGCACAGCGGTGCATACCCCGGAGAGTGTCACTTCTCCTGGGTCCCGAACAAGTTTCTGTGATAACCTCTGGGCTCCAGACGCTTACACCCCGACTGGCAGTGTATGTTGGGGCTCTGCACCCATGCCCAGGGCTTGCTCTAACTGAAGGGCTACTCTTTCTGTCTGGTCAAGAGTTGGGCGTTGGGGAGCCGAGCTGGCTCCTGAATCATGTGATGTTCTTTCCTTAGAAGGCCCCTCTGGAATCCCACAAATGAGGGCTGAGCGGCAGCTGAGGGCCGCTGTGGGGCGGAGTTTGTGAATGGCCTTGCCTTCTGACCCTTGACCTTTTGTCCTCTGCGGCTGCTCCTCTGGGTGGAACTTGTGAGCCTCCAGTGATCTGTCCTTTCTGCCGGAGGTGATTTGGTGGGTGGACGGTAGAAGCACGTGTCACGATGCAGTGGGAAAACAGCTGACTTTGAAGTCAATAAAGACAGCCAGCCAAAACCGGTTTGGCTCAGTGGATAGAGCGTCGGCCTGCGGATTTAAGGGTCCCAGGTTCGATTCCGGTCAAGGGCATGTACCTTGGTTGCGGGCACATCCCCGGTAGGGGGTGTGCAGGAGGCAGCTGATCGATGTTTCTAACTCTCTGTCCCTCTCTCTTCCTCTCTGTAAAAAATCAATAAAATATATTTTAAAAAAAAAAAAAAAGACAGCCAATATTCATTGCGTGTTAATACATGGCAAACACTCAGCAGTTTTTGTATACGCACTCATTTAATCCTCATAATAACCCTAGGAAATAGGCATTATCTTTATCCTTATTTTATACAGGAGGAAATGGAGATACACAGAGGCCAGCTGACTTCCCCACGGTCAGGTGACTCATCGGTAGCAAGATTTGAAGCAGTGGGTCTGTGTTCGGTGGCCACACCCTTGACCGCGATGCATTATTATCTCTAAAGACTTGAACTTGAATTCCGGGCCCTCGTTCCTTGGGAAGAGTCTGCCTTTAGCCTCCTGAGCTTCAGCTTCCTTTTTGGTAGATTTTGTGAGCGCGTGCAGGTTTCCTTAAACGATGTTCAATAAAGCAGTAACAGCAAGTTGCTGAGGGCCGGGCACATAATTGGTCCTCACAAGAGTGAGTGGCTTCCCAACGGGATAAGCGTTCTCATTGGCATGATCAATGGGCAGCGGAAACGTGGAAGGACGTCCACGTCAGGTCTTCATTGCACGGACCTTGCCTGCAGGCCCGCCTCCGTGCCAGGCTCCTAGGGCACAAAGACGAAAAATCGAGGTCCCCGCACTAAAATTTCCTACAGGTGATTGACGAGAAGAGAAAGATGTGGAACTGCTTATAACTTTGGACTGATGTCCACACCATGGGAACGTTCCAGAAGAATAGCCACGCCTGTGCAGGGAAGGGAGACAGTGATCCCAGAGGGGTGGTCAGAGAAAGTTCTGGGGGAGGAGGTACCTGGGAGCGCACTCGTCCCCAGGAGGCAGGATCTCAGGAAGCGGACAGAGTGGGGAAGGTCGTTAAGGCTGAAAATAGCCGATCAAAGTCTCTGTGGTAGGAATGTGCTGGTGGTTATTTGGGCAGGAAAATATTTGCCCAAGGGGAAAGGTAAAACTCTGAGTTAAGCCCTAGCTGGTTTGGCTCAGTGGCTAGAGCATCAGACCACCGACTGAAGGGTCCCGGGTTCAGTTTCCGTCAAGGGCGTGAACCTTGGTTGCAGGCTCCATCCCCAGCCCTGGCCGGGAGGCGTGCAGGAGGCAACCAGTCGATGTGTCTCTCCCATCTATGTTCTTTCTCTCTGTCTCCTCCCATCCCCCCTTCCACTCTCTCTGAAAACGAATAGAAAAATATCCTCATAAACACACACAAAACTCTGAGTTAAAATAAAGCGCATTTGGGGTTTCTCTCTGGAACGGAGTCATCCTTGCTGTTTCCTACCTCTCCTCCCGCCAAACTCCTGATCTCGAAGAGCGAACTGCGTGCGGTATTGTTTATGGGTCTTTCCATAATAGTCTGCAGCGCGTTTCCTCTCCTAGGACAGTGACTTCCTCAGCCCGAAAATAGACCGGCCGGAGGGTGGAGACGTGGGATCTTTGCCCGCTCCTCCCCGTTGAACGGCGCACTTTGGAGGCGAGTGGGCAGGAAGGTGCCGCGGACGCTGTTGGTTGCTCATCGAACCCCCCCTTCCCCTTCTTCCCGGCCGACAGAACACCGATCTCCAGAAGTCCAGTCCCGGCCCCACGGGCGAGTCACTGCGGTCCTGTCCCCTCTGACAGTGACTGGTGTAGACACGGGGCAGTGTCCTGGCTCTGAAATATGAAGGGACGTTTGCTGGAGGTGGTGGGGAAAGAGCTTTTCTCCATCCCCAAGAGAGACGTGTAGACACAGCCCCTCCTTTGTCATGGGACACGGTCGGGTTGGGGCGTGATAACCTGGTTCTGTTGCTGCGTCTTGGGACCACGAGGGTGAGCATGTGGAACACGTCAGGGCAGAAAGATGGCAGGAATGAGACACCGGCCACCCTGCCTGTACCCTGTTTTGAGCTTTCTGTTACTTGTAGCCCCAAAACTGGTAAGCAGTGGGCTGGCCACTTCACAGGACTCCTAGATGATTCTGGGTCCCTGCACCCCTCCCCACGCCCCCTGCTTAGCCACCACTGTGTTTGAAGTCCACCACCAAATCATACACTTTTACACGTCAGCAGTCCTGCTCTTTTCAAAGAAAACTTTATTTGTATTGATGTCAGAGAGGAAGGGAGAAGGGGAGAGAGAGAGAAACATCAGTGACGAGAGAGAATCATGGATCGGCTGCCTCCTGCACCTCCCTCACCGGGGATTGAGCCCACAACTGGGCATGTGCCCTGACCAGGAATCAAACCGTGACCTTCTGGTTCATAGATCGACGCTCAACCATTGAGCCACGCCGGCTGGGCCAGTCTTGCCTCCCCGCCCCCCCGGCCCCCGCCTCCCCCACCTGAATTGCCCTTTCCCTACCTTCCCCACCTACCAAAGTCCAACTTCTTTAAAGTATGACTCAAACGTACCCTTTCTGTGAAGTCTTTCCTCATCCTCTCTGTTGTACTTACTGTGTTTTTTGAGTCCCTCCAACGCCTGTTGCCCTTCCCTCCCTCTCTCCTTCCTTCCCTCTCCCCTTTCGTTCTTTATTAAGTGCCTACTGTGTGCCAGCTCCTTTGTGAACAGGGCAGACATGCACAGCTAATCGTGAGCCAGTGTGTTAGCGTGGTCACCCGGGAACATAAGGTATTACGGGGTGCTTATGACGAGGTGCCTGACCCCACCTTGCAGGGAGGGTCACAGACTTGCTACAGGGTGTATCCTTGAGCTGAGTCCTAGATAATGAGTAGGAATTAGCCAGAAGAAGGGCAAAGGGGAGGGAGGGAAATGCTAGGTGTGGGGAACCGCTTAAACAAGGACGTGGACGGTAGAAATAGCACGGTTTGTGCTGGGAACTGATATGGCTGGACCCCAAGGTTTGAAAGTGGGTGCATTGGGGCGGAGAAGAAGGCAGGAGCCACGTCCTGAGGCCTGGGCTTTCATTCGGGGCCACTGAGGGGCCATTGAAGGCTTGAGGCCGGGGAGTGATGGGACTCTTGCCCTTTAGCAAGATGGTCCGGCAACACTGGACGGAATGGGCAAGGAGGTGAGGGCAGGGAATGGAAGCAGGGAGCCCTTGAGGATGAACCTGTGGGAGTGAGTGGCCAGGATGGACGGGGAAATACCTGGGCAGTGGGATGCGCTTGTTTGGGGACTGGACAGATGCGGGGCCCGGGAGGAGGGAGAGCCGTTGATGACCCTGAGCTTCTGGCTTGCCCACGAGGCTGGTCACGTCTGTGTCTGACAAGACTGCCACGCCCCTGGCCTGGGCCCGCCAGCCTGCGCATCCTCTCGAGAGCTGCCGTGCATGACGGGGCGACGGAGAAACATGTCTGCTCCTCCCTCCTGTCTTCCTTCTCCTCCCACGACCTCAGCTCTGCCTTTCCTGTGTAAGAGGAAGAGGAAATAGGGCTGTGACGGGGCTTCCCTGGTGTCCCTGCCTCCTAAGTCTGAGCCTGGAGCCGAGGGAGGACTTTCTCAGAGCCTGTGACCCATGTCGTTCTGTTTGTTCCTCTCCCAGACCAAACCAATTCGCAGCAGCCTGGCCTCAGTCCAGTCCATTCGGCCCCTCCCCACAGTTCCCGCGCAGGCCTGGCTCCCAGGTGACCTCCCCGAGGCGTCTGTCCTTTCCCTAACTCACCGCCCTCCCCTTAGTCCGTTCTCCAAGCCACTGCCGGGGGGGGGGGGGGGGGGAGGGTCTCCCTAAAACCTCAGAGGAGGGTCACCCTCATGCCCGACAAGCTTCAGCCCCGCCCTGTCCAATACCTGGGCGGTCAGATGAGAAAGAAAACAGCTGGCTTTTCAGCAGCTCAGGCCTGGTGTCAGCCTGGACGCTCGGTGTACTTGCTGAGTGCTCTTGGACAAGTCATTTCACTTGCTGAGCCTCCCTTTCTTCACCTGTGAAATGGATGAGTGATGTGTGAGTGAAAAAGAAAGTGCCTGCCTGAAACACACACACCCCCCACAGGTTTTCTTTCTCCCCTGAAGTCTAATTCATTTCAGTGAATCCTTCGTGCCCGCCCCACAGTAGACCAGATGTGTATCTTCTTAAAAAAATTATACTTTTATTGATTTCAGAGAGGAAGGGAGAGGGGAGAGAGAGAGGGAAACATCAATGATGAGAATCATTGATAGGCTGCCTCTTGCACGCCCCCTATTGGAGATGGAGCTGGCCACCTGGGCATGTGCCCTTGACTGGGAATTGACCTGTGACCTCTTGGTTCATAGATGGATCGATGCTCAACCACTGAGCCACAACAGCCGGGCCAGATGCATCTCTTGTGTTCGATGAGTGAATGATTCCTTCATTCTCTTTTAGCTGAGAGTTGGACAGCCTCTTGTTTGATAAATCTGAGGAATTCTTTCAAGTTGTCCTACAAGAACCAGAAGGAGTGGGGTCCTGACACTAGGGGGAGGGATTAATGTGGAGGACGAAATGGAGTTCAAGACTCCAGGGTGGCTTCCTGACCCCACGCCCCACGCTCTTTCCATGGCCCGCCCTATGACTTCCTGGGCAGCCAGGAGCCACCTCCTGGGGCAGGTGCCAGGGTTCCCGGATGTGTCACTCTGCAAAAGGGTGGGAGCCCCCCACACAGCTGTCATCGACAACAGCAGATTCCAGTGTTTGCATAAGCAGGGCTGCATGAGTCAGGCAGTGAGGTACACATGCGATTTTCTGGATGAATCTTGATGGACATAACATATGTATGTGTGGGGTGTTCCCATCCTGGAACAGGCTGGGAGCGGGTTGGGGTAAGCTGAGTTCAGCGACGATATTTTAGACTTCGAGGCTGAAGGAAGTAAGCGCGCCGAGCATGTGCAGAAGGGAGTTGTGTTGGAGCTGAAATAGAAACTGTGCAGAGGGTGGTCATATCACCGGGAAAGAGCTTCTGGGGTGTCGACCATTGGGTAAGATTCTGGACCCTGGATTTAGGTTGAGTCCTAACTCGGCCTGTTAGTGGCTACTTGCTGACCTCGGGCAAGTCCTGAGCCTCTCTGAGCCTCGGTTTTGCTACTTAGTCACATGGAGAGGCTAAGACTCCCACCTCCTGGATCGAGGTGAGAACTCCGTGTGGTGGTACATAGACGGCAGTGGGGATGGTGCCTGCACACGGTAACTGAAGTGGAAGTGGGAGCCCGTCCCTACAGTGAGGATTGTTAGGGGATGAAGCGTATCCTCCGAAAAAGTTCAAGTCCTCATCCCAGTGCTTCAGGATGTGACCTTATGCGGTCTCTACGGAGGTAGTGAAGTTAGAGTGATGTCACTAGGGCGGGCGGGCCCTAATGCAGCATGACTGGGTCCTCATGAAAGAGCAGTGTGGACACAGAGACGGACACGCACAGAGAGAGGGTGACGTGAGGACAGAGGGCGAAGTGGCCATGGGATGGGAGTGATGCGTCTCCCAGCTGGGGAGCGCCAAGGATTGCTGACAAGCCCCGAAATCTAGGAAGAGGCAAGGAAGGGTTCTCCCCAGGACCTCAGGGAAGGAAGGGTTCTCCCCAGGACCTCAGGAAGAGCGCGGTCCTGCCGACACCTTGATCTCAGACTTCCAGCTGCCAGAACTGTGAGAGAATCCATTTCTGTTGCTCTAAGCCAGTCATTGCTGGACTTTGTTATGGCAGCTCGAGCAAACTAATGATGATGATGATGGAGATGATGGTGATGATGGTGATGGTGATGATGAAGATGATGATGATGGAGGAGGAGAACCACCACCACCACCACCATCATCATCATCATCATCATCATCATCTGGCCTAAACGCTGAACAGAAAGATGGTCACACGTGTCTGACTGATAGGCCTGTGGCACTAACTCAGCGAACACTGGTGTAGATATACCTTCCATTTCTAGATTCTGCATCATTCGTCCCTAAGGGTCAGTTTGAGGCACAGAGGGTAGCAAGTGCAAAGGCCCTGGGGTAGCTGCATGTGTGACATATTTAAGGAACCTCAAGGAGGCCAGTGAGGCTGGAGGGGAGTGAATGATGGGGATCCATTGATAAGGGGGAGAGGTGATGGGGTAGGAGTGACAAAATGCCTTGTTGGGCATTTTGAGGACTTTTGCTTGTACTCTGAGAAAAGAAGCGCTTGGAAGGTTTTGAGCAAAGGAGTGATATGATCTTGGCTAACCTTTCACCAGGATCCTACTGTCTGCTTTGTAGAGAACGGGTTGAAGGGGGCAGGAATAGAGGCAGGGACAGATTGGGAGGCTGTTGCAAGAATGTAGGAAAAGTCCAAATATTTACTGTGACAGATTTCTACAGGTGGAATTTCTGGGTCAAAGGGTAGGCATATTTTAGTGTCAGATAGTACCAAACAGCATTCCAGAAAATACCTTTATCTCTTTATGAGCCATTGTTTTTCCTCACTTATGAATTATTTGTATAGGTCTTTTGCTCATATTTTTATTTGGTATCTATTTTTTTCTTATTGATTTGTGGTAGTTCTTTATATATGAGTGTTGCCCACTACCTCTTCAGTACCTTATTCTGTTATATATTTCTATGAAAGATATTCTGAATTATTTGGAGAGAACCAGCAGTTAGTTTGTTTGATGGTTAGCATGAATATTAAGGGGGGGGGGGCGGAAACAGTGACTAAAAGCAGAAATCTTGGGTTTGCATCCTCATGTTAGCGCAAACCAAACTTGTATGTGTGGGAACACCATTTTCCCCTCTCAGGACCTCGGTTTCCTCATCTGTATAAAGAGAGGGTTGGCTGGTGAGATCAATGTAAACAGAATTCTATGATTTTATTATAATGGTGGCACGTTGGGTCCACTTGTATTTATTTAGTATCATTGAGTTTAGACATTCTGCAGTGTCTTTAAATATCAGAATGTCATCAACCAAGTAGAAAGTGGCATGCGTGTGGACTGTGATAGCTGTTGCAAACTGGCCTAACAGCGCACCTTCACGTAGACTCGGGTTCTACATTCGATTTCGCCGACAACTAGGACCTCCGTCCACTTGCTCCACCTCTGAGGGCTCCCATTCCTATGTGAGGGGGGGAAAGCAATGGACAGTGAGGGCGTTTCTAGCTTCCCCTTTCTGATTCCTTGTTAAGAAGCAACAGTGAGGAAACTGAGGTCTTTGCCTGCCTATGGACCTGCTTGGGGGTCCCAGAATTACCAAGCCACCTCTAGATTTGAACCCAGGCGCAGTGCCTCCAAGCTCTCCCCAGCGCCAAGCCCTTCTGTGGACAACGAACCCGGATGCCATTACCCCTCTCCATCACCAGGCCACTCCCACGGGGCTGGGAATCCCCTCCACGAGGCTGAGCTGTGGGAGAGCGTTTCGGGGACACAGAGAAGGAGGAATGGCGAAGATTACAGGGGAAATGCCTGGCTTTCTAAGGACAATGGGGCTGGTGGGCAGAAAGAACTTAGGAGGAGCCGCAGAGAAGCCCAAGATAAGAGAACGTTGTGGAGGGAGAAGCACCACACCAGCGCAAGTGAGACAACCGGGAAGTGCGTTGACTCCCGTAACTGCCAGCTCCGCCCCTGCCCCCCCCGGACACCCACAGCACCCTTGAATTAAGAGAAGCCAAGAAGAATTTCATAAAGGAGTTTTCTAAAATCGAGGTGAAACTGACATGACATTAACCATTTACCATTTTAAAGCATAGGATTCAGTGGCGCTTACCTCATCCGCCCCCCCCCCCCAAATAGAAACCCTTTACCCATGAAGCAGTCACTTCCCATCCACCCCCTCTTTCCCCATCTCCGAGCCCCAGCCACGACTAGTCTGCTTTCTGTCTCTGTGGGTTCAGCTCTCTTGGCTGTTCCACGTAAGTGGAATTACACGATACGCGGCCTGTGTCTGGCATCATTTCCTCAGGTTCACCCCAGGTGAAGAGCGTGTCACTGCTCATTCCTTTCTGTGGCTAACTACCATCCCATTGTGTGGATGGGCCGCATTGTGTCCATCCATCTGTGGATGGCCGCGGGGTGGTTCCCACGTCCGGCTCTTGTGAACAGTGCCGCTGTGAACAGTCATGTGCAGGTGGTTGTATGGAGACCCCTTTCCAGTCCTCTGGGGCGTGTACCGACCGATAGAACTGATGAGTCGTCTGGTAGCTCTGTGTTTGACTTCTTGCCAGACTTTCCCAAGTGGCTGAACCGTGTTGCATGCCCCAGCAATATCCGAGGGGCATGCAACATGGTTCTAAACACTTGTTCCTTTATGTTTCTTAAATTAGTAGTAGTATGGCCGACCTAGTGGGTAGGAAGTGGTAGGTCACTGTGGTTTTGATTTGCGTTTCCCTCTGACTAATGCCTTTGAGCATCTTTTCCTGTGCTCGTGGGCCACATGTGGGATCCTTGGGCAGGTGTGGGCAGGTGTGGGCAGGTGTGGCGAATCTCTGGGGCTGTGCAGTGGCCAGGGCAGGTGTCCCTGGGGCTCCTGTGACACATCCAGTTTGAGGGGTAGGGAAGGAACAGTTACTGGAACCTGGAGGCAGCACGGATTGTGCACAGGGGCCCAGCCAAAGCTGGGAGTTGAGTGGAGTGCGGCAGCCAGTTCACAGGGACCCTCAGAGAGGGAGTGGGGTGGGGGGATGGCAGGGGAGACACAGAGCTCCCTCTCCCTCTCCGTCGCCTCCTTGTTGGCTAAAGCTGTCCCGCAAACCAGAGGGGTAGGGAGCCCTTGCATCATTAGTCCCTAAGGGTGGACTTGAGGCCTGGAGAAGGGGGAGACTGGGGAGAGGGGAGCAGGAGGGGGGTGCGGCACAGTGGAGTCCAGAAGCCCGGCTCCCTTTCCCTGTGGTCCTTGTGTCCGTCCTTCCTGGGCTGGCTTCTCCCTGAGGCTGGGGTGGTGGCGACACAGGCTGCCGCCTCCTCGGGTTTCACATCTCCATTGTACCATCCGAGGAGGAAGAGAGAAAAGGCCGTTTCCAGAGAAAGAGCTTTCCCAGAAACCTCCAGCGTCAAGCCTCATTGACCCACCTCGGGTCTCGAGACCTCTGCACTAGTTCCTGGCAATGACTGGGGAAGTTTGAACCAGCTGGGCCCGCAGCCAGGCCCTGTAAGAACAAGCGCTTCCTGGGAGAAGGGAAGTCCCAGATGCAGTCAGGAATGAGGAAGGATGCTGGGGGAACCCGCCGTGGCCCTCCCCGAGGCTTCCTTGGAACCGCCTGTGCGATGGAAGCCCACGATTTTTCCACCAGGAACCATGCCGGGGCGAGGCCTCCTGGAGTGACTCACGCCCTCGCGGCTGCAGGGCTGATGCTGGGCCTCGTGCCTTCTCCAGTCGGTGCTGCCCGCCCCCAGGCCTCCTCCGAGGGTCCCCAGCCCCTGTCATCTCTCCCCTGGCTCAGCCACCATAACAGTCCTTCCTTCCTTTCCCTCCCTCCCTCCCTCCCTTCCTCCCTCCCTCCCTCCCTCCCTCCCTCCCTCCCTCCCTCCCTCCTTCCTTCCCCTCCCTCCCTCCCTCCCTCCCTCCCTCCCTCCCTCCCTCCCTCCTCCCACTCCCACTTTCCTTTGGTTCTGCAATGGGGTCCCCCTTTTCTCCCTTCCATTTTGGCTACGTATTGCAGACCATCTGAGTCCTGCTCCTGTAAGATCTGCCGTGTTTGTAACCAGGTGGAAGGGACCACGTCAGCTCAGCCTGCTGTGCGGCCAGAGCCGCAGAACTCGGGTGCTCTGTCTGTTCCGTTTCCCTGGAAACACAACTGTCCCGGAACCTGGGCACCGTGGAGCCTGAGGCTTCCAGGAGCCAACGGCCTTTTCCTTCGATGGTTTTGCCTTCAGAGCAGGTATCACTTGCCGCATCTTGGAGACAAGCGACTTCGAAATAGGAAAGATTGTGATTTTCCTCAGAAGGAAGGAGTCCTGTCCTGCCTTCGGGGAAAGCGTATTTTCCAAAGAACCTTGGAGACGCCGGCTGATCCCTGTGAATTCACAGGTAGTAACATTCCCAAGAAGCAGAGATGGGTTTCCAGAAAGCAGTTGGAGGGTTGGGACTGCCCCAGCTCAGCCATGGGAGCTTCCTGCTGGGGCTGAACACCTCTCCGTGCATCCTGGTTCCCCTTGGGCGGTGGAGGCAGACATGGGGGTGCTGCTCCTGGAAGGTGACTTCGGGCCTCGGCTGTGTCCTCCTGGCTGTCCCTGGGGCGGTGCCCACGGACAGCAGGATGACCAGCTGTAGGAGCCACATCCGTGGTGCCAGCCTTGTGAGTCAGGACCTTGCGCTGCTGATGCCCTGCCTAGTTGTGGGTTGTCACGGTGGTGGCAGGTGGCCACCGTACCTCTGCTCTGTGCTAGCATTTCTCACCTCCTTGTCTGGGGACTGTACCTTGGAACAGTCGTCCCTGGCCCTTCAGCTGCTCACGGTGGCCGAGAGCAAGCTCTCGGGCGGGAAGTCTTGGGGGCGAGACTTCAGTGGGTGTACTTGGCCTTTAATGGACTTGTGAGTCCATCAAGACAATGGGTGTGGGCACTATCATAGTCGGCTACCATGTCCTTTTTCCAGACGATGATACAGGCTCAGAGAGGCGAAGTTCATTGCCCAAGGTCACACAGCAATTACGTGGGCGAGCCAGTGTGGGAAGGTATGTCTTCCTGCCCCAAAGGCTGTTCTCTTTCCACTGCTCGGGAGACTCCCCCAGCTCTAGGCCGCCTTCCGTTCTCCACCGTGAGCACAGGGGACTGGGTCTGTGCTCGGCGTGCTCACCGAGAGCACACACGTCAGTGTGGGAAAGAACAGTTGGGCCCGGCCGGCATGGCTCAGTGGTTGAGCATCGACCTATGAACCAGGAGGTCACGGTTCGATTCCCTGTCAGGGCAGGTGCCGGGGTTGTGGGCTTGATCCCCAGTAGGGTGTGTGCAGGAGGCAGCCGATCAATGATTCTCTCTCTTCATTGATGTTTCTATCTCTCTCTCCCTCTCCCTCTCCTTCCTCTCTGAAGTCAATAAAAATGTATTAAAAAATAAAATTAAATAGTTGGTAGCACAACAAACCCTAGGCAAATCCTCAGAGACTGCACATTCCCCGCTTGCAGCTCTTCCCGGGGGACCTGAAGGAATCGTGTAGTTTGTAGTGGCACAGACGGTGCTGAGTCTGCTGCTGGCTTGAGTGGGGCATGTGACTGGTGAGTGAGCCTCACTGGCCTCCCTGACCTCAGGGTGACTTGGTGGTTCTCTCCTTATGTCCCTGAGGCTGTTTCTCTGGCATTTGTGTATTTTAGGATTCACAAAATTCTCAGGATGTAACTTTTTTATATACAAACTAGCGTTCCTGTTGCAGGAAAAATCCTGCAATAGGATTTCCTGCTGCACTCTACCCCGCCTCCGCTCCGCCCTTGTCGCCCGCCCCGCCTTCTCCTCCAGCCCGCCTGCTTTCCCCTTCACCCTGGCCCTGACTTCATTCCTCCCTTCTCCTCCCCTCCCCCCCCTGCCCCCCGGCTTGCTTGCTTCTTCGAAGCTTTACTCCCTTCTGCAGCTCTTGGCTTCTTTCCACGCTGTCTTGATATGCAAATTAGCCGCCATATTTGTTGGGGTAATTTGCATACTCGTCCTGATTGGTTGGTGGGCGTGGCTTGGCTGGTGGGCGTGGCTTAGGTGTAGCGAAGGTGCAGTCAATTTGCATATTTGTCTATTATTAGATTAGACTAGAAGCCCGATGCACAAAGATTCGTGCCAGAATGGGCCTTCCTTTCCCTGGCTGCCGGCACTGCCTTCGCTCTGGCCAGAGCCTCCTTTCCGCCTTCCCACACTGCCCAAAGGCCTGGAGCAGCTGGGGTGGGGCGGAATGCTTGTGTCATTGCCATGGCGATGACACAAGCGTCCCGCCCCACCCCCTGGCCGCTAGGCACCTGTGTATGCAAATTAACCCACCATCTTTGTTGGGTTATTTGCATACACACTCCTGATTGGCTGGTGAGCATTGCGACGGTACGGTCAATTAGCATGTTACTCTTTCATTAGGTAGATTATATTTTTATTGATTTCAGAGTGGAAGGAACGGGGGCGGGGGAGAGAGAGATAGAAACATCGATGAGGAGAGAGTCATTGATCGGCTGCCTCCTACATGCCCCACACTGGGGATCTAGCCTGCAACCCGGGCATGTGCCCTGACCAGGAATCGAACAGTGACCCCCTGGTTCATAGGTCGATGCTCAGCCATTGAGCCACACCAGCCGGGCAGGATGCAACCATCATGAGATCCTTGATATTTAGCTTCACAAATATTTTTTCAGTAAATGAGTGGATGAGCGGGTGCATTTCCCCAGCAGAGTCTTCTCATTACGGGATGTTCCAGCTGGGTAAGGCCCTTACCACATGTTTACGAGGCAGGGCCTAGGACACTGTGTCCACACCCAGATTACATCTCTGCGAGAGTTCATCCTGTCTGTTGTCTCTAAACCTGTTTCCCGCCCCCACTGGACTGTCAGCTCCACCTGCTCGCCTCGCCTCACTGCCCGGCCCCGTGTGCCGTACAGTCAGCAACAGGATGTAAGTCATGAAGTCAGTCGTCATGGTTTCGCCAGCAAGACCGCGGTTCTGGTGTTTCTGACCATGGGTCCTTCACAGTGACTGCTTTGCGGAGGAGAGACCAAACCATCTTTGATTGTTGTTGTTTTGTGTGTGTTTTATTAATCCTCACCTGAGGATATTTTCCCATTGATTTTTAGAGAGAGTGGAAGAGAGAGGGAGAGACAGAGAGAAACATCGATGTGAGAGAGACACATCGATTGATTGCCTCCTGCACGGGGAACCAAGGTACGTGCCCTTGACTGGAACCGAACCGGGGAGCCTTCAGTCGTGGGCCAGTGCTCTATCCACTGAGCCAACCCAGCTAGGGCTGATTGTTATTTTAACCAGTGGGTGAGGCAGGGCGGCACCCCAGGTCCAGAGGGGTGGGCACTGCCAGGCGGAGCACGCCAGCCTTCCCTGGCTTTCGTGGGGAGGCTTCTGTGGCGTCTGGTCTGCTTCCTTCGGTGCCATATACCAGGGTTGGCTCATCCTGGGCAGACAGAGTCCGCAGGAGCTGCCCATCCCGAACACTTGCTGGTGGACGGGGGAAGGGGGTTGGGAGAAATGGCACGAGTCCGGAGTTACCAGGCCAGAGGCCACAGGTGATTAAGTTGGGGTTCCTCCGAGCAGGTAGGGAGGCAGGACTTACTGCTTGCTAGTGGGTATGGAAGCTGAGAGGCCTGGTAATTGATAGGAAATCCCTATGACCCACCAGTAGTTCCCTGGATTCACCACTCAGGAACGCCACCGGAGAGGAGGTTTGCCTTAGCTGTTTGAAACAAAATCAGAAAGGAATACAGAACGGGGTGTACTCAGTCGTAATCCCGCTGCCTTGCTGAGCGTAGTGAGGAAAGCCTCGAGCTTCGACGTCAAGCCGTTCCAAGTCAGAACCCTGAATGTGCCCTCGCCATCTAGCCTGTGACGTGGGACACGTTACACCACTTCTGGGAGCCTCGGCTTCCTTACCTGTAGAATTCAGACCATCGGTTCCTTGCAGGGCTACGGTGAGGATTGAGGGAGATAGTGCACACGCCCCGGATGGGTCTGGCACCGAGGAATTGCCCAGTAAGGGGTCACTGTTGTTATTGTTGCCATTATTAATAGAGAAGGAGATCAGAAGTGGATGGATTGTTGGGCTGGGAAGTTGGAGAAAGCTTTCTGGAAGAAAGGGAATTTCAAAGAGGGGGGGGGGGGGCTAGACAAGTTGGGCTGCGGCTAGATAAGAGGGAGATTGGCGTCAATGTGTGTTGGGCTACCCTCTAAGTACAGTTTCCATGGAACAGGGGAAAATCACATCAGTAAATAGGAAGGCAGCTTGCCGTGATGTTATGGGAAAAGAGAAATGGTCCAAGCCGAAGCCAGCTGCCGATGACTCAGGCGCCCCTCACATCCTCTGCGAAAGGATGCTGCGAGTCCCAACATCCGCGGAGTCACGTCTGTTGAATAAAACTCAACACCTATTTGGGGATTTGGCAGCAAAGACGGGTTTGTGCACCCACCAAGTGATTTATGTCTCTCATTTCTGCCTGGCACGCAGACAGCGCTGTCCTGACTGTCACACCGCAGGCCACAGGGGAGAGGCTCAGCGGGAAAGCAGCGAGGTGGGTGGATGAAACACGCGGTGCTTGGCGGTGATGAATTCTGGTTCTCCCTAGGAGGTGGACACTAAATCTCTCATCGCCCGTGGCAGCGGGAAGCGAGAGGGTGCAGAGGAGACCACAGGGGTTGGGATCACACCCTCACCGATGTATTTATTGAGCATTTACTTACGGACGCTGTGTGTTCCCTGCCTGTGACACGAGCCCGGCCCGGGAGGCACAGACAGGGCCTGTGTCTCAGGCAGGCTTTTGGAATCTGTTTGAGCCCCTCCCCTGGCCATGCCCAGCATCGGAGCATAAATGCCCCGGCTTCCTCCCCCTCCTCCCCCCCCCCCACCGGGTGGCACAATTCTGAGGTGTGCTCTCCACTCTCAGAGGGTCCCAGGTGGGATTGCGCCCCCGGCTCCTAAGAGGAACCTGCGTGGCCTCGGACAAATCCCTTCACAAACACCTGCGTGTCTGCTTCCCGTGGGGTGGTTGTGCGGGTTAAACAAGATGGTAATACCACCATCCCTCATGCCATTTTATCCATCGACTCCTGGGAAGAGTCATCTGGCTCAGTGCTTTTAACTGCCTTCCCTTTCTAATGCTCCCTGGCTGGATGAGGTGAGGACTTTAGTTATCCCAACCTTTGTGACGCGGGAAGGGAAGCAGGAAAGGACAAATAACTCACCAACGAGCCGGGATCTGAGGTCTAACCGGGGGCCTTTGTTCTGAGGGCCGGCTTGTACTAGTAAGACAAAAGGCCATAGTGTAGGGTCTAGCAAGAAAGCTGTTGGTGTCATCGTGATGACCGCTATTGGCGTTATTAGCAAGTGCCCGGCATACAGTAGGTGCCCCATATTTGCTGAGTTGAAAAGGCAGTGAGTGGACGGCTGTTACTTCCTTGAGATCATGAACAGCCTTTTGTTATTGGTCCTCCTTCAGGCATCTAGAGGAGTCCCTGCCATAGGATTGGAAGAAGGCATGAATGAATGAATGAATGAATGAATGAATGAACGAACGAACACAAATGGATTTTTCTTAGTTACCGGTAGTTCCCTGGTTCTATGAAAATCATTTTAATTGAAATGCATTATTTATTTCAACCTGACAAAGTCCCAGAAAGGAAATAACGTTAAAGTCCTAACAGTATTTATGTGTAGGTGTTGGAATAATCAAATATTTTAGCTTCGTGCCTTACTATTCTTTGTGATGGACCTGGATTGCTCAACTGGAAATAAATTATCTGTTTGTGGGGGGGGGGGCGGCAGTCAGTCTCAAAGTATAAATGGGTCCCAAAGCAGTGGGGTGCGATCCTCACGTATACGTAGAAGCTGATCTAATTTGAGTGGCTTCAGTCTCGGGAGCAGGGTGTGAGCTGACTCTGGTGTCACCGCTCGCACAGCTCTTTCACACACCATCTCTCTGGAGGGTCACGCCAGCCTAGTGACGTAGGCGGGCTAAGGTTAGCAGCCTCGCTTCACACCCCAAGGGACCTGAGAGCCGAAGAGGCTCACCGCCCAGGCCACGGCTCTGCTCAGGGCAGAGCTGGATTGGAACCCAGGGCATCTGACTTCGGTTAAGCCCAGTGGCCTCTGCACTCTGTCCTGGGAGCCTCTCATGGAACAAGGGCTGCAGGGTGGGGGTGGGAGGAGACCAGGGACTCAAGGGACAGCTGTCTCTGAGGATCTGCAAGACCCTTTTATAGAGGGAGAGCCTGGCTGGGACTCTCTGAGTTAGACAGCCTGGGTTGGGTCCCCCTTCTGTCACACACTGCCTTGGACACAATACGGCTCTCCTCGGCCTCCATTTTCTCACCTGTGAAGCTGGTCCAGCGTCTGCCTTGCAGGATTGCTGTGAGGGCATCACACCTGTGCTCTCTGTGTGCCAGGCTTCCGTTTCTTCCAGCCCCTGTTGACGCTCATTGGTGCCCATCAGTTCCTGTGCCCGTGTGTATCGGTCCATTTCTGCCAGGTAACGAACCCCGCAGAATTGGCGCTGGCCGGCTTGAGGGTGTGTTTACTTGCATGCTCGTGGTCTGTGGGGCAGTTGTGGGTTGGCGGGTCTTCGTTGGCCTGGGCTGGCACAGGCTGGGCCTCAGGGTGGGTCCAGATCTGTCTCCCTGTCACGCATCAGTCTGGGGTCCAGAGTGAAAGGCAGCAGCGGACAGGGGCTTGGGAGGCATACTCGCGTCATGGCCCATCTGAGAGCGATGGGAGGGACCTGGGACCCACACATTGTCACCTCCACCTTCCATTGGCTAAGCAAGTCCAGAATCCAGGGGGATAGAGAAGTCACCACTACCCGCTGTGGTGGGGAGTGCTGGGAAGTCCATGACAGAGGGGATGGAGTGAAGAGTCAGGAGAGGGGTCCAGCCTCTCTGTACGCGTCTCTGCTTGTGCACGTGGGTGAAGCAGGGGAAGCAAGTGGCATAGTGGCCGGGGGCGGCTGGGGCTATTTTTTCAGTAACAAGGCCTTACTTTTCATAGCCGTGTGCTGGGTAAAGTCTTGCCCAGGAGGTGACTGTCACAGGAAGATCACCGTCTGCGATTCCTATGGGGAGCACACTGTGTTGGTTACTTAGCTTCGCAGTAGGTTTGGAAGTTGGGAAATGTGAGTCCTCCAACGTTGTCAGTCCTTTTCAAGGTCGTCTGGCTCTCCCGAGTCCATCACTTTTCCATAGGAACTTTGGGATAAGACCGTCTGTTCCCCATCTAACTTAAGTATGTGATTCACACTTTAATGAAAAGATTCAGTCAGTCACCATCGGCATCTAAGTTTGAAAGAAGTGGTTCAGTCATTTAACCGACAAATAGTTATTAATATTATGGAGGGCGCTGTGTGATGGAAGTAAGACTTAAGGAAGTACGGGAGTTAACAGGGAAAAGAGGGTGAGTGAGGGAGCCCCCCAGGAAAAGGAGATGGCATGTGCAAAGGACCTGGGGCAGAAGAGCCATGGCAGGTTCCAGGATCCGAAAGAAGGTCATGTGTCTGCAGCAGTGAGCCCGGGTGGACAAGCAGAAGCCAGACACGTGGGCAAGAGGCAGACTTTGTTCGGTGATTTGGGTTTTTATCCTAAAGCGCTAAGAAGCCACTGGAAAATGTGAAGCTGGGGGTGGGAAGGCGGGGAATGACAGTCAAATTTGTGTTTTAAATTTTTCATTCTGCTTATCATCCAGTCATAAGGTGTGAACCCCATTTGGATCTGGATTTTTAAAAACAATTGTTAAAATTTTTAACATTCATGAGACTCTTAGAAATTTGAACATTGAGTATCTGGTGAGGTATGACAATGGTATTGCAGTTATATTTTTTTATAAAAGACCTTATCTTAGCCATACATGCTGTACTATAGATGACTAAAACAATAAGATGGCTGGATTTTTTTTTTTTTTTTGAAATAATAATGTTGGGATGGGCAGGATTAGGGTACAGATGAGGTTGGGTGGATTATGAATTGATGGTGACTAGGGCTGGATGGTGGATACAGGGGGATTCTCGTACGCTCCTCTATTTTTGTGTTTACAAACATCTCCATAATGAAACATATAAAAAGAAAAAAGTTATTCTCGCTTCCGTGTGGGGGACCAGCTTTCCGAAGAAGACATGGTGATGCGGGAGGACCCGTGAGGCAGCTGGAGCGGCCCAGCTGAGGGGGATGGAGGGATGGAGGCTTGGTCCAGGGCTGTGCCAGTGGAGGCAGAGAGGGAGACGGGCCGAGAGATCCTTAGGGAATAAGGGAGACAGGGCTTGGGGATGGATTGGATACAGGGGTCACAGAGATGGCGGGTCAAGAGTGTCCCTGTGTCTGGCCCCAGATGGAAGAGCCAGGGATCTGAGGTGGGGGATCCCTGGAGAAGGGACCCCGCAGGTCCCTTCGCTCATCTGGTTCCCACAGCCCCGCCTCGACTTCCCATCCATCCCGCGAATCGAAAGCGGTTCCCTTATGTAACACCTTTCATCCCAGACTTCCCGCACTCTGCGTGCTCAGCGGTTAATTAAGCTTCGATATGCACGCATTAATTAAAATCCTCTCTCGGGTTCGGAGGGGCTGAAATATGGATCTTCATCTCTCTCTCCCTCTTCGCTGGGGCTGGTTCCCTTTGCTGGGGGGACTTCTCTGCTCTCCCGTGGGCACACAGCTCTCTGTCTGTCTGTCTGTCTGTGGCACCTGTCGGCACCCTTCCATTCCTTGTCGAGGAGCCTAGGTCTAGGGAAGTTAATGACTTGTAAATTGCTCTGCACTGGAGAGCTAGAAATAGAACGCAAGATGACGGTTCCCGAGCCCTCGCACGCCCTGAGCGATGGCGGTGTCAGCCCGAGCGTGGCTTGTTGCGGCGGCCGCGGCCTCCTGGCTGTGTCCCCGCGCGTGCCTGGCCAGCCCCCCGGGCGGTGAGAACACCCCGGAGACATCGCTCTGCCCAGGCCCCTGGCTGACGCTTGTCCCCTTTCTCCCTGCCCCCTGCAGGTCGTCTTCTGGTGCGTGTGACACCTGAGACATGAGATCGTCCGCCTGCAGGCTCTCCAGTTTTTCGAGAGACACACTATGGAATCGGTGAGTGGCCTCGGCCCACCTGGCGGAGGGCCCGGCCTGGGGAGCGTGGAGGGATTCTTTGGGGGGCGGGGGGGCGTTGAAGTGACCAAACTCAAGCCCTTGGATGTATCACGGCGAACCGATCACGGGTGGGGGGGGGGGGGGGGGGCGACTTGTCTACCTGTCAACTTACCAAGTGCCTCGGGTCACCTCACCTGGCTCCTTGATGCAGAAGGAAAGGTGGGAGGTGGTGGTACCAGAATGCAGTCAGAAGTAGGAGCAGCAAGGACCCCGCCAACAGCAATGGGCACTAGTCTAGCCGAGTGGCTTTTCAGAAATATTCCTTCCTTCCGTCCACCCGGCGCGCCCGCCGGGCCTGAGGGACGCCGTTCGTTTCACAGACGACGGACTTGCCCAGCTGGGTCTGAAGTCAGTGTTTCCTGACTCCCGGTCTCCAGCCTTCTCCCTCTGGGCCAGGCTGCCTCTTGGTAAAAGTATGAATTGCCCCACTTTGCAGCTGGGAATACTGAGTGTAGGGACACCTGATGGAGTCTAAGGACTCTGACCTCAGTGGGTGGGGGTTTGGGTTAGAGGACGATAAAAAACTACGCTGGACAGGAAGATCCATGAAAACCAGGCAGAGGAAACGCACGGAACCTGAGAGGGTCTTAAAGTCACCGGGGCGCCTGACACAGGGTTGAGGTCAGTGAGGGGTAGAAAGAGTGTGGGTGCTGGAGGGAGGGGGTGGTTGAATCCGGGCTCTGCCACCAACATTCCGTCTGACAGGTCAGTCCCTAACCTTCTCTGTTATCTATGAAAGGTGGTGATTTTTATTTTTCACGTTTTGTATGCATGAAAGAAGGTATACAGCATAGCATCTTCTGTAAAGTAGGCACATAAAGTATTGTTATTATTCAAGTTTTAGGAGAAAAGCAATTTTTAAGGATAATTAGACCGGCAGACGTGCCCAGAATGGGTGGGGGGGGCGGTGAGTGGCCGGAGGGAGGGAGACCACCCTGAGAGGCTGAGAGGTGACCCAGACACGGGGTGACGGGGCACTGTTCCCACCTTCCAGGATGAACGGACTGCTTATTTTCCGAGATTGGCGTCTGCAGGGTTACCTGAAGTCATGTCGTATTTGGTTTTGTTTTTTAAATCAAGAGTCCAACACAGAGGTGACATTGATCCCGCAGGTGTCTCTTTCGGGGATGTGAATTATAATTGCAATAACTCAGCGCGTGACTCAGGATGAGGTGTTGCTCTGAATGGTGTAAAATCTAAAAGAACCTCGGCTTAAAGAAGATGCGGGTCTATTTCCCTCTTCCCTAAACGTGCAGACACAGGTGGTGCAGGGCGCTCCGGCGCTGTCTGCGAGACCCCGGCTTTCCTGGGGCAGGCGGGCAGTACTGCCCTGCGGGGAGCACGGGGTGGGGGTGGGGGTGGGGCCTCCGGAGGTTCAGGGTGCCGATTACATGGTGTAGAAGTTAATTCCTTAAATGGGATACTTATGATATAGACAATTTTATGTACAGTAAGTCCTCACGTACCATCGTCTTTGGGTTCTGCGACTTTAAGCAAAACAACATATAACAAAACCAGTTTCACCATCGGCTCATGGATGCAAACAAGGGTCAAGTTCTGACAGCATCTCATTGATGTCCTAACAAAAGGACATTAACCAAGGACCTACCACCTTCCAGATAAAAAATATCTATATTTTATTGAAATGTAATACGAATGCAGCAAACCCACACCCTCTTAACTATGACAAAAAGCCCAACACCTTTATCTCAGATTTCTCTTTCTTTCTTTCTTTGTTGGCTCATTCCTATAACATAGGTCAAGCAGTTGCTTATTAGTTATGTGCGAGGAACTGGGACAGGGTGCTCGGCACACATGATGCCAGCATCAGACAGGGCCCCATCCTCTGGGGGCTTTCTGTCTAGAGGAAAAGGAAAGATGTCAGTCATACAGATTGACAGCCCCTGGCTGAGGCTCCGTATGGGATGACCTGGGGCCGTGGTCGGCAAACTGCGGCTCTCGAGCCACAAGCGGCTCTTTGGCCCCTTGAGTGTGGCTTTTCCACAAAATACCACGGCCTGGGCGAGTCTATTTTGAAGAATTGGCGTTAGAAGTTTAAGTTTAAAAAATTTGGCTTTCCAAAGAAATTTCAATCGTTGTACTGTTGCTATTTGGCTCTGTTGACTAATGAGTTTGCCGACCACTGCCCCGGGGCACCTAGATCCAGCCAGGCGAATCCTTAGATTTGCATCTCCACCCACTCCTGTGATGTCGAGAAGAGTTGCAACACCAGTGGGTGAGGCTGTAGGCACATGATGCTTCCTTCCCTCTGTTCTCCGCTAACCGGCCCAGAGACGGGGTCAGCTTTTCCTTCCCTTGTTTGTCACCGTGACAGACGCCGACCTCCACCTGGCGACCCTGGAGCACGGGCGCTGGAGCTCGGAGCTCCGTGCTGAGAAGGGGAACCCACAGGAGCAGAGACTTGCTCCCTCATCAGGGCTGAGTCCAGGGGCCGCTTGCGTTGTCAGGCTATTAAAATAAGCGCATGGATGAATGAACGGCGGACCGAATGAATGAAGGAATAAAATCTCACCCCACAACAGGGCAGAAGTCATCCCTGGGGAAGCTCAAGGTGATTCCTTCATTCCCCCAGCGTGCTCCCAGGCCCAGGAGAGGCGGGGCATGAGCAGCAGATGGAAACGGAATTGAATTCGGAGCCAGCAGTAGAATTCCGTTGGCCTTATTTTTAGGGACTTTCTCCGTAGGTAGAAACGAACTGACCTAAACTTTAGACGCACCCACACCAAGCCCAGGAGCAGCCGCTGTGACTGCCCGACCCCCAGCCACCCCCCACCGCCTTTGCCTTTCCCAAGGTCAAGGCAGACGCCCTGTCATTAGTGTGCCGCCAGCTGTCAGCCAAATTGAGTTTCCCTGAGCACAGCTGATGTCCCTTCTTGGCCGCAGGACAGGGGTCAGGGAATGAGCACTGCACGTGGACGGGAAATGTGTCCCTTGCGCTGACCTCTGGCCTCGGAGCCGCATTTCTGACATTGTTGGGAGGGTTGGGTGGCAAGCCTGTGATTTCTGGGTGTAGAAGGAAAAGAAACGTGTTTTAGAAAAAAAAACGCTAATATTCAAGTTCTGCCGTGAACGCCCTTTCACGATAATTGAGGCTGTTGAAAATCCAGCCGTAATTCCAGGGCGTTGCACAGAGGAAGACGCTTCTGCCTCGACTGCGATTGGGAAAGGGCGGTGGTTCGGGTCTTGTTTCCTGCGTCCTTCCCTCCCTCCCTTTATCTTTTCCTGCTCACCTTCAGAGTGTGAGGAGCAGCTCCCATGGGCCGCACCCCGAACTCCAGGAGAATGGATGAGCGAGGCTCGTCACCAAGCCTTCCTGAGCGTCTCTCCTTTCATTTCATTTTATTTTTTATTGTTTAAAATAGATTTTTATTGACTTCAGAGAGGAAGGGCGAGGGAGAGAGAGAGAGATAGAAACATCATTGATGAGAGAGAATCATGGATAGGCTGCCTCCTGCACGCCCTCCACTGGGGATCGAGCTCACACCCTGGGCCTGTGCCCTGACCGGGAATCAAACCGTGACCTGCTGGTTCATAGGTCAACGCTCAACCACGGAGCCACGCCGGGCAGGCTCTCCTTTCACTTTAAAATGTTCATGCTACAAATGTGTATTGAGCATCTAATTTGCTCCAGCCTCTTAGTAGAGACCAAAGACAGTTCCTCCTCCTGCTGAGTTTATACTCCATTCATTTTTCCCCTCGCTCACTCAGCAAACACTTTCTGGGCGCCTGCAGTGTGCCAGGGAGGTGCCAGCTGCTGGGACACCGACATGGACAAAGCGTAGCCTCTGTCTCGGCGGGGCTGAAGGGTGAGACAATATTGTGCTTGTCTCCTAGGGCCCCAGGAACAAAGCAGCACGGACTCAGTGGCTTAATCGAAATGTATTGTCTCGCAATTCCGGAGGCTGGGAGTCGGGTTCTGCTGTTTTCCCATTGAAGGGACGAGCTCAGGGGATGGGAGGGCTGTCGGAGGCCCGCTGCCGGGAACCGGCAGGAGTGGGATTCAGTTGCAGGGAGTCTGGTCCTGGAGCCTAGAATTCCCACTGTCCTCCCCCGTTATAATGTCGTCCCCAGGCCCTAAGGAAAGCCTTTTAAGATAAGTGTCCCCCCCCCCCCCAAATCTCAACGCTTTGGGATTACTCTACAGTCCACTCGGCTTCCTGGAGCCATTCGACCCAGCTGGCCGTTTCTCCCTCTGGCAGCCCGCCCGGATTTCCCCTTGGGACTCTGCCCTCTGTCTCGGTCTCAGAGTAGGGTGCCCCTCGCTCCAGCCAACTCCAGATGTTGCTGAAGACCCTCTGTAGGCTGACTCCTTCCAGATTCGACCTCCAGCTACAGCTGCCCTGAGTTCCATTCTCGAGTGTCCCAAATGCCTAGTTATACCTCCATGTGGAAGTCCAGCCGGCGGCTCCGGCTTATACGCCCACCGTGGGTTTTTCTCCCAACGTCTCCCTCATGAGACGCTAGGCCTCTGCTGGAAGCCAGCCGCGGTCCCCGCGCCCCTGCCGCGTCACTTCCAACCAAGTCCAGATTCCTTACTCCGGCCTGCGCGGGCCGGCGTGATCCAGCCCTGCTCCCTGGTCTGCCTGCCCCGTTCCCTCCCAGGCATCAGCCACTGGCCTCTTCCTGGCCCGGGACTCTGCCTCCTGCTGCTTTCTGCCTGTGGGGCCCCTCTCCCTGCACCTCCTGTCCCCCAGCCCCCTGCTCCCCACAGGAGCGACACCCTTCTCATGGAGCAGAGCCTGGCACGCAGTGGATGTTCAGTAACTACATATGATTGTTGAAATCAAATCAGTGGCCTCTGCTAAGTCGATCATGAACATCAAGGCCAACTCCAGGCCTGTTACCTGTAGAAGAATCCTTTCTCAAGCAAGGCGGTACTGATGTGGGTGTGCGAGTGATTGAGAATCGGCTGGAAATGAATGAACAGAAACAAACTCATGGGTACAGACCACCCAACGGTGGTTACCAGAGGGAAAGGGGAACGGGGAGAGGGCAGAATGGGGAAAGGGGTCAGGCGGGTGGCGATGGATGGAAATTAGACTTTTGGCGGTGAGCGCACTAGCGTGGATACAGACACCGAATTACACTGCCGTACACCTGGGGCTTATACAGTGTTGTCAGCCAGGGTTACCTCCGTGTAAAAGAGGAAGGAAGGAAGGAAGGAAAAATTGGGTGGGACCTGGGCTTTTTTATGCTCCCTGGTCTCTGTTTTCACATTTCTCCAAAATGTCAGCGCTTACAAAGGTAATCTGAGGGAAGACAGCCGCCCGGGCTAGCCGATCCACGCTGGAGTTGATTTGATTTGGATTTAAAATGGAAACTGTGATCTAATGCATTTTACAGAGTTGAGTAAAGAACAATTTTCTTTGTAATGAGAGAGAGAGAGAGAGAGAGAGAGAGAGAGAGAGAGAGAGATATGTGGGACACTCCGTGGGGGTTACCATCGTGCCCAAAGCTCCTGAAGGGGTTCCAGTTTGGTGCTCAATAGCTACTTCGCAGGTTTCCTGAGTATCGATACCACCTCTCCCCCCAACCACCACGCCACCGCTTCCCCAGCGAGGGTGTGCTTGGCAGAGCCAAGTGGAGGGGGCTCGGGCTGCAGGTGAGTTTCAGGGAGTCGCTGCCAGACGGCCACCAGCAGGACTGGCTGCGTGCGCTCCGCCAGGCCCCTCGCCGCGCGCCTCCCCGTCAGCAGCAGCGTAACTGACTGTGAGGGTCTCAGCTCGCAGACCCTGGCTGAGCTGTCTGCTTCTGGCTGCTCCCCCACGTGAGTCAGGGTGGTCAGGCGTCCCCAACCTGGGAATTTGGTGACAGAGAAGATTGGAAACGGCGTTTTCACCAGGAGACTGCCAGCGGCCATGTGTCCACCGTGGGCAAGGCTCTGTGGCTGGCGTGGTGTCTGAATTCCCTGGTGCCCCCACCCCCTCCTCCTCAGCACCAGCTAGGCGGTGGGTTCTCTGGGTAGCAGGAGCGGGGAGGTGACCATTACAGCCCAGAATGAATGCTTGTCTGCAGACGGGCTCGTAAATTACATAGCGAAGCTGCCAGCTTTGATGTTGCACCTGAAAAGCTGTAATCGTCCCGTCCTCCGTGCTCCGTGCGGGTCTGTCCCATGCGTGGAGGAGACAGGGGATCCTGTCTTTATTTTAATCAGAAGCCCTTCCCTGCTGGCAACTTGAGGTCCATCCATTTGGTCTCAGGGCGGTTTGAGTCTCCGATCGATCGCCTTTGGATTGCCTTTATCTAATTTGGTGCTAAAGGCCCGGCGGGACCCGGAGGGGCATGATGGGAAGTTGACTTACCCCGTTGTCAGCACATGCAATCTTAGAAGATTCCAGTTCCCTCCCCCGGGGCTCAGCTGAGAGTCCAGATGAGTGCAGACGAGTGTGGCCTGTGCACGAAGGCCATCTTCACCGGGAGCCGTCAGAGCGGGGTGGTCTGTCGGAGGGGAGCCAGCAGGCCCAGGTGCTCCTGTGGTGCCCAGACTGATGGGGGTTGGGCAGATCCTTCCGCATCCCTGGGGTGCTGTTCCGTGTCCGTTGGGCATCTCTCAGTGGCGAGCAGCGGCACAGAAAGAAAAGTCCAAGGTTAGAGCTGACTTCAGGCCCTCCTGGATCCAGGGACCCCACTGGGGTCATCTGGACTCGGTCCTTTGTATGTCAACTTGAGACTCACCATCTAACACCTCCTTGTCATGTGACCTTGGGCAAGCCACTGGCCCCAGGAGCTTCGCTTTCCTCCTGCAGTGAGGATTGAAGGAGCCAGTTCATGAAAGCACCTCGCCCCGGGCCCGGGTGCACCCCTTTGTGTTGTGTGGGGAGAGGTGGAAAGTTGCCTCCGATTTCATTCCAAGCCCTGGGAAGCCATCACTGTAACCCCTTGTCTGCCTAAGTCAGGGCTCCTCGCTGGTGCCCAAACACTGTGCTAGATGGTAGCCACCAGCCACATGTGGCCACTGAGACTGACAGCTGGCTGGTCCGAATTGAGAGGCCCTGTAAGTATAAAGCAGACCAGTCTTTAAGACTTTGAAACAAAAGGATGTGATATTTGTAATTCACGTTGAAATGGTAATATTTTGGATATATTGGGTTAAATGATACTTATTATTTAAAAAAAAAAAATCCCACCCGTTCCTTTTAACTTTCTTAAATGCAGTGGCTAAATGTTACAGCTATTTCCTACCATGTACCTGAGATCATTCCCTTAAATTATTGTCTCGGGCTCGGCTACTGGGGTCCCAGCCTGAGATGCATCGATGCCCAATAGAAGGAGAAACAGGGGGGCCAGCTGTGCAGCACATCCCTGGGATGTGTGGGTGAGTGGAGGGATGGGCTTCCTGACCGACGGCTCCAGCCTTTGGACCTGTGAGCCAGAGGCCAGGGAGCAAGGCCTCCGTGCCTGGCATGGGGCACGGCGTCTGGCTGGTCCCCGTGCTTCCAGCCGCCACGCCCAGAGCCACCGTGAGTCAGCAGCTGAGCCAGTGAGGTCCGCGCCGCCCAGGTGAGCTCTGCCCTGTGCGAGTCCGCCCGTGGCTCCTGGGAGTGTCGCCGCTGCAGGGAGGAGGGAGGGCGTGTCCAGCACGTGCCACGACATCGAGTGTTTATGGGTGTGATGTCCTTTGTTCTCTAACACCACCCCTGACCCCAGGCAACTTTCCAACTCTCCGGACACCACCTGGGTGTCCGGCAATCAATTCAGTTCTGACACTAAGTACCCGGAGTTAGCACCGACCCACAGGTTGGGGGCCCAGCTCCACTGGAGTGCTCCCCCCTCACACGCCAGTCCCGAGTCTCAGGGGTGCTTCTGATGGACAGGCTGTAAATTCAGAGGCTTCCACAGCCCCTCACGTTCAACAATTTGTCAGAATGACTCACTGGACTCAGGAAAGCACTTGGCTTAGCATTACCAGTTTATTATAAAGGATACAACTCAGGAATGGCCAGTAAGGGCCAGGTGTTGGGTGAGGGGGTGCACAGTTCTGGTCCTCTCCGGTCCCTGCCTTCCATCCAGCACATGGATGTGTCACCGACCGGGAGCTCCCCACCCACCCCTGTAGTTGAGGGGCTTTGTGGAGATTTCATTACACAGTCACCATTGATTAAACCATTAGCCTTTGGTGGTTGAACTCCAGTCCTTCTGCCTCCTGGGAGGGGGGGTGTTTCTCTGGTCACAATCCTGAAGCTGTTCAGCCCCCCCCCAAACCTGGGAGTTGTCTCATTAGAGCCTCTTGCCTTCTGCAGATTCCAATGGTGTTGGGAGCTCTGTGCCAGGAACCAGGGACAAAGACCAAATATATTTTTTATTATTCCACAATGGGGCATAATATTAATGCGATCAGATGAGGAACATGTGGGGAGACCTGTGACTAGCGGGTTGCCTGGATCATGGCATGTAATATGTTGGCATGTGTATAGGAAGGAGGGAGGGAGATACTCAGTCTCGCTGTATAGAACTGCTGGTGTGCGTCCATTCTTCAATAAGCATGCAAAGCACCTACTGTGTGCTCACGTTGTGCCAGGTCAGGACCAACATTGCAGCCAGATTGAACCTTCTCAGCATCAACCCTAGCAGCTCAATTTGCTTTTAAGGCAACGTCCAGTCCTTGGCATGACATCCAAGGCCTTCCCTGGCAGCCCTGCCTTTCTCTCCGTCCTTGGCTCTGATCCCTGCCAGCACGCGTCCTTCACTCTCATTGCACTGAGCTATTTGCAGGGCCTCACATCTGTTGCACCTGCCAGACCTCCACTCACTTGTACTTGCTGTTCCCTCTGCCTGGAACACCCTTTGCCAGCCGTCCAACTCGCTCACTCTTCCAGGAGGCAGCTCAGCATCCCCTCCTCCAGGCAGTCCTTCCTGATTTTCTCTGCCATTGCCCTATCGCTTCTCCATGTCCCCTGTACTTATTTCTCATAGAACTTCAGTCATTTCAATAGACACATGTTGGGCGCTTACTCTGTCAAAGGTACTGCACGTTAACTCTAAGAATCCTCTGCCATCTATCAGCACTGATGAAGTGCCAGAGGCCCAGCTAACCAAGACGTGTATCACGTGACCTAATCCTCATGCCGCCCTATGAATAGGCACCAGTGTTAACCCACTTTTCAGAGGTGGAAGCTGAGGATTGGGAGAGGCTCACAGAGAGTAAGTGATGGGCCAGGATGCACCACGCCAGCAGTCAGACCCCAGAGCTCTCGTACTTCGCTGGGAAACAGCTCTCTTTTATTGCATTATCCCAAATTCTCTGCCTCCCAGATCAGTCCGGGTCCCAGCATGAAGCCGACAGCACATTCATAATCGGATAATTTGAGCAGAGTTTAATAAAGGGCTCATCTGAGGTGTGGGCGAGGGGTGGGGAGGCGTATGGGATGGAGGGGTGCGCCAGGCTTCTCCGAAGAAGGTCTGAAGGGGCGAGGGAGGGGATGCCGCTGGCAACGGGAGCCAGAGAGGCTGTGTAGGGTCCTCAGACAGCAGCTGAGCAGCAGGAGCCGGAGGGGGAAGCACCCCTCCCTGCATGTTCTTACTCCTCCAGCTGCCAAACCCAATCCGAAGCCGGAGGACCCAGCAGCCCGGGGATGTGTTGGGAGCAGATCAGGCACAGTCGCTGAGTCGCTGAGTGTCTGTGGGCTCCCGAGGGCCCGGCTCAGCCTTGCTCTGCAGCCAGGTGCTCGAGTGTGGGCCAGGAATCAGTAATGGTGACAGCTTCAGTAAGTGTCTGCTTGCCGACCATGTGTGCACTTGGGATTCTGAGTGTGTGTGTGTGTGTGTGTGTGTGTGTGTGTGTGTGTGTGTGTGTGTATCTGTCCGTATTATTTCTGAGTATGTGTGTGTGTGGGGGGGGGCGGTTTCTGAGTGTGTGTGTGTGTGTGTGTGTGTGTATCCATGTTATTTCTGAGTGTGTGTGTGTGTGTGTGCATATTATTTCTGAGAGTGTGTATCTGTTCATGTTATTTCTGAGTGTGTATGTGTGTGTGTCCATGTTATTTCTGAGTGTGTGTGTGTGTGGGGGGGGGTGTCTGCGTTATTTCTGAGTGTGTATGTGTGTGTGTGGGGGGGGAGCCCATGTTATTACTGAGTGTGTGTGTATATCTGTCTGTGTTATTTCTGAGTGTGTATGTGTATGTGCACTATTAGGAAAGGAAAAAGAGTAAAAATTCCACCCAAGGTCTGGAGAAAGGACTGTACTCCATTATAGTCTGAATTCTGTCTTCTCACTCACTTGTACACATACACAAATGCTGCCTATAATACAGAAGGACGGTAGAATTTTTCACCCTCATGAAGACTGTGTGGGGTACGAGCCCTGGCCATCCACCGTGTATACAAAATCAGATACATTAGACAATGGAATCAAACAGTGAAAACTATTTTCTTCCTCCAAATGTTTTGTCCTTACTCTTGTCATTGTGGGCTTGAATTCTTAACCCTAAATAGAAAGATGGATAATGAAAGAAAACCCATTCTTGACCCCCACAATACCGTACCAACCTGCTGTCGGGTTATACATAATACATCGACTAATAAATATCACATCTATCTTATTTAAATAAATAAACAACAGAGCTGTGCTTCTATTTCAGTTGTGGAAAGGCCACTACATTTGTCTTTCTGGCAGGGAAAATAATGCTGGAACGTTAAGGTTGCCCTTGAAGGATGGGGCAGATCATTGATGTTCAAGCACAGCAGTCTTTGAGCTTTATCATCCTACTTCCGGTTTGGAATCTGCCCCGTCTCTTCTCTCTTAACCAAATTGTTCAGAGGTTGTACAAGTAAAATTGCTTCTTCAGAAACCCAAGCACGGAGCCTGTTGGCTCCTCTGTGGCTGTATTTCTGAATCAATTCCCGAGATGACATTTAAGTGCTCCTAATATGTATTTGTCTGTACTTGGTAAATTGAGACCCATCTTTCCAGTGATTCTATAACTTCACAAGATAAGCCTCGGTGACTGTCCTTGGAATAATTCAGTAGACTATCTAAGCCTCTGAATGTAGAATCTAAAACATAGAGAACAAGTTGGGGGAAAGGACTGATAGAATTCTCGTAATTTGACCACTTCTGAGCTTTTGTTGTTGTTGTTCGTTCTTAGTTGGTTCAGCATGTTCATTCATAGGCCCAGCAGAAGTTAGAATCAGATTTCAGCTGCATATCAACAAAAATCCAAATAACATCAGCAATTAGGGTTTTTTCTTCTTTTTCTCAGACCAAAGAAGTCTGGAGATAGTCCAAAGTCAGGTGGTGCCTCCATGGTTATCAGGGGCCCAAGCTGCTTCTATCTCTGGTTTTGCCATCCTCATCACATTACCTGTTGCTCCAAAGTGGCTGCTGGAGCGTCAGCCATCACATCCACGTGACCGGCAGCAGGATGGAAGAGGCAGGGAAGGAGAGCAAGGGTCTCTCTCTTGCCGAATTAGCTCTTTTTAAGACACTTTCCCAAAAGTCCTGCATCGCACCTCGGCTTGCATCTATCTCCGCGGCTAGACTTAGGCGTGTAGCCACACCAGCTGCAGTGGAAGCTGAAGACAAGTCTTGTAGCTGAGCACGTCACTGCCCTAAATCCGAGGAGGCTCCGTTACGGAAGAAAGGGAGCGCAGACAGAAGGGACCTGGCTAGGAGTGCCAGCCACATGCAGCGAGGCACTGCGTACACAGACTGCCGTGTGGGAGGGAGGGCTTGCCCTCTGAAACCCCACAGACTTGGGGGGGGGATCTTACTCGGCTCCTCCAAACACGGCTGCAGGGCCACTCCTCCGGGCCTCAGTGTCCTTTCCGTGGAACAGGAGGGGAGTCGTTGCCACTTTGTAGAGTTGTGGTGAGGTCGAAACAAAATCGTGTCTGTCAATGTCCTTATACACAGCAGGTCCTCAGTGGTAGCCATTATAGTTGTTATTAATGGATACGTTGGGCCTTAAACCCGTATTACCATAGTGACTATTTTTTAAATTGAGGTATAATTTACATAACATAAAATTTACCCTCTAGGGGTGTACCATCCAGTGGCTTGTAGGGTCTTCACCAAGCCGTGGAACCATCACCCCAGTCTAATTCCAAAACCCTGTCATCACTCCCCAAAGAACCCCCTACCCGTTGGCAGCCATTCCTCCTCCCTCCCTTCCCCCTTCTGGACGTTTCCTATAAAATGTCCTACAAATGGAAACACGTAATTTGTGACCTTTGTGTCTTGCACTCAGCATAGCGTGTTTTCAAGTTTCATCCACGTTGTAGCCTGTGTCAGTCCTTTGTCCCCTTTTCTGTGGCCGAATGATACTCCATTGTATGGGGTGGATCGTGGTTTGCGTATTCATTCACCTGTTGATGGACATTTGGGTTGTTTCCGCGAATTGACTAGTAAGAATAATGCTCCTTAAAAGCATCCACGTACAAGTGTTGGGGTGGGTGTGTGTTTTCATTTCTCTCCGGTATATACCTCGGTGGGGGCCTGCTGGGTCCATGCTAACCCTGTGTTTCACCTTTTGAGGAAACGCCAGCTTGTTTCCGAAGCTGCTGCACCATTTCACATTCCCACCTGCAATGCACGAGGGTTCCCGTTTCTCTACATTCTCTCCAACGCTTGTTTTCCGTGTCTTTAATTACCGCCATCCTGCCGGGTGTGAAGTGATGTTTCATTGTGCTTTTGATTTGCATTTCTCCAATGACTAATGATACTGAGCATCTTTTCAAGTGCTTATCCATTTGCATATCTTCTTTGGGAAAATGTCTATTCAAGTTCTTTGCCCATTTTGAAAATTAGTTATTTGTCTTTTTATTGTTGAGGTGTAAGAGTTTCTATATTTTAGAAACTAGACCCTTATCACATATGTGATTTGCAAATATTGTCTCCCATTCTGTTATGTGTATTATCTAACTGACTATTTTTAACAGTCCTCTGAGGTGGATATAATGATTCCCAGTTTACAGATGAGGCAGTGACTAGTTTATCCAAGGTAACATCCTATCTAATAAAAGAGTAATATGCAAATTGACCTCCACTCCAACACAAGATGGCTGCCCCCATGTGGTCAAAGATGGCTGCCCCCATGTGGACACAAGATGGCCTGCAGGGGAGGGCAGTTGTGGGCGATGAGGCCAGCAGGGAAGGGCAGTTAGGGTTGACCGGGCCAGCAAAGGAGGGCAGTTGGGGGAGACCAGGACAGCAGGGGAGGGCAGTTGGGAGGGACCAGGCCTTTAAGGGAGGACAGTTGAGTGGGGGAGGGAGACTCAGGCCTGCAGGGGAGGACAGTTGGGGGAGACCAGGCCTGCAGGGGAGGACAGTTGGGGGGTACCCAGGCCTGCAAGGGAGGGCAGTTGAGGGGACTAGGCCTGCAGGGGAGGGCAGTTAGGGATGACCAGGCCAGCAGGGGAGGGCAGTTAGGGGTGAACAGGCCAGCAGGGGAGGGCAGTTAGGGGCAATTGGGCCAGCAGGGGAGCGGTTAGGCGTCAATCAGGCTGGCAGAGGAGTGGTTAGGGGGTGATCAGGCTGGCAGGCAGGCAGGTGAGCAGTTGGGAGCCAGCAGTCCTGGATTGTGAGAGGGATGTCGGACTGCCCGTTTAGGATCAGACATCCCTCAAGGGGTCCCAGATCGGAATGGGTGCAGGCTGGGCTGAGGGACACACCCTCCCCCGTGCACGAATTTTGTGCACCAGGCCTCTAGTATCTAATAACTGTGAAGATGCTCCTGAAACCTAGAAAAAGATTAGCCAGTGCTCTCTTAGTTTTATTGCTAGAAACCCATCTTAGACCAGCTTATGCTAATATGGAAGTATAGCTGCTCACATCCCTGGGGAATCCATGGCTGAACCGGCATCAGGGTGAGATAGTTCTGTAGATCTAGTGGTTGAAGTGATGTTACCACGACTCCCCTTCCTCTCTCCATCGCTTGCCATCCTTTGGTTGGCATCACTCTTACTAAGTAAGCTCTCTCATGTATGGCAAATATCGTCACCAGTAGCTAGCTAAGTCCTTTGAGCTGGATCTTCTAGAAAAAGGGACTTTGCTCTTTACCCCAGCATCCGTCTCAGACATCCATAGAGCTCCCTGGTTGGCCTCGCTTGAGTTTAATGCCTATTGGAAGACCCATCGATGCTGCTTTCAGGAGTCTGGGATGCTCTGATTGGACAGCCTGGGCCCAGCTCTCTGATTGGGAATGTGGAGATATATGATTGACAGTCTCTAGAGAATCACATGGAGTCAAGGAAGGGAGGGTATAGTTCCTAAAAGAAGGGGAGGTGTAGGGCAGACAGAAAATAGAATCAGTGTCCTACAAGTTAGGTCTGAACTGCTAAGTTCAAGATGCTGAAATGAGTTGGGGGTAGGAGAAAAGTCAGTTTCTTCACAAAAGAGAAATGAAAGATACCGAAAATAATTACCTGTAGATCCAGTCAACACTGAGTTCTCTGCTGTCCACTTAAACATAGTAATTTTATAAATTAGTTTATATAATACTTCTGAGTCTTAACGGCCAGAGCAAAAAGACTAAGTTTTCAACGACAAAAACAAAATTCAAAACCTGGAACAGCCTGGCTGGTGTGGTATGAACCCAGAGGTCACGGTTCGATTCCTGGTCAGGGCACATGCCCGGGTTCCGGGCTCAGTTCCCAGTAGAGAGCATGCAGGATTCTCTCTCATCATTGATGTTTTTATCTCTCTCTCCCTCTCCTTTCCTCTCTGAAATCAATAAAAATATATTAAAAAACAAACCGGGAACAGAAGCTGGATGTATCTGTCAAAAGGTTTGCTAGCAATTGTAGAGGCAATATTTTTTTAATTGGAACCCCTAATGTGATTCAGAATGTTCACATCTGAGAAAGATGTTAACCAAATAGCATATGCTAAGAAAACTCGACCGAGGGTGTGCAATTTTCCTTTTGCAAATGGACCATGCCCCACATTTGACAGAATTACGGGAAAATTCTGTTATAATACAGCTCATTGTGGTGTAGGGTGAAATACATTTGCAAGTGAAAGCGTGTTTTTGAAAGGCAACAAGTGGGCACCATGACAGATCATATAACCCAGGGGGCCCCTCTTGGGGGCACAGAACGGATGACCTCCAGACTGTTCTTGGCCTTCAAGCAGCTCTGGAGGCAGCACTGGGCGCCATGTGGTGTTTGGGGTTGGTTACACTGATGCCCCCAAAATTCTTCGATGATCGTGCCCTAGGACAGACCTCCCAGACCTTCTGTCCCAGGCTCTGATTTTAACTGCAAGGAAAGGGAAGCCAAAGTAGGTGAGAGGGTTCGGCGGAGGAAAACCAGCTGAGCTCGCAGGCGTCCCATGTTCCAGTTCAGTGCTGATGTCACAGGTAGCTGTCACTCATCCGATGTTTCTTATAGACTAGTGTTTCAGGCGATCAGCAGTTCCGAAAAGTGCCCACGCAAATACGTCTGACTGGGCTTTGGGCAGATAAGAGATCTCCATACATGGAATGGCCGTTCTTTGGACTTGACACTCATGGGTCACATATTTGAAATGCACATGTATTTTCGTCTTCTTTTTTTTAAATTACTTTATTGATTAAGATATCACATATTTGTCATCAATCCCCCCCCATTCCCATCCCAAACCCCCCCACACTCATGCCCCCATTCCCCTGTTGTCCCCTGGTTAGGCTCATATGCAAGCACACAAGTCCTTTGGTTGATCTATCTCCCTTGTCCCCACCCTCCCCTACCTTCCCTCTGAGGTCTGACAGTCTGATCAATGCTGTTCTTGTTTTCAGTCTATGTTGCACATGTATTTTCTGTTTGAGTTCTCTGAGCACTTCATCAGTTCTGCTAGAAACTTGTATGTCTGTCTGCATGGGAGGGCAGGGCTATGTCCTGTGTATCTTTTTGGCTCCCGAAGAGTCTAGCACAGGACCCATATGGAATACAAATAATGATTAGGAACTAACATTTCTTGATCATTTTCTATAGACCAGGCACTGTGTTAAGCATCTCGCATGGATTATCTCATTTATACCTTACAACAACCTTATTAGAGAGAGAGAAAGAGAGATCTTCTCATTATCCTCCTTTTAAAGGGAAAGAAACTGACATTAAGTAACTTGCCTAAAATTAGCAATCCCTATTAAGTAACAGAGCTGGGATTTGAACCCTGGGCAATCTGAATCCAGATCACATACTCTTAACCACTGGGAAGGTTATCGGGTTGCTTAGTAACTATGGGATGGAACTGAACAGATGGGTTCCAACCTAGTATCTCTGCACCCACTGGAGAATGACCTCCGGCACCAGGAGACCATGATCTCCTATCTGAAAACGCCCAGTGGGGAAGAACTTGCTCGTCCAGACAGGAAAGCGGAATGGCCAAGGGAGGCATCTCCCCTCTGCTCTGCATGTGCTGTAGAGCTGCTGGGGGTGGAGGTAGGGTAGAGCAGTGGTCGGCAAACTCATTAGTCAACAGATCCAAATATCAACTGTACAACGATTGAAATTTCTTTCGAGAGCCGAAAACCGACTTCTGCGCATGGGCCACGAAGTTTCAGTCGCCCTGTACGTGCGCGCCCGGACGTGGTATTTCGTGGAAGAGCCACACTCAAGGGGCCAAAGAGCCACATGTGGCTTGCGAGCCGCGGTTTGCCGACCACTGGGGTAGAGTGTTTACAAAATATCATGACCGACTGGCACTGTTAAGATCACAGAATATCTCTCTCCTTACTAGTATTTCTCCTGACTTCTTATCTTTCATAAAGGGGCTCTTGAGATAAGGGCCAGGGGTGGGATGGAGGACTTAGGAGGCCCTTTCACTGGCATTAATTGCCCTCAGGCTCCCCAGCTTCATTGGCCTTGGGGAGCAAGAAAGAAGAGAACAAGAGAATGAAAAAGGAGGTGGGAGCACTACTCCAGTCTCACTGCCCACACTGTCTTCTTGCTCAAGATCAGGGCCATCAGTGAGGTGAGCTGTGGGTACAGTGTTTAAATAGCAGGCAATGTCTATAAGCATTCCTTGATACTGTGATGCAAAGACTACATGTGATCCCTTCTTAAATGGAAGTCTCTGAAGACAAGGTCTTTAATCCCTTCCCTGGAATGTAGCTCGGAAAGGTGACAGCTCGGGAAAGGCTTTGGGAACCAGGATACCTGGGATCTGGCCCTGGTTCCCCCCACATCTGCTGGGGAACCCTGTGCAAGCCATTCAGCCACCTGAGCATCAGTTTCCTCATCCGGAAGATGGAAGGGCTGGAATCCACATTATCCTGGAATGTCTTTGAGGCCCTGGTAGTGTATGATGATGTTAGATGACAGAAGAGACGCGAAGAAGCAGGATTCCTCTTTCTAGTTCTCCTCTCCTGAGTCCTCTCACACGCCTCTCTCTGTAAGTGTTAGTTTGTTCATTTGTTCATTCATTCATCCATCCATCCATCCATTCCTTCTTCTTCTGTCTATTCAATAATTATCTCTTAAGCACCTGGGACTCCGGGCTGAAGCAGTGGATGGATAGCCCCCTGGTCTCAAGGAGCTCACAGTCTAATTGGAGAAATAGAAATATTTGGAAAATGGTACCAGGGAAAGGGCTATAAAGGAGGCACATGTTTTCAGTCTTGAGAGCACAGAAGTGGGCGTGGCTAAGTGTGATAACTAAACTGAAACCAAAACAGACTCATCAGAAAGAAAGAAAGAAAGAAAGAGAGAGAAGAGAGAAGAGAAGAGAAGAGAAGAAGAGAGAGGAAGGGAGGGGGGGAGGAAGGGAGGGAGGGAGGAAGGAAGGGAGGAAGGAAGGAAGGAAGGAAGGAAGGAAGGAAGGAAGGAAGGAAAAAAGGAAGGAAGGAAAAAAGGAAGGAGAGAGAAACCTGGATGTTCTATAAGTTCTTTCTCATTTTTTCAGATTAATGTTTTTCAGAAATAAAGTAAGATTTAAAAGCCCTCACTCTTCTCGATTGCAGGCTTTTAAGAATGTCATGTCGCAGCATACTTTGTCTTCACTGGAGGTTGTTTTACTCATGTTAGAAGTGATGTAGCTCATGGAAAGGAGTTGGTTCCACATCACATGTACTGGGGGTTCACAGGAGACCGGCAGCAGGCAGTACCTTCTGTGGGAAAGGAAAAGCCTGCAGGGCTGGGATTCCGACGGGCTGTGAATAGCAGTTCTCCACTTACGAGCTGTGGACCTGGAGTAGATTGTACGTGTCTTTGAGTTCTCTCAAGGGCAAGCATGGTACCCCCTAGGCTACTGGGGAGATTCCAAAAGATGATGTTTGTCACGGCCAAGCCTGGGCTCCAGGACCCTCCTGTCCCTCCTTCCGTTCCTGGGGGATGGAGGTGACACAGAGAGGGAGATAATTTGCTCCCCAGGGCCCTGGGGGACTGGCACTGGGAATTCTGTAGTGCAGGGAACTTACGAGGAAGACCTGAGCCACGCTCTGCCACAAACGGAGCTATGTGTCCATGTGTACACAAGTCTGAAGTCCTTCTGAGCCGTGCCAACTTACACACACAGAGCGAGAGAGAGGCTGTATGGCAAACATCCGTGCGAAGATGAATCCCAACTAGAGGAGTGGGGGCAGGGGAGCGCCGTGCAGGCCAGAGGCCCTTGCCCTGGAGTTGGGCTTGCAATGACTTCCCCAGGAGGAAAGAGCATCACACACAGGATCTAACAGAAACCCAACCACTGTCTTGTGTGAGCACCTGCGGTGGCTGATCACGTGGGCTGTGTCCTCTCACTGGTCAGCCTCGCTCCACCATCTGTCACGGTGACCTCTAAGCTCCAGGGTTCCCTCACCAATGAAATGGGAACAATATGGGTACCTGGTTCACTTTATTAATTTTTTTTAAATACATGTTTATTGATTTCAGAGAGGAAAGGAGAGGGAGAGGGAGAGAGAGAGAGAAACATCAATGATGAGAGAGTATCATTGATTGGCTGCCTCCTGCACGCCCCCAACTGGGGATCGAGCCGAGCATGTGCCCTGACTGGCTCATAGGTCGACGCTCAACCATTGAGCTACGCTGGTGGGCGGGTACCTGCTCTATGTGGTGCTTCGAGTGGAGTGTCCGGGGAGACTGGGCCTGCCATGACTCAGAAAAGTGCAAGGGCATATACTGCCCACAGCGATGGTGAGTTGATACTATTCTTTCACGGGACAGAACAGAAATACGTTCCTGAGTTCATTCCGTTGATAGTTACACTACGAGCTGAGTCTCCTGGGTTTCCCAGCTCCCTGCCTGCCTCTCCCTCCCGACTCCTCCAGAAGGAACAGTCAGGGCGCAGGGACGTAAAAGGGAGTGGTTTTTGCCTCTCCACACGAACGGTGTTCTCTTTCTTTTCTGAGAACACTACACAGCCCCTCTCCCTCTGCATCGAGTACACTTGGGGCTAGACTTGTTATCATTAGTTTACATGAAACTGCACGAGTGCCCTCGGGCAGCACTCACACAAGTCTGACCATAAAACACGTGGCGTCAGATTCATCCTGCCCTCCTCCCGCCCCCCGCAGCGCTTTCCTTTCCTCCGTGACTTCATGAAGATGATAGAAGACGAATTCCTACGTTATCAGGTGAAATAAGGAAATGAGAATCCTTTCTTCGGTGGTCTGGGTTGGGGAAAATATCTAACAGAGAAGCACAACCCGCGGGGTAATCAAGAGACCGATTTTGCTGGCGGTGGGAAAAGGCCTGGGTTTAGTCTGCCAGGCTGGGGGACATTACCTTGCTGGGAGACTTCACTGTGACTCAGTTTCCATTATTGTAATGCTCCCATGTCGGGACTGTTACGTGAATGAATTCAGACCCTGCTTTTGCATAACAACCCTTGCAGTGCCTGCCGGGGGATTGGAGCTCAGAAA
The DNA here is from genome assembly GCF_027574615.1 of Eptesicus fuscus. Lineage (NCBI taxonomy): Eukaryota > Metazoa > Chordata > Mammalia > Chiroptera > Vespertilionidae > Eptesicus > Eptesicus fuscus. Next base: position 4,958,242 of record NC_072491.1, read on the forward strand.
GTAAGATCCTAGCCCTAACCGGTTTGGCTCAGTGGATAGAGCATCGGCCTGCAGACTAAAGGGTCCCAGGTTCGATTCCGGTCTAGGGCATGCACCTTGATTGCCGGCACACTTCCAGTAGTGGGTGTGCAGGAGGCAGCTGATCGATCTCATCGATGTTTCTAACTCTCTATCCCTCTCCCTTCCTCTCTGTAAAAAAATGAAATATATATTAAAAAAAAGAAAGAAAATAGGATCTTATACCTTAGTAGCCTCAGGTTTCTCTCTGATAAATTTGGGACAATTATACTTACCTTATGAAGTTGTCCTGAAGTTTTAAAGCAGGGCAAATGTGTCCAAAATCTGTACTTAGCAACAGTGTCTGTTGATAGCGGAACATCAGAATTTATATCTCCAGATAAGGTTTCCGCTATCCCAGAATACCTGAAAGGTATTGGCCACTTACGTCTCAGACCCTGCCAAGCACTTATGTGCCTACGCTCATTGAATTCTCAGACATAGGTACCATTCGTTGCCCCCATCTTGCAGATGTGAAAACGGAGCCTCCGAGACATTAGTTACTTTAACAAGGTCTGGTAGCCGAGAGAAGGTAATTGCTTTCAGCGAGGCCTCATAGCTAAAACATGGCAGAGATGGGAGCCCGAGTCTTTTTCACGCGAGAGTCAGCCTATAACTGACGCTCCTGCGAAACACCAGTCAATGCCCTGTTCTGTCCCCCAGAAGTTGCCTTGCTCAGAATAGCCTTCTGAAAACGAGGCTCTTATATTATGACTTAAACCCACTTCTGCTCTCAGTTAGTGTGCGATCCTATTTCTCCTAAATATTGTTCATTTACTTCCCAAATCCCAAACCGTTTCCTAATGGATCCATTTCACAAAGGATATTTACAAGAATCAGCCAGGTCTAGGAAAACGATTCCCTAATCCGGGATCCCAAACACTGGGAATTGCTGTGCAGCCTCCCCCTCCCTCTCCTCTCCTCCTCCAGGTGACTAATTTAGAGACATTTCTGAGTCCTGGAATGCCAAGCGATGTATTTATAGTCCAACTTCACATAGAAAGGGAGTTCAAAGGGAACTAACTCTGGTTGATTATTCACTGTGGGTCAACTGTTTTAGCCACAGCTACTCATTTGATTTCATGTAACAACCTCTAGCATGGTTTTATTATTACCCTAATTTTGCAGATGAGAAAACAAGGCTAAATAAGTGACGGAGGAGAGATGCCCACCGAGGTCCATGTAACACAATATATTCTCTGCCTGCACCCCCCATTGCCGTCCCATGAAGACATGGGGACCCTTGGACGAGAGCTGTAATTCCATCCCATCAGCCGGGGACGCGGGCGAGCACTGTTGATCGGGGCACCCGTAACTCCTCTGGGTTTCTTGCACCACCCCCACGCTTCACTCCTGCTACATTGTCAGTCATCTTGTAAATGCACCTCCTTGGTCATTCGTTAGGCAGATGGGTGAGAGGGACGTCTGCAACTGGAACTATCCCCCGATGACCGTGGCATCAATCGTGCAACCACTGTCCCTGAGAATAAGCCGCCACTATTCTCACGGCCTCTTTTCAATGAGATGAAAGGCATTCTGCAAGGACCACGCCGCCGTCTTATCCCCGTCCGCGGCGCTCAGAGTAAAGAACTGGCGTGGACAGTCCAAGGTGCTGAGTACTCTTGGATGGGGATTATGCAGATGACAAGGAGATGACACGTGCTTAATACAAAGCCGGGCACACACGTATTTTTGTGTGTGTATGCGTGTGTGCATGTGTGTTTCCTGGCCCTGGAAAGGATGATGTCTGTTCTGAGCAGCTGCACACACCAAAACCCAGCATTTTCAGTTCTGCCCACATCACACTCTGTCCGCTTTCAGATACCCAGGCATGGTCATGTTCAGGGCACCCGAGAAGATGAGAGGTGCCGATGGTTTGCCCTGGGGCCTGGTTTCAAATCTAAAGAGGATTATGGCCCATGAACCCCAGATATGGTGTGAACCTTTGAAATTCGAATGGCAGGTCAGGCGGAGGAGGTATATCCTTACCGGGGCACAGTATCACATTGCTCACACGTTCCCTTCTTGGCCGGAGGAGATGGGGAGGAGGAGCAGATACATAACATAATCTTCAAATGAAAGTGAAACACCAATTGATGGCTGCAAGTTTGGGCTCTGTGGTGAATTCAGTCAAGAAAGGAATCGCTGGCTGTTTACCATCGCAGTTAGCTTAGCTTGTAAGCACCTTTATATCCTGTGTCTGTAGAGCCGAGGGTATGCACAGACAGCTCTAGCTGGGAGGGATCTGTCTCGTCATTTTGACACATCCCCCTTTATTTTACAAGCGATGGCACCAGGGTCCAAGGTGACAGCATCTGTTATGAGGAAAGGAGGCTCTGGAATCCAGGGCTCCTGGAATTGAGGCAGTTAGTCACTCACTCTCGGCTTTTAATAACAGTTCATAGTTACCGAGCCATCGTATGGCTTTTGCTATACACCATACATAAGGGATGGGAGGAGCTACCAGCCCAGCAGAGGTGATAGGCTTTATTTTTTATTTTTTTAAAATATATTTTACTGATTTTTCACAGAGAGGAAGGGAGAGGGATAGAGAGTTAGAAACATGGATGAGAGAGAAACATCGATCAGCTGCCTCCTGCACAACCCCTACTGGGGATGTGCCCGCAACTAAGGTACATGCCCTTGACTGGAATTGAACCTGGAACCCTTCAGTCCTCAGGCCGACACTCTATCCACTGAGCCAAACTGGTTAGGGCGAGAGGTAACAGGCTTTATTTTTACTATTTTTTAAAATAAATCTTTATTGTTCAGATTATTAAAATTGTTCCTCTTTTTCCCCCCATAGTTCCCCTCCACTGGTTCCCACCCCCCCTGCTCTTAATCTCCCCCCGCCCCGCCACTGTCCTCATCCATACGTGTATGATTTTTGTCCAGTCTCTTCCCACACCCCCCACACCCCTTTCCCCCGAGAATTGTCAGTCCACTCCCTTTCTATGCCCCTGATTCTGTTATATTCACCAGTTTATTCTGTTCATCATATTTTTTATTCACTTGCTTTTTAGATTCACTTGTTGATAGATATGTATTTGTTGTTCATAATTTTTATCTTTACCTTTTTCTTCTTCTTCCTCTTCTTAAAGAATACCTTTCAGCATTTCATATAATACTGGTTTGGCGGTGATGAACTCCTTTAGCTTTTTCTTCTCTGTGAAGCTCTTTATCTGCCCTTCAATTCTGAATGATAGCTTTGCTGGGTAGAGTAATCTTGGTTGTAGGTTCTTGCTATTCATCACTTTAAATATTTCTTGCCACTCCGTCTAGCCTGCATAATTTCTGTTGAGAAATCAGCTGACAATCGTATGGGTGCTCCCTTGTAGGTAATTAACTGTTTTTCTCTTGCTGCTTTTAATATTCTGTCATTGTCTTTTGCTCTTGGCATTTTAATTATGATGTGTCTTGGTGTGGTTCTCTTTGGATTCCTTTTGTTTGGGGTTCTGTGTGCTTCCTGGACTTGTAAGTCTATTTATTTCACCAGGAGGGGGAAGTTTTCTGTCATTATTTCTTCAAATAGGTTTTCAGTATTTTGCGCTCTCTCTTCTTCTGGCATCCCCATAATTCAGATGTTGGTATGCTTGAAGTTGTCCCAGAGGCTCCTTACCCTATCTTCATATTTTTGGATTCTTTTTTCTTTTTGCTTTTCCAGTTGGGTGTTTTTTGCTTCTTCGAATTTCAAATCTTTGACTTGATACTTGCCATCCTCTAGTCTGCTGTTGGATCTCTGTATATTATTTTTTATTTCAGTCAGTGTATGCTTAATTTCTAGTTGGTCCTTTTTTACATCCTCGAGGGTCTCACTAAATTTATCGGCAGTTTCTAGAAATTCTTGAAAAACTTTATAACCCTGGTTTTGAACTCTACATCCAGTCGTTTGCTTTCCTCCATTTCTTTCATTTGTGACCTGTTTCTTTGTCTCCGCATTTTGGCTGCTTCCCTGAGTTGATAGAGTGGCTTTGTGTGCTAGGTGTCCTATAGGGCCCAGTGGCTCAGCCTCCCCAGTTACCTGAGGTGGACACTCTTGGTGTACCTCTTTGTGGGCTGTGTGCACAGTCTTGTTGTAGTTAAGCCTTGATTGTTGTTGGTATCACTGGGAGGAATTGACCTCCAGGCCAATTAGCTGTGAGGATCAGCTGTGTCTACAATGGGAGAACTTCTGTGCTCGAGACACCCTTATGAGACAAGACTTGCTTCAGTGGTGCTTTGGTGCTCACTGAGTCTGCCCCCTGAGTGTGTCCCTTATGGATCTGAGGAGTTGTAATCTGGATGGTCCCACTCTGACCCCTGGGTACACTGGCTCTTGGATCTCCAAAGAGGTGCTAATTTAGCCTCTGCCTGAGGCCACCCAGCAGGAGCTATGCAGAGATCTGCAGATTCCTCTCTTTGTTTGGGTTTTGGAGGTGCCCAGATGAGGCCCAGCTGTGAAGCAATGCAAGCTGCTGGGGGGCCTTGGGCCTTCTTTTGGATGTTCTGGGTCTCACTGACTCAGCTGCAGTCTGTTAGGTAATTTTAGATTTCAAAGGACCAGGGCATTCATATGCAAAAGCCTCTGCACTCAGCTTGGATGGGGCGGAGTCTCAGGGCGGAGCAACCAGCAATGGCTTCCTGTCAGCCCTGCCCTAAGAGGCCCCTGGGTCTCAGTGTCCCCCGTAATCTCAGTGTCCCCCGCAAGCTCCTCTGAGAGAAAGCCGCCCTCAAGTTTCGCCCGCTGCCAGACAGTCCATTTTCTCCCCGTATGAGTCTCGCCAGGAACTGGAGTTCAGAGCAGTCAGGAGCTGTTGTCTCCCTCCCGCTTGAAAAAGACAGCTGCGTACTCAGTTGCCAGCCTTCTCCACGCGTGTTCCTCTGTACCTCTGCCTTCCGCAGCTCATGTGAGTCTCAGTGTGCTTTTCTTTTCTAGTTGTAGAATTTCCACTCAGCTAGCCTTCCTGTGGTTCTGGATGATGTCCGTTTTATCTTTTAGTTGTAGTTTTGAAATTGTTGTGCGAGGCAGCAGTTCAGGCGTTTACCTATGCCGCCATCTTGGTTTCTCCGAGGTGACAGGCTTTAGATGACAAGTTGGAATAGAGGCAAGAATAGAATAAACGCAAAGTCCAATGGCATTTGAATTGATCTCCAGCCTAGAGGAAGGCTCTCTTGGAATGGATGGAAGTGTAAGTGTCAGCTGTTGTGCTCTCACCTGCTCCACGGCGCAGCATGGGGCTGCTGAGACTCACAGGACTTAATTAGCCCAAGCTCGTTGGGGTCATGTTTGCTCCCAGTCACAGAACCTTCAAGACTGCAGGAGACAAAACACCTCAAACTCTCATAATGGCTTTCCTGTGCACAAAGCACTTGCTCATCCATCATCATTCAGCAGCCTCATGGGGTCGGCGCCCTTATCTTCCCTCTTCATATGAGGCCACTGAAGGCCCAGATCCCTTCGCCAACCGGATATCAATGGGATTCAGCCCATCAGTTCCTTTTCTGCTCAAGATGTCACCTTATCACAGAGGCCCCGTCTGAACATTCCGCACACCTCCATCACTTTCTTGCTTCACATGTAATCCACTTTATCTGGCATTTTTAGGCTCTCTGTTGCCCTACTAAGGTAAGCTCACCAGTGCTCAGGCCTTGTCACCACTGAATCTCGAGGGCCCTTAGGATGTATTGACAGTAAGTGAGTTATGCATTTTCATTTGACAGCCTCTTGGCTATGATCTGCCCCAGGCCCAATGCAGAAAGCAGGGCCCCTGGCCTTCGGGGCACTCCACTATAGTTTGGGGTTAAAGACCAGAGGACACACTTAATGGATCAAGATAGCAGGAACTCAATCCTGGGGGTGGCCACAGGGCCAGCCTTCTGCCCTCAGGGGGCGCATTAGGGTGATTTGGGTGAGGAGGTGGTTTTTCGGTTTGTTTTTGTTTGAGAGCGAGAGAGAAACATTGACCCACTGCTCCCCATTTATGCATTCATTTGTTGCCTCTCTCTCTTTTTTCTTTTTTTGGCCCATTTTATTTATTTATTTTTAATTTATCTTTATTGTTGACAGTATTACAGATGTCCCTTTCCCCTCCCCTCCTTGACCTTATCCACTACCCCCTCACCCTAGCTTCCACCCCTCACCCCCTCCTGCTCCCTCCTTAGGCCTTCACTGCAGTATGCATGTAAGTTGCTTGGTTAATCTCTTCCTGCAACCCCTCCCTCTGGAATTCATCAGTCTTCAATGTCACTGGATCTATTTTGTTCCTCATTTTATTTTGTTCATTAGATTCCACATATAAGTGAGATCACGTGATCCTTGTCTTTCTCTGACTGGCTGTTTTGCTTAGCACAATTCTCTGGTATGTGCCCTCACCCCAGATGTAACCTCAACCTGGGTTTCAGGGGATGACTCCTCTAACCAACTGATCCACCCTGCCAGGGCTGAGGTGAGCTTTGTGGTGGCTATAGGAAGCTTCGCTGGCTCCAATGACAGGAGCCAATCTTGTGTTGCTTCCCAAAAGCCTAGGTGGTGGGTTTTTAGGTTTTTTTCCTTCTTTTGAACCAATTTCATTGGCAATCAATGGTGGGAAATTAAATGGATTCATTGGACTAAGTAGATTGAGCTAGTGAAAAAAATAGCCATCTGCCGGGGCCGAGGAATGAGCAATCTGTTGGTACTTTTTCCGCAGAAATTTGGCATCTGCTTAGTGTTGTACACCATTTGCACCTCGGGAAATGCGTTTTACACCCCATGACCCTGATCTTTCCTCCGGGTTTAAAAAAAAAAAAAATGGGCAACGAAAGATTAGAAAATAGTAAAAAATCAAAACCCTTTCATTTGTTTTCATCCGGCACTTTAGCGACTTAAGCCAACTGCACCAACTAGCCTTCCAGGGGCGGCGAGAGCCCCGCAAGGGGAATGCGGGCGGGAGCCCGGCCAGCGGGCAGACGCAAGCCTGGCAGCCGGCTGGCTCCTCGCTTGGGCCGAGGCCATCCCGCGCCCCGCGGCCCCCGCGGCAGGAGGCGGCTCTCCCCGCTCGCTTCCGGCACCCACACGGGACCAAAAAAGATCGCGCCCAACTTTTTTTGGTGCCCCTTCTCGCCCACCGCCGGCGGAACGCGCCCGCGGAAGCCAGCGCTGGGGGCGGCCCCCGCCGGCGCCCGCGTCGGAACTTGGCCTGGGAGGCGGCGCGCGGGCGGGGGCGGGGGCGTGGCCGCGGGCGGCGGGGGCGGGGCGGGGGGGCGGCGGCGCGTGCGCAGAGCACTTCCTTGTTTGTCCCCGTGACTGTAGCGGGAGCGCCGCCGCCCGCAGCCTGGCCGCCCGTCCGCGGGAGCCTGTGCTCAGTCAGTCGGTGTCCTCGCCGCCGCCTGTCAGAGCGTCTGGGGAGGCAGCGCCGGCCGCCCCGCAGCTGCCCGGCCCGGTCCCTCCGCATCCCGCCGCCCCGTCCCCTCCCCCGCCGCCGAGGAGCCGCCGCCGGCATGCGCCCGGGGAGGCGGGTCCCCAAGAGCCCCCTGCCTCGCGCGCGGCTCGGAGTTTGAAGGGCCCCGCGCCTAGCGCCGCCGCCGCCGCCGCCTGCTGCTCCCGCCCGCCCGCCCTTCCTTCCTCCCGCCGCCGCCGGGGCCGGGAGCCGCGCCAGGCCGGGCGCGGGTGCGGGCTGCGCGGGGCGTTCATGAGCCGCCGGACGGCCCGCGGCCCCCGGAGCCCGCGCCCCGACTCACCCCGCGCCTGTGTCTCGCCCCCCACGCCAGGATGCCGGACCAGATCTCCGTGTCCGAGTTCATCGCCGAGACCACCGAGGACTACAACTCGCCCACCACGTCCAGCTTCACCACGCGGCTGCACAACTGCAGGAACACCGTGACGCTGCTGGAGGAGGTAGGTCGCGGCCGGCGCGCCCCGCGGGGACCCCCCCCCCCCCCCCGGTGCCTCCGCTGGCAGCTGCTGCCCGGCTTGCCTGGCAGTCTGGTCTGGTCGCCTGGATTCCTGAGCCGGGGATGTTTGGGGCTGCAAAGCCACACCCCCTCCGGGACCCCCCGCTCCCGGGTGAATGGGGGATCTGGGGGTTGTGCAGCCTCCGTCTGCCCCATATGCCCGGGTGCTGACTCCCCGGAGGCTGGAGGTGGGCAGAGGGCTGAGCGACCCCCCCCCCCCCCCCCGGGAAGAAGAGGGATGGCCGCTCCCTATCTGCCGCCCTTCCTGCGTGTCGGGCAGTCTGCTAGATGCTTTCCACATCATCCTGACCCTGTCATAACCCGAGAAGTAGGTGGCGTCAGGCCACCGAGGGCAGAGGGAGGGGAAGCAACGTGGCCAAAGTCACCAGCAAGGGACAGGGAGATAGATGGTCAGTGAATGCACTGCTCCAGGGCTTGGCAGGGCTCAGGCAAAAATCCTAAAGGAATGAGAGGGGACTCGGGCTGGGACTGCTCCCACCCCAGAAGCCCTAACCTAGTCCGGGGCCTACAGTCCTGGGTGGGGGAGAGATCTATGCAGACAAGCCCCCCCACCCCACCCGGCCCCCTCATCAGAGGGTTTGGTGATGCCCGAGGCTGCTGCGCCAGCAGGACCTGCCTGCTGGGCACTTACAGCCGTGAACTGAGACCAGAGGCCTTGCTGCCGGGAAGTGTCAGAGCTGAGGCCAGAGGCTGCAGGAAGAACAGCTCCTCCTGTGCACACCCTCCAGAGAACCTTGTGGGTGTCTGGGGACAGGGCCAAGGACAGAGCGGTTTCCTTTACAGTTTTAAGTGAATTAGTGATAGGGTGAGATGGGTAGGTAAGGGGGAGCCCCAGGGCTGTGAAAGCCTCTGAACCTCGATGATGAAAATAGGACATTTGCCCTGGAGCTTGGCACCATCTGTAAGTGCCATAAAGCACCACTCCCCTCCAAGCAAGCCATACCTATTTCAGCTGCAGGAGACAGCACTGGGGGAAGTTCGGAAAGCAGACCATTCTGTCCAGATGGATTCTCCTGGGTTGGCTTATTTGAGGTTTGGGGAGCCCTCTTTAGCACTGAGAAGCTTGCGCTTCTGTGGGCAAACTGCTCTTGATACGGGGTTTTGCTGCTTGCTCTTCAGACCAGGTTGCATGTAGCTCTGGTCTTCTGGAGCACAACTGCAGGAACGCATACGCTGCTGGAGGAGGTAGGTCCAGGTAGGTCGACGGTGCCCCACCCCTGCCCCTCCTGGGACCTCCTCCTTGCTCCACTTGCAGCTGCTGCCTGGCAGTCAGAGTGTCTTTTTTTAAAATATATTTTTATTGATTTCAGAGAGGAAGGGAGAGAGAGAAAGAACCATTAGTGATGGGAGAGAATTATTGATCATCTGCCTCCTCCACGCCCCCCATTGGGGATTGAGCCTGCAACCTGGGCATGTGCCCTGACCTGGAATCGAACCTGGAGCTACTGGCTCATGGGTTGACACCCAACCACTGAGCCATTCAGAGTGTCTTGATTCCCGAGCTGGGGGATGTTTGGGGCCAGGGAGCCACACCCCTTCCCAGGTCCTAAATTTTAGGAGGAGAGATTTCTACTGGTACTGGGTCCCATCTTGCCTGCCAGGTACTGCAGATTAGTCTGAACGTTTTCTGCCAGTTGAGGATGCTTTCTAGAGTTCTTTCTGAAGTTAATGATGGTGATGGAACTGAATTTTGAAATTCAGTTGGAGGAATATCTCACCAAACTAGGTGTGTTTGTAAACCAGAGGTAAATGATCTTTTTTCTTTACTTTTTTTTTTTTTCCTTCTTTGTGAACTGTCAGCCTTGTGCTAACCTGATGCTTAGTGTCCAGGATTACATGGAGTTGCCAGGCATTCCACCCCATGAAGGGTCAGTCCTTCACTGAATTGTGATGAGTTGGAACATGCTGATATCGGAGCATTTTGCATCCTTTTTTCTGTACTAATTGTATGTGCCTCCAAAGGATGTCACATGGATTAGACTAAGCGGTTCTTTTCCTTCTCGAGAACTTCTTCAGTGCCTGCTAATAGTGCCGTCAGTTGTTCTAACTTTCCCTGTCTGCACATTCAGATAGTGTTCCTGCATTCTGTTTGGGGTGTGATAAGGGTAAGTAGTTGGAGATGCTGTTTGTAGGGGTATGTGCCCATAATTTCAGCAACCGCAAAGGATAGGATAAATGTTGCTCTTGGTCTTAGTTTGAGGTACCATAACTCAATTTAAAAGCAAAGGCAAGGCGGGTGTGTGTGTGTGGTGTGTGTGACTGTTTTGCAAGGATAGAAAAATAGATCAGTCATAATACAAACGTGGTCACCTATGAACTTGAGAAGGAATTGGAACCAGGCTACAAGTTTAAAAGTGTCATGTTAGAGTACATTGATAACACTCATGGTCTCAAAAATGTAACAGTAACTCTTTCACTCAGAATGGCGCAGTAACTTTGTAACTCTCTTTTCTGAACTCGAGGACAGTACTGGTCAGGAAGTCATTGTCCCCAGTCTGTGTCTTTTAACTTTTGAATCATAGTCCATGAAGTTGAACTCCTAAGTGATTTTCATTTGCATGAATGTGAAACATACCCTTTAGTTTCTTATTGATAGACTAGTGGCCCGGTGCACCAATTTGTGCACATTGAAAGGAAATTAATTAGAAATATTTTAATATCGCTTTTCGCCCTTTATAATAGAAGTGTCAACCAAATTCACGATTGACAATGATGGAAACACACCACGCGTGCGATTGGTGCCAGCAAGAGATTTATATGTATCGCACATGTGCGAGTCATCTTAGCCTTTTATATATATAGAATAAACTTGCTTAATTAGACCTGCTTTCTGATGTAGCTAAACTTTTTCCAGCCCAGTGAAGCACCCCAGCTTCTCTTTCAGGTAATTGTCAGCAACACAGCAGTAAATATCAACATGAAGCAAATTATTATTGTAGATCACGCAGGGAGAGCAAAGGGTAAAATATTTAACTGCAGCAGTGTCTGACTCTGTTCTGCGCAGTGAGAAAACCTGAAGTCATTTTCAAGGTCCACCATTTCCTTCTTCTTTTCAGTCGGGTCAAGTTTCTAAGCTTTCTAAAACTCTGTTTTCCGGCTAATGAAAAGAAAATAGGATTCCACTGAGTCTCCTATCTACCTACTCCAGGTCTTCTGTGAGGATCAAATGAGATGAGGCACGGGAAAATGCTTCACAGACATTTGGTTAAAGTGTAAAATATTTCCACCTGTGTTCCTGGGCTGAAGAAACTGCAAGGAGGCTAGTTGTCACTAGGGAGAGGAAGCCAGGTGAAGCTGTGACGTCATTACTGGGACGGACACTTAGCGTATTAGCCTTTTATATATAGATATAGATATAGATATAGATATAGATATAGATATAGATATAGATATAGATATAGATATAGATATAGATATAGATATAGATATAGATATAGATATAGATATAGATATAGATATATAGATATAGATAGATAGATAGATAGATAGATAGATAGATAGATAACCACCGCTGTTGAATTCCCATCACCCCCACCCCAGCTTACATGTATGTCGGGTACATTATTGCATGTATCTTAAGTGGATCAGAATTCAGCTCTTAAAAAACCTGGGCCTTAAGAATATTAAAGAAAAGTTTCAGAGCAAACTACCGAATCTTTTTGGTTTGTGCTTCACAAGTGAGGTACTTGGGACCTTTAGGACAGGTCGCCAACCTTTCGGACCTCACCGACCACCAGTGGTCCGTGGGCCACCCGTCGGCGACCGCTACTTTAGAACACTGTTGGTGTCATCTTGTGGTTATTCTTAGGAATAGAACTTTTGGGTACTTTTTTGGTGATGTGGAAACTCAGGAGTAGATATTAACTTGGGCAGTTTGGAATTATTTCTTCTGAAAACAATCTCTTCTAGGTCTAGTAATTAAATGTCTTTCTGTTCGTTTACTATTTTGCTCTCTGGGTTCCTAATTAGCATGCATAAGTCTCAACTCAAAACCTGTGTTGAGCTCCAAGCTTGGAATCTGCGTTTAACCCACTCCCTCCCTTCTGCTGTGTCACTGGCAGAGAGAGTGTTTTGCAGATGTCGGGGCCTCTGCTGAAATCTCTCTGTACGAGCACTCCAGGAAAGGGGTCAGAAATACGGTAAAGGAGGCAGAGGCTCCTCCTGGGCTTCGCCTCTGGGGGCGAGGGGTCCCCAGGACGCGGGGAGTCAGGATGTGGCTGGCATGCAATGAGTGGCTGCCTTTGGGAAGCAGGAGTGGGTTGGCTGCCAAGCCTTCATCCTGGTGGAGAGTGTTTTCCAAGCAGAGAGCCAGTGTTTTGCTTATTCAGCAGCCAGAGCACACTGACGCGCGCTGTTCCCTCGTGACCGCTTGGAAGTTATGAGCAAATGACTAGGAGGCGAGGAGAAGACAGCTTTTCCGAGGATGGAGCAAGCAGGCCTTCCAGGACCACTGTCGGGGGAGCCAGTAGGAGCGACCCTCTGTTTAAAGGCTTGGGTTGGGCTCTAGCCGGTTTGGCGCCGTGGATAGAGCATCGGCCTGCGGACCAAAGGGTCCCAGATTCGATTCCGGTCAAGGGCACGTACCTTGGTTGCAGGCTCTTCTTGGGCCCAGGCCCTGGTCGGGGCTCGTGCAGGAAGCAGCCAATTGATGTGTTTCTCTCACATCGATGTTTCTCTCTGTCTTTCCCTCTCTCTTCCACTCTCCCTAAAAATCATTGGAAAAATATCCTTGGGTGAGGATTAACAAAAATAAATTTTAAAAAATAAAGGCTTGGATTGGTCAATGCTTAGTGCTTGGTGAAAGGGAGAGTCCAGCAAAGGTGTGCTTGGTTACTTAATATTGGTAACGATGGAGGAGGCATGTTCCGCACATTTGTTGAGCAGCTGCTCTGTGCCAGGCCCGACGTGGGCAGATGGCATGCATGCTCTCATTTAACCTTCCTATGAGCTGAAGGAAGGAGGGACCATTGTATATCTCCCATTTTACAGAGAAGAAAACTGAGGCCTGGAGATGAAGTGATTTGTCTCCGGAGTCCGATGGCTATAAGTAAATGGAGTTAAATTCTGAATGTCTGCAAAGACCTAGTTCGCTGGCTTGGTAGAGGACATAGGAGGCTTCGCTTTCATGGCACCTTTTAATTTCTGTCTCAGGAAACAGCGGTGCCTAAGTCGCTAAGTGGCTTCATTTTTCCTCATGTTCACATTCCAGGGGGTTCTTAATGGCAGTACTTAACTACACCATGTTCCCCCACTGCTTTCAAATATTTACTGACGGTTTTTCAAATTCAGATGTGGGAACTCACTTGGGTGTCAACACATTTTTGGGGAGCACCTGCTATGTACACATCGTTTTGCTAAGCCTAGCTGAGACATTGGAGTTGTTATCTGGATTGTGTTATGGGGAAACCAATGGTCTCTGAGAAGGAGATAAAAAGGGCTGTCACTATTACTAACAAGGTGGAAAGGGGCAGTGCATGGGAAAGACCACGGGACATTCACCCCAGCAGTACACGCTCAGTCACTCAACTGAGCATCCAGTCCCTGAACAAGGCGCCTGTATGTGCCCAGCAGTGTGCTAGGCCCTGAAGATAGGCAGATCCGCAGCTTTGCCCTTAAGAAGTGGTCTGAGTTTTCTTAAGGGGCCCAACAATCAAGTGTGGGTCTTGCGTTAGAGGCTAGCTTGGCTTAACGTGTGCAGGCCACGTGTGCCGTCTTTCCGGAAGGCATGGAATTTTTGGCTGAATGAAGAATGAAGGTGTAGAATGTAGATTCACCATCAAGATCCATTCTGTCATAACAACAGTAATTACCAGTTATTAGCTTTCCTACTACGCGCAAGCCCTATTCATATTTAACACTTGCATTCACCCTACTATTATCATTACCCCCCCTCCCCCCGCCCACCTCACAGCAGATAAAGTCTTGCCCAAGGTTGCACCCACAGTAAGCGATGGATTTGGGAATTAATCCCATCCTGTGGCATCTTCCTGCATGCCAGTCAGGCTTCATCTGTGCTTCCTTTTTACCCCGGCTCTTTGGGGCGTCATTCCGGGGACTCTCACGCACCGGGCCTCTGTGGCCAGGGCTTGAGGAGATCTCGTTCCGCGGCTCCCAGTGTTCCGGAATGCAAACTCTTCGGTTCTCTGAAATGTTGAAAGCTGGTAAACCTAATAGGAAGTGCTTGTTTATATAGCAGCTGCTCAGCTAGGTGCAGTCCCACTGAAGAAGTGGGCTCGGGAAGGGTGGACAGAAAATGCAGGCTGGCCCTGCGCGTTGCTGAAGGTAAAGACCATGCCCCTAGTTTGTCCCTGATCTCTGGAAGATAAAACAGCAAACCGTGGACACGCCTGCCTTTGGCACACCGCCCCACGCACAGCTCGCTCTGGGGCCCCGCCCTCTGACCCCGCCCGGAGATCCCCAGCAGAGGTCAGCCGGGGAAGATACATTTGCCTGCAGAAGCAAAGAGAGAAGGAACGGAACGCAAGCTCTTTCAAAAACAAGGCTGAAACCTGTTGGCCAGGTATTCCAAGCTAATGCTGTTTGCCCTCTGTATACCATCTTTAGGCTTTAAAACACATCTTCCATATCTACCATCCAGTGTCTGGTTGCATTCTGTCATTTTCTTACATATGAATAAACCAAGGCTCAGGGAGGCCTAACAGTGGAAGGAAATGAGACCTGACTGTTCAGGTGTCCTGACTCCCAGCCCTGGCTCTTCGCACTCTGCTCACAAAGGCTATGGAGGCTGGAGTTGTTGTTGTTGTTTTTTTGGGGGGAGGGGGGAGACTCTTCCCTTGCTGCTCCTTAGAATTTGCTTCCAAGTAGGATGGGCAGAGAGTGAACTTGAATTTAGGAACCTAAATATTGCAGGCCAATCTGCTCTCAATACATACTATGATCCGTGCGAGGCCACAGCGTAGATCACAGGACTCCCTGGTGCCGGGCTAAGGCTCTCACTGGAAGCACTGGTGTGGGGTTGGCCATTCAGCCACTGCCCAGGTCGTTGCCCTCAAGTCTGTGAGTCGGGAGCCTTGGAGAGGTGGTTTCCATTTACGTAACCTACCTTGGCCTCAGCCATTCCCACATGTGTTACTTAAACATGAGTAAGGGATGGGCTGGGGATCACTTTGCAGCTAAGCCTCGGTTTCCTCATTTGCTAAATGGAGTTGTTCTGAGTATTAAAGGAGATCATGCACGTGAGGCACTCAGGTGACTTCATTTCCGGTAAAGTGTGGCCCGATGCAGGGCAGGGTCCGAGCAGGCACATTAGTCAGCCCCCCTCCTGGGGGGGCGGGGGGAGGGCAGAAGCATTCCTCGGTGGGAAGATGGCAGAGTTCTCTCCGCCCAGACCAGTGGCGACATTTGGGTTGAGGAGGAAGAAGTTAATGGCAGGGTTAATTGCAGCCCCATCACCTCCCAGTGTGTGTCTTCGTTTCCTCGTGGAGATTGTAACTACCTCTCAGTGAGTCAGTGTCTGCAAAGTGCTTAGAGCAGTGCCTGGCACGGTGAGTGCTCAGTAAAAGATTACTTTTTTAATAGTATGTTTTGATTTCAGAGAGGAAGGGAGAGGGATAGAGAAATAGAAACATCAATGAGAGAGAAACATCATCGATTGGCTGCCTCCTGCACGTACCCCTACTGGGGATCGAGTTAGCAACCCGGGCATGCGCCCTGACCGGGAATCGAACCAGCGACCTCTTGGTTCCTGGGTTAACGCTCAACCGCAGAGCCACACCAGCTGGGCAAGCTTATCCTTATGTCCTCATTGCTGGTGCTGTGTATTGTTACTGGGCTAGACCTTGAATGTGTAAGTGTGAGGCGGAGACTCAGTAGACTCATTCCAGAAGGGTGGGTGGTGAGTCAGGTGGCAGAGCTGGGTGTGTGCCTTCAAGCACCGAGTATTGGAGGCGCAGGGATGGGACTAGAGGCACCACTAAACACCTTGACCTTTCAGGGTCATGGTCAAAGCCAGTTTGATCTGAAACAGACTGTCAACTCAGTTTTGCTGTATACTCAGTCCTTGTGGGTGCTACTCCCAGGTAAGGAGGTGCAGCCGCACTGTCCCTGCTTCCGGTGTCACTGCCGATTCTTTCTGTTTCCTCCCCTCAACCCCTCCACCATGTCCCTTCCTTCCACGGGTGCATCGAAGCCAGGGCAGCGCTGGTCCTTGGGATTTCTGCGGGGGCTTCTGGGTAAGGAGCCACTGTCTCGGCTGCATAATGAATGCAGGTATTTGTGGTTATTTGTGGGCAGGCGCTGGGGGTGCATTTGTGCCTTGGCCCTGGCCATGGCCGCCGGCTTGTGTGCCTTCCCGATTCCAGCGTGAAGCACTGAGACCACAGGAATTCTGTTTTGGTTTGGAGGCAGCGCCTTAAAGTGAACAGGATCTATCCTTGAACTTGAGCCTCTGTGTGCCTCAGGACTCTTTTCAGGGTCCGTGGGCTGAGTTTTAATTATTTGTGGGGTAGGGGGCAGGTCAGGCCTGAGGGCACTTGACCCCGTTTGGTCCTCACAGAATCGGGAGTTCCCAGTGGGCTCCTCCTGCCTGGAGCGTGTCGAGCCGCCCCGGACGTGGTGCCGTTTGCGTCCACTTATGTAAGAACCGAACTTTAATGCGGGGACTACGCTATAATTTTCCCCAGAGAGCTGCAGTGTAGTCCCTTGAAGAAGACAGCACCCACTTTCGCCACCCAGGAGCTAGGAAGACAAAAGCAGAACCTCCTGTGGCAGGGAGGAAAGGCCCAAAACACGAAGGCATTCTTGGTACCAACTGTTACGGGAAGCGGAGCTGGCTACGGTGAGCTAGGCCATCTCAGTTCCTGCCAGATGTGCTTCGGATGGAGGGAAATAGCAGCTCTTTCTGTCGTGAACACAGCCCGGGTAGCTTGTGTTCTGCAGCCCTGTGCTCAGGGGCCGGGCAGGGACGGCCCTGTCCCCACTGCGCGGCCTGGCCCCTGGCACGGTGACTCCATTATTATGGAAAACACGCGACAGAGCTGGGCAGGGCCTTCGAGACCATCCGTCCATTCCCTCTTCTCTGCGGGGAGGGAGCGGAGGCCCACAAAACCCAAGGGTGTTGGGTGCCTTTGTTATGGCTAACAGGCTCCACCTCACCCCCAGAAAACAAAGTAGAGCTAAATGAGGCAGCATGAGGGTTCATTGGAAGGACTCCTGGAACATGGGTGGCGAGAATAGTAGGAAGTGAGGGTGTTCTCTTTTGGGGGAACGGCAGAGGATGGCAGCCCCAGCACTACGTGCTCCTAGCCCAGGGCCCCCCTCCAGCCGATCGGCGGGGAGGATGGGATGGGACCAGCTGAGGTCAGGAGAGCACTTGGGCCACGTTGGTGGGTTAGGTGACGGGCAGGGCTAAGCCTCTCCTCGGGCAGGGACTGGGGTTTGGGGGTCGCCACCGAGAGCACACAGCCAGGCTGGGACTAGGACCGAGCTCTCTGGCCCCGTCCTCTTCATCATCATCTTCATCCGTCTTCGGAGTGAGAACCCAGTGGAGAAGCCGGGGCCTCGGGGTTCTCAGGAGAAGCAGCGGGAGCCCAGGCAGCAGGCCTGGCCCCAGCCGCACTGGGAGCGCCTTGGTTTCTCTGCCCCCCTCTCTCTGCAAGTCCCCCCACCCCCCCCCCCCCCCCCGCGCGGTACTCATTCGGGCACTTTGAAGGGCTGTGGTCAGCCCTGTGCCTCTAACTGCAGCTTTCCTGATGTGGTCAGGAAAGACCAACATTCCGCACAGGCTGTGGGCAGAGGAGAAACTCCCCGCTGCCGCTTAAATCCACAGAGAGCAAAAATAGCTTTCCGTGGACACGAGCTGGACGGAGACCGGGGGAAATGGGCCGGGCTCGGGCATTTTCTGGTTTGCCTGGCGGCCTGTGTGTGTGCAAGAGCAGGCGCTGCTTAAAGGTCTGCCGAGGGCTAACGGCTTTCCTCCCTTCAGTGGCTTCCTCGCTGACCAGTGACATGCAGAATAAACTGGGAGCGTCTTCATTTTCCCAAGATGTGAGGAGTCCTCCTCGGTGTTTCATTAATCATTTTTTTATGAAGCCCATTTCCTTTTCCTCGTAATGTTTATTCGCATTAATAGCACTTACATAAAATTAGATACTCCCTTCTTATTTCCACAAAGTGCAAGGCAAAATAAGCGTTCACTGCTGGCCCAGCAGCTGCCGCCGCCTCAATAACAGGGAGATGTTCACAGCCCTGCGAGCGAACGCGCTGCCTCCCGGTGAGGACAGCGGTGCCAAGTCCGGTCACGCCGTCACCATCCCAGGCATCTGCATTTGTGATGAGAGTTTGAGCAAATTCAGGATATGCGGACACCACAATAAATCACCTACTGTGTGCTGGGTGCTGTGCTGGATGCCCGACACACATCATCTCATTTAATTGAATCCAGCAGTTCCTCGGGCCGGTGCTTTCCCCCTGCTTACCGATGACGAGCCAGGCTTAGGAAGGATTTCCAGCCTCAGAAAGGATTCGGCCCATCCCATGCTCATTCTACCTCCAATGGGGCCTCAAGAAAAAATGCTTGTGAATAGAAGAGTAACAAAATAGAACCATCAGGAAGTAGGCTTTCGCTGACACATGAGGTATTTAGGTTAGAGTGAAGAAGAACTTCCTGGCAGGGTATTAAAATACCAATTGGATGGCCACAGAAGAGCATTTCTTCCCTCTGGTTTGAGGATGATTGTCATTGATTGGCTAATGAGCTCCATTATGTACTTATTCATGTTCAAACCTGTCTTCAGCTTAGTATAGTGGTCGGCACACTGCGGCTGTGGCTCGCGAGCCGCAGTTTGCCGCTCTGTCGACTAATGAGTTTGCCGACCACTGACTTAGTACATTTACACTGAAAGTGCCTCAGAGCCATGGATTGATCCCTCCCTCTCTTTTTTTTCCTTACTTAGTTGGCACTCATAAATTTGACTAAAAATATGAAGATTATGGTGAAACGGCATGTGATTTATAATTGTTGAGGGCAGCGCTGGCAAAGGTTTTCCAAATTCTGCTGTGTACCTCTCTGGACTCTTAGTTATATGCCTCGCGATTACACAGAGCAGCCGGAAACCCTCAGTTACTAAATTTGCTAGGACATCCATGTCACAGACTCGTGGCAAACCTGGATGCCCAGCCAAGTTCTTGGTCTCCCTCCTGGGGTCTGCAGCCTGCCGCCTGTCGCCGGTTAGCCATGTCTGGGACCGTGGTAGCTCCGTTGCTGAGTCCCAGCCCTGGACTGAGTCCTTCACGTGGGTTGTTTGTAACTCACACGTCACCCAGTGTGACGGAGCCAGGAATCAAACCTGGGGCTGCGGGGCTCCCTGGCCCTCCCCCGGCATCCGAGAGTCACGTTCGTTTACTCCCTTAGTGGAAACACACACACACACAGTCTTCTGCCGGTGGGAAGGGAAAATATTTCCCCCCTGACTTGCTTCCTGCGTGGGAGGCATTTGAATGTGGGCCATTTATATCTGCCGTCCGGGCGGCCGTTCATGAGGTGGCACTGGAGGGATTAATGAGAGATGGGGTATTTCAGAGTCGGCCTCTCTGACTTTGCTTTGTAAATGGTGAGCCGTGGGTCATGTGATGTCAGGAGCCCCGGGCTCTGGGTTTGCTTGCCAGCAAGAACTCTGCTACAGCTTACAAAATGCTTTCCTATCACTTGACTCGTTTTATCCAGACAACACTGTAAGGCAACAAAGCCACCATTTCCTCATTTCACAGAGGAGGAAAGTGGGGCTCAGAAAGTGACCATGACTTGTCAAAGGGCGCAGGACTGACACAGCGGCAGGCTGAAGCTTGTGGTCAGCTCTGCCTTCTCGTCTCCCGTGTCATGTCACCCCTCTTCACGCTGTCATAGCTCACCATCTGAGAGACAGACTCGGAGAGGTTTTGTCAAGTAATTTGTAATGTAAAGAAGACCTTTGGCATTAAAAAAAAAAAGTTTTTATAATTGGATAATTTTGTAATACTTTGCATTATCAGTAACCCCCGTACACATACATACACCTTTCATGGTCTTTTTTTCTTAGTGGCTCAGCCCTTCAAGTGGTTTTTCACTTAGGGCCGTGGTCGGCAAACTGCGGCTCACGAGCCACCTGCGGCTCTTTGGCCCCTTGAGTGTGGCTCTTCCACAAAATACCACGGCCTGGGCGAGTCTCTTTTGAAGAAGTGGTGTTAGAAGAAGTTTAAGTTAAAAAAATTTGGCTCTCAAAAGAAATTTCAATCGTTGTACTGTTGATTAATGAGTTTGCCGACCACTGACTTAGGGCATGCTCCTCTTCTGGTCTGTCGGTTGTTTTTAGCTTTTACACACGCACAAAAATAGAGCGATGAGTTTGCATCTCACCCACTTCTCTCTCAGCTTCAGCACTGACCGGCCTTGGCCAGCCTTGTGCTCATCTCTGCCCCCACCCCTGATTTTCCTGAATCACCCCAAGGTGGTTTCATTTCACCCATGAATATTTTAGGACGTGTCTCTAAAAGATAACTTGAAAAACAACAACAACTGAACCACAGCACCATGATCACATTAAAAAAAAAAATCGGACCTGTTCTCCATATCACCAAATACCAGGCAGTGTTCAGACTTCCCCAGTTGTCCTTTTTTTAATGATGGTCTTCTCTGAGAAGTGGCACATGGTTTTTTTCAAAGCCGAGTTGTATCCCAGGTGTCCTTGAGTTAGCCCCATCACTGTTGTGCGAATCGGTTACGTGATGGGTTCCTGACTAAGGAGGCTTTCCTGGGCTGACCTGGAACCCAGCCGCGGTGCCTTCTGGGGTGGTGCTTTCTCACTTCCAAAGGCTTTGGAGAGACCCACTCTCAGGTCTGAGACTTCCTCTGCGTACGCTGGGCCTCTGCTTCCTTAGGGAGTCCCATCGGCAGGCATGGCTTTCTGGAGCCGTTTTCCTGGGGCATTTCAGCTCAGAGTGGGTTTCTTCAAGTCTGGCTCGACTCTTCATAGAATGTTCCAGGTTCCAAGCTGAATACTTTACAGGTAGTATCCTAAAGAGTCCTCAGAGAATCCTGAGAGTAAACAGTGCCAACCTCGTTCTGCAGATGAGAACACTGAGTGTAGAGAGCAATGGTGAGGTGACCCAGATGTGCAGTGAGTGGGAAGCTGAGTTTGTGTCTCCTAGGCCTGTGGTCTTTCCGTGATTGGGGTCTTCCCTGCCCATTGGGTTCCCTTCGTCATCCTCCTTGTCCCTTGACGACTTCTTATTTCCTATGAGGTTCCAGGCCATCCTCCTCCCACCCACCCCACCGTGATTGCCCTGGCTCAGGACCCATATCTTCCTCACCAGGGTGTCGGCTAACTCTCCTGGCGGGAAAACTTAGCATGACTCACTGGGAGGTATGAATGCCTGGTAAGGTGCCACCGCCCTCACCTCTCCCAGAGCTGTGTGCACTCTCACGGTGCTGACGCCCTGACCCAACAGAACCAGCAGAGCCGTGGGCTCAGGCTTCCTCATGAGGCTGTTGGGAGGTGGTTGTAGGGGTTGAGCAGTGCGGCTGTCTCTCCCCATAGCTCAGCCTGGTGAGCCCTTAGAAACAATGCCAAGTTCAAGACGTTGCATCATTTCATCTTTGCATCAGCCTCGGGAGGTGGATGCTCAGGTCCCAGCATTACCGATGGCGGAAGCACTGGGAATGCTACCCGGCTCCCGGTGTGTGTTTTATCATCAGGCCTCTCAGCCTTCTGTGATGTACCGCTTGAATTTTCAGAGGAGGAGCTGGGGGCGTGGTGGTGGGCATTTTTCCCGGCTCAGGTGGTACTGTTGAAGGGAAAAGACCAAGATCCAGCCTGGGATCCGTGTCTCCCAGGTCTCCAGGCCGTTTGTAGCTCTCACCCAGGGTCCCACAACTGCTGCTTGGGCAGGTCCCCTCGTGGCGCCAGACGCTGTGGGCGCTTCACCCAGACTTACTCCTACAAGCATGAGTGATGGACAGGAGCTTGACATGTGACTCTTGACTCACACATCCATTTTGGGGGGCAGGGTGGCCTTCCTGGGGCCCTGCGCCTACCCAGGCCAGCTGGGCTGGGGGCTGAGCTTTACTCTGAAGCTGAGACTTGAGTGTCAGATTCACTTCCTGCTGTAAGGCACCGTCACTGGACTCTGACTTAGGTTTGATCTCTCAGCACCCCCGCAGTCATGTGGCATTGCTAGATCAGGGGAAATAGAGGTTAAAAAACCCCACTCCATAACACCCCCTCCCAGTAAAGGCAGACCTGCTCTCCCTGTGGAGCCTTCTGGAAATGTTTCGGCCTTCATTCCCACGCTGCACGTCTTCAGAAGCCTCAGGAGCCGCTACGGTGTTGTAGTAGCCACAGCTTATCAAGCGGCTCCGTGGCGGGTAGGGCTACATTAATTTTTGACATATTTCTGATCCTTGCAGCAGCTTTGCGGGAGCTCCTCCACTTTGTAGGGAGAGAGGAGATGCTTAGGGCCGACCAGTGAATGTTCAGACGGTACAGCGGGCACACGGCAGAGCTAAGCTGCAAACCAGACCTGTTTGGCTCCTCGATGTTACGCCACTGCCGGAGGCACTGTAGCCGCCGAAAAACAAATTCATGGTTTTAAAGTTCACAGCTTAAACATCTATGTACATTTTACACATGGAGTACAAGAGTATGAATACCACTCATGTTATCCACCAGACAGTTCATTTCTGCCCGTGCCCTTCCCCTAGAAACGTTAGCGGGAAGGGAGGTTCGCCCTCACCCAGCACACCGCTACCCAGGGCGAGTTCACTTGTGTTTGTTTCTGAAACGGCAGCGGTTGCTTCCTGAGGGCCTACGCTCGTGGGGTAAATTGCTGTGTCAGTCTGTGTCCTGACTCTCAGAGGAGACAGAGCGGCTTCTCACCCCTGGGAAGTTCCCCGGGGCCTCCGAGCCTCCCATGCTTCCTGCCGGCGGTGCGATGCTTGGAAAACGGGGAATCACGGGGGTCACTGCCTTCTCCAGCCAGCTCAGCCTTTCCTTCACCGGGACCAGCAGGCCGAGACGTGGGTGCTGCGTCTGCCACATCGCTGTTTGGAGGACAGGGCAGTAGAAGGGACCACATGTGGACGAGCAAACCAGCACACACGTATGCACGCACACACGCAGTGGGGAGGGAGGCCTTGAAGAACTTAGGCAAAGGTGCACCGAGGCAGAATTGAGAATATGGAGAGTCCGTGGACCGGAAGGAAGGGAGAGGGGCGACTCCAGGACCTGTAAGGGTTCAGGGGAAGTGTATAAACTTGCCATTTCAGAGCCAGAGGGAGCGAGCCCTAGAGAGCATAGAGGTCAAACCCCTCCTTCGGATCTTGAGATTCCTCTTCAGCCCTGATTCTGGAACCGCTGCCCAGGCAGGGCAAGGACCAGACAGACCTCTCCATTGGTGTTTCCATGGATAGAAACACTGATGCGTCCGCACATTGTGTTTTGTGTTTTTGGTCATTGGTTTTGTGTTTGAGCCCTGAGATCATTTTGTCAGGAAGGAAGACAATTTTAAAAAATCCCAGAAATGAATCAAAAGGAACACTGCCTTCGAGTGGGAGGGAAGTGCCCCCTGCTGACCCTGTGACAGCCAGGCTGGCCTTCCCGCCCTTCCTCCTCCCGCTTCCCGTTCTCAGTACCTTCCCCTGCCGCTCCTGCTCTGTTCGTGACCACACTTACGCATTTGTTGAATCTTCAGACTGGTTCTTACAAAGACTTAAATTATCTGTCCGCATCTCATCCACAGCTGCAAAGGTTGCCGGCATATTTTATTTGTCAGCACCCTACAGGGTCAAAAACTTACCTTACTCTGAGGGGTTGATGTAGAACCATAGCCCAGAGAAGGGAACTCACTGAAAGCCTCAGAGGATGAGTGCTGGTGACGTGTTGATTCCCGGTGAGGTGACTCGGCTGCCCATGGCTTTTCCATTGAAAGGAAATTAATTAGAAGAAATATTTTAGAGGCTGGGGAGGGACCGTGGGAGATTGGCCGGCCACAGAGGGTCGGCGGGAGGTTGGCTCCAGGGTGTGTCCAGTCCATCTCGCCCAGTCCCAATCTGCAGGATCCCACAGCAAACTAACCTACTGGTTGTAGCATCTGCCCCCTGGTGGTCAATGCGTGTCATAGCAACTGGCTGAACGGTCGAACGAATGGTCAGACAATTAGCATATTAGGCTTTTATTATATATACACACATACACACACACTGAGTGCCCAGATTATTATGATCTCTGAATGCATAATCTGGCCACTCATTGTGTGTGTGTGTGTGTGTGTGTGTGTGTGTGTGTGTGTGTATTAGAGGCCCGGTGCATGAATTTGTGCATGGGTAGGGTCCGGCCAGCCTGGCCAGGGGGAGGGGACATGGGCAGTTGGCTGGCCTGCCTGCTGGTTAAACTCCTGGTCAAGGGGACAATTTGCATATTAGCCTTTTATTATATAGGATATACACTGAGTGGCCAGATTATTATGCATTCAGAGATCATATTAATCTGGCCACTCAGTGTATATACATATGTACATATACATATAGTCTCCCCAGTGAAGCATCTCTAGCTGTATCTGTTAAGCCTACTTAGAATTCCTTGGACTTGAGGACTCATTTCCCACCTTCTCCTCAGGCACTCCTGGATTGCAGCCCACTGGTACAGGGGTGTTTCTGCTCTCTGCCCCCCCACCCTGTGAACTTGCTTATGAGGCCAGCAGTCCAAATTCTGGAGCCAGCACTCAGCAGGAAGAGCCCAGCTGTGTGTGGGGGGCGGGGCGGGGGCAGGGTGAGGGGAAGCCAAGGGGTCTGTGATCTGCTGGAGCCACTAGCTGGCCGAAGCAGCAGCAGGACATCAGTGCTGGTGGGCAGGGACATGCGCATTGCCCTCAGTTTGCAGCTGAGGAAACCCAGGCTCAGAGATGTGGTGCAGCCAGAAGGTGGTGGAACCGGGGCCCTGCGACCCAGCATGCATGGTTGCCCCACCCCCCACTGCGTGCCTTCCAGAGCAGGACTGAAGACACGTCCCAGATCTGCACGACCAGCTGCAGTCTTGGAAGTATGGCTGGAAGTGTGCTCGGGCGGCTGTGGGCACTAAAGCTATTCAGGACGGTTGGATAATGTCCTTATTTACCCGCCACATCTGCGCTGCGCCGGCTCCTCTCTGCGGCACATTTCCTGTGTGCGTGGTGCTGTGAGCAGCTCGTTTCCATCGAGTGCTTGCTGTGTGTCAGATGCCAGCCTGAGTGACCTGCATGCACTCACTTAAACCTCGAATCCACCACTGAAGGTGGGTGCTGTTTAGTACCTGCCACTGCCACTTACTAACTGTGCCATTCGAGGCAAGTTTCTTAGCATCTCTGTGCCCTGGGTGCCTGCTCGCAGCACCACCTGTTAGTTGGTGCTTTTTTCTCAACCGTAGTATTTGTACCCTTCTGCACAGGGCGGCTGTGAGGGGGAAGTGAGAGGAGGAGGTGAAGCACCCCAGGGCCTCGGGGTGTGATCGAGGGCCAGCCACTTCAGCCCTCTCAGCCTGTTTCCTCATCTGTGAAATGGGTATAATGTCTATATAGTGAAAGGGTCGCTGTGAGGTACCTGCTAGGCACCGTGTGCTCTGCATCGGCGCGCAGCAAATACTGGGTATGACTGGTAGCTATGGGAGTCTTGCTGTCTCCACGGGGAGCTGGTCCCCACCCTTTCATGCGTAGGTTATAGGACCAAGGAGTCCTGTTAGCAAGGCTGGCCAGTGGCCGCTGCCTGCTCAGGCTCAGAGCAGAGAATGACTTGGTGAAAAGGAGAGATTTCAGGTTGGGGGTTGAGCCAAGTTCAAAGATGATTATCAAAACCAAAGGAAACACAAGAACACGGCGGCGGAGAGGCTCTCTGAGACGCCGTGGTAGGTTGGGACAGCCTTCAGTTCTTCAGTTTCCACGGGATGGGAGGAAACCGCCCACCAGCGCCTCCATCCACACCCAGCTTTTATCTCCTGGCAGGATTGGATTTCTGTCTTAGTTCAGCCGCTAGAACAGTGCCTCGCTCGCCATGGTGGCTGGTCAACAACCGGGATCTGCTGCTCACCATCCGGAGGCGGGGAGTCCAGGTCAGAGTGCCAGCGTGGTCCCGCTCAGAGCGCCCTCTTCTGGGCTGCGCACTGCCAGCCTCTCCCTGTGTCCTGGCATGGAGGAAGGGTGCGGGAACTCCCCGACGCCCCTCTTAAAAAGGGCACGAATCCCTTCTGTGAGGGCTCCATGCTCCTGACTTAATTGCCTCCCAGAGGCCTCGCCTCCGGTACCATCAGCTTGCGAGGTTAGGGTTTCCACATGAATTTGAGGGAATGCAAGCATTCAGTCCATTGCAGACACCATGCTTTGTTCTGTTCATTATCATGGACATGTTAGGATTTGATCATTTGGAGAGGACTAGCGTGCTTAATTAGCACCCAGAACTTAGACTTCATCATAGGGGTTATGATGCACTCTCTTTGGACTGCTGTGATGGCGTCACCCTCCGACAGCTAGTTAAATGTGCCTTCTTCAGTTTGGAAAATTTTCTCCGTTTTAAATTCTCTTGTTGTCAATACCAGTGGATACAACGCACTTTCTGACAGTAACAAACCTCTTGGGGATTTTCTAATTTTTTTAAGAAAGGGATCTTGAGACTAAAATGTTTGAGAACCATTGCCGTGCTGGGCAGAGCCCTGGCCAAGGTGCCCACCTGGGCAGAGAGCATCCGGCCACTCCTCCCAGCACTGGCCGGCAGTCACCCCAACCTCCGTGTCCTGCGCCGACCGCCAAGCCCGTTTCCTCTCCTGGACACGGGTTGGGGGAGGGGCTTTTCTTTGTAGATGCAGTGGCTGCAGCTTGTCTTCCTTGGGGCCGGCATATTTTTGTGAGTACCCCATTTCAGTTACATGTAAAGAATCTGGAAACGGAAGGACCGGGTGTAGTGGAGTTGGTCTCCTTCAGGCAACGGTTTTGTAAGAGTTGTTTTCAGAATGAAAATAAACGAGGAATTGAGAAGATAGCAATTTTCTTCAGCAAGCCAGTGATCCGCCCAGGAGATGAGATGTTGGCCATTGCAGTTCTTCTGGTGGCTTTTATTCTAGAACTTGAGAATTCCTCCATTGTGTGGTCCTGGCCTGCACGGTAGACTCTTAATGGCACCAACTGCCCACCCAGACCCTCTTCCTTTTTCCTCCTTCCTCCCAGGGGTTTGCCATGAGACCATGCCTCCACCGCCACCTCCACCTCCACCCCTTTTTTCTGGTCTGAAATCCTTCCTTTCTCTGGCACATAGTAGATGTGTGGGCCACAGGGGAGGGCAGTGTTAGCTGTCATCTTCCATCGGACACGATGAAGGGATGCCTTCTCCTGAAGGTGAAGAGATTGAGAAGTACCAATTGGTGGTTACAGAATAGTCACAGGGACGGGAAGTACAGCAGAGGGAATATAGTCAGCAATATTGTCGTAACTATGTATGGTCCCAGGTGGGTACTTGAAATATTGGGGGGAACACTTTGTAAATTACATGATTGTCTAACCACTGTGTCGTACACTTGAAGCCAATACAAAATAATATTGAATGTAAAAAAAAAAAACACACACACACACACACACACACACACAGAGAGAGACAGAGAGAGAGAGAGAGAGAGAGAGAGAGAGAGAGAGACAGGCACACATGAAGGGCTGGTTCAGGGTCTCTATAAAGCCCCCCCTCTCTCAGACAGCTTCCTTTTCAATGCTCAAACCTGTGCCCTCGGCAAACATCAGGGCACCCCCACCTCTGTCTTTGTCTAGACTAAAATCTGCAGAATCACTGTGTCTTGCTGCTTTTGTGATTTCACTTTCTCAGTGCCTATTTAAAGAGCAGGTGTGGCTCCTTACGTATTCATTGCATGAATGTGTTCACCAGTGACCTTTCTCCAAGTGCAGGCAGCCGGAGGCAAGGGAGCCCTCTCAGCAGCGGGGCCTCAGAGAAAGAGACCCCTCAGGACTCTCTTGTCCTGAGCTGTTCTGCTCTGGCCCCACGCTTGCCTACCTCACTCAGGCAAACAAGGCCCCACAGCGGGGTGAGCTCACCTTTCTCTTAGAAGGCAGGTGAGCGACAGGTGTTAACCTGACATGTCCCAGGGAGCGCTCGTCATCCTACAGAGAAATTACCCTTTGAACCTTCTCAGCTACACTTCGAACTCCTCTCTGGGAGAATACCAGGGTATGGTTTTCTCCGTGTAGTACATTTTAGAGCTCCTTTTGCATTTATGCCCTGAGCGCTGGCCCAGGTGGCATCCCCTTGTTTGGGGTCAGCCCCAGCAGTGACAGCAGAGTGCCCATAGACATCGATGGCGATGGTTGTCTGCGTTTCTGTTGGCCTTGTTTCCTTCCTGCAGGTTCTCCCAGCGTGTCTGCTCCCAGCCCAGCACCCGTCATGTAAACAGCTGGATCACCACACAGACCTAGAATGAATGAATGTACATGTATAGTGCTTGAGAGCCATGGACCACATCCAGGCTTTTCTCATTGGCACATCAGTGCAGGGAGTTGTTCTGATTAGCTGTGGGGCGCCTTGACCCTGAGGAGAAGACAGAGGACATAGGAAGATCTCATTTCTGGATGAGTAGAGTGGGGAGGGAGCAGGGCCTAGAGCTCTGCCACCAGGGCGTGGGCCATGGTATCTTTTTTGTGTGTGTAGATCTTAGTTTTTATTATTTTTTAAATTAATTTATCTTTATTATTGAAAGTATTACCGATGTCCCTCTTTTACCATCCCCACCCCCCACCCCCTTTTGCAGGCTTTCACTGTTGTCTGTGTCCATGGGTTATGCATATAAGTTCTTCGGTTAATCTCTATTCTTTAGGGGAAGAAGGATATTTCTGCATTTCTGAAGTTCTTTCCCATTTCCAGGGCCTGGGTTGAGGGGTCTCCCTCCTCCCTATTATCTCTCTTTCCTTTCTGATCTGGGTGGCCTTGTGTGTCGTTGTTGTCTTTGTTAACTGATGGGTAAATTCTAGGAACTGCGCAGAACCAAGGAGCTTAGTATAAGTGGTGGAGATGGAAGTTAAACTCTCGTCTCTGGACCCTCCACTCGGTTCTCTTTCCATTAGCCCAGGGCTGGAAGCCAGGAGGAGAGCCGACTGCCATGGTGCCCCACCCCCACCCTCAGGGCATAGAGTGCCTGTTTGAGGGGAGACGCCCTGTCCACTGAATCATTTCCCTGGAGCTGGCCTCGGAGCTTGCTGCCATATGTTTAGTTGCTAGTGGCTTCTGTGTGGGTGATTTTTCCAGAAAACTCTCTGTTTTTGTTTGTTTTGAAGATCCAGTGATTTTATATTAGAAACATGGTGAATTTTCCTCTTCTGGTGCCCAATTGTGCACTTGGATAAACAGACAGGCTGTGCATTTTGGGTGTGCATTGGCAGTTTTTAAAAAAAAAATCCCCTGTGATAACATTTTTCAAGCCACCCACAGGCCATATTTCAAGCCCCTTAAAGTAAGAGGGAAGCTCTCTAGCCGAGTCCTCTTACTGCATTATTAATTCCAGCGGAGTGCTGCTTAATTATTGATGTTTTGTTGAAGGCTGGTTTGGCCGACAGAAGTAAGCAGCTTGACTGGGAAGAGGTCCCTTTGTCCCATTGCTGGGTCAGAACCCTCGGTGCCGTCCCTGCCCGCTCAGCGGCTGCCTCTGAGGGTCACTGGTCGGCTCACTGTGTCCTGTTCTCTTCTGCTGAGACAGGAGGGGATTTTTGCCTCTAACTGGAAATGTCCAATAGAGAGAGAGTTCCTCTTCGGTGCTGTCTGGTGGCTGCACTGGTGCCAGCTGTTCTTCTGGGGCTCCGCTGTGGTTTGGGTGCAGAGTGAAATTCCCCAGTCTGCCTCCCTAGAATCTTTCACTGAGGTTGCAAATAGCTATTGGTGTGTGTTTCATAGACCTAGGCCCCTGTTTCTCGAACTGCAGCGCGCATTCAAATTGCCCGGGGAGTTTGATGAAGTGCCGATCCTGGCCTGGTAGGTTTTGGGGAAGCCCAGTGTTCTGCATTTCTAACGCGCTCTCAGGTGGTGCCACTGCTGCTGGGGGACCGGGCACTCTGTGACTAGCAGGGATGAGAACATCGATCTACACGCAAGCATGTCCAACCCGCAGGCCGCAGGCCTCTTTTAAATGAACGAGGCACGCGGTCCGCCGGCCGCGAGTTGGACGTGCGCGAAGCCTCACACAGGTGCACACACACCTGTGTTTCCCTTGGCCGACTTCTCCCGGCCAGGAGTTTAAGTGTGAGGCGAGAATCGCTGCCGTGGTTGATTGATCCTTCTTTCAGCGGACATTTGTCTTGGGTCGGACCAGGAGGAGGCCTGGTTGTTTTCAGAGGGCCGTTTCTGAGGCTTCTTTCTGCAGCATTTTAATCCCAGGTGGGCAGGGATCGGAGTCGAGTAGTTTCCATTGGATGCAGCTTGCCCCCTTCCTGGGCCTCCATGCCCCGTGAGTCACTTGGAAATCTCATTTCCCAATAATCGTATTTCATAATCATTAAGCTGCCTGGAGTTGGCGATTTTTTTAACATCCTGAGAACTTGCTGCAAGTCATTGGACTGACTCAGCAGCGCCACAGAAGCTGTAATAGTTTCCGTGACAGTTTTGCCGGCAACCTCGTGTGGAGGCTCTTGCCTGCGGAGTGGTCACCCTGGTGTGTTTGCGGGGCTTTCTCACGAGCTGCATTTCCCCGCTGACCTCCGACTGTCTGACTCTGGCCAAGGAGCCCCAGGACTCACCCCGCGTGGGGTAGGGGGACACATCTCTGACAGAAGGGTCTGCTCTACTCTTTAGCCCCATGAGAGGCAAAGTCAGGCCCAGAATCTGCGTCCGGCTCTTTCTTTCCATCACTTTTCACGCGGGTGGCTGTATACTCCAAACACTGTGGATTTCTGGCCTTGGATCAGAACACAGGCTTTCCACATCCCAACATCTATGAATAGGGTGGTTCCTGTCATTCACTTGGCCAGTTCTGAGTAGAAGTGTGGCCATGGTTTGAATCGGAGGATCCTGGCCACCTTGCTCACTGTTTGTCAGTGAACCACATCTCTGTGGGCCCCCGTTTCTTTCAGCCTTAGTGTTTCCATCTTTAAAATGGGCTCCGACACTGACCTTCTTGAATGATAGGCTGAAATGAAGGAGTCTATTTCAAGACCCAGTGGAGGGCCTGCTGCATGATAGGGGTCCAGTTAGTGGTCATTCTGGTGGCGAGAATGAGGGTCAGAGCCATCAAGTGAGAAGGAAGAGAGCACAGTCTGAGATCATAGTTTGGGGAAGAGAATGTTCCTGGGAGGTGGGGGGTGGGGGGCAATAATGGGCAGGAAGGTGGCTTCACTCTCTGGACCCCAGTCCACTCTGAAGGGAGGAGAGGGAATCAGCCATCCCTGGGCTTCTCGGGTCAGTGATGAACGAAGCAGTGTGACCGAAGAGTGAGCACGGGAGGGTAGAGGAGGAGAAGGCAGAGGCTCGATACTCCAGAGGGGGGAGTGAAGATCTGGTGGGTATTTGGATAATCTAAAGGGAGGTTTATTAATGAAGGGCTTTGTTAGCGGGGTGATTGTTCCTGGTCATATTGCGGTTTTTATGTTAGTAAATGGAGAGCTGTTGATGCTTGAGAGATGCCCAGTTTTTCTGAGTCTGAAAGGGGATTTTTGTTGATGTTGTAGCATAAAAAGTACTCTGTGAGTGTGGTGCCGGGCTGCCAGAAGTGTGAAAGGAACAGGAAATCACGACACATAGGAAATACAACAGATCTTCCATTCATTGTGCGGTCTGTTTCCTCCACATTGTCAAGTAAAAGTTTACCTCTGGCGCACGCTGCAGCTGGAAGCCATCGCTAAGCCGGCAGAGTGGTTGTGAGAACTGGTGGAATCGTCTCAAGATACCTGTCTTTGCTTCGTGGCATGTTCTGCTCCAGTTTGGTTCCTTGTCTTCTGGTTTAAAAGTAAAAAGCTGACGAAACGCGCCCTGTGCTGAACTCTGGCTGAGTGAGTGGCGTGCAGGCCGAGCCCTGGAGGGCTGAGGGCTGCGGACGTCAGTAGGGATGAATGAGGAGCTGGACTTGGGGAGAGCGTTTTCTGTTTCCATTGCCCATGAAGCCCACGTGACACACCGATTCTTGTTACCTGGAAACGCAGGTGTAACCCTTTATGTGTGGGGAGCTTTCCGTGCTTACGGGGTGTGTCCCTTCTCCTTAGCAGCCAGGCCTGCAGACTATTCCTCTGCCTTCCTTTCCCGCTGCTCGAAGGTGCAGATCAACTGCAAAGCATCTCGCTGTTTCGAGGTTCCTTGCTCCCCCCATAGCAGACGAGCCCTAGTCTTCCTGGGTTGAGCTCAGACGTCGCTGCTTGGAGAGGGCTCTCCTCACTGTTGCTCCCTGGCCCCCGTCCTGGGCATGCTCACCCATGGTACTTCATGGGACTTGCCCGTGGCTGTGGGTGACTTCTGTATCCCAGCTTCTGTGCGATAGCCCAGCATCATGCCCGTCGCATAATGCCCTCCAGAAATACTGCCGGATGGGTAAATCCATGGAGTACTGTGATAGTTCCATTTTATCAATGTGCTCAGTGAAAATACTGTTCTTTGATTATTGTGACCCTTGGGGGTAAACCTTTCTGCTTCAGGATGGGCAGTGCCCTGCTCTAACCTATATATTTTAATATATTATCATTGATATTAGGAAGGGAGAGAGGGATAGAAACATCAATGATGAGAGCGAATCATTGATCGGCTGCCTCTGCACGCCCCCCACTGGGGATCGGCCCACAACCCCAGCACATGCCCCGACCGGGAATCCAACTGTGACCTCCTGGTTCACAGGTTGACGCTCAACCCTGAGCCACGCCGGCCGGGCTAAAAAGAGTTTTTTAGTCAGAAAAAGAAAAGTTGTTGCATTCCGGAATACTTCCAAAAATACAAGTGAAGTAAAAGGGAAGCCACGACTGATTCTGACTTGGGGGGAGCTTAGAAGGTCTTTCCTACCCGGACCGTGAAGGACAGGTGAGCAGCAAAGGCCCGAGTGGGAAGGTGCAGGGTGGGATGGAGACTCCCGTTGGGTGGGGGTAGGGGTCCGCATCCCCGGGGCAGCGCTGTTGGCTTTATTTCATGCCCGTTCAGGTTGATGTGATGAAGCCGTCGATCTCTTGTCTGTCTCTCTCTGTTAAGTGCCTGCTATGCTTTATGTTTTGTTGGGGATGCATGTGGGAGACATTCATTTCCAGCTGGGTCCGGCTGCAATGAAAATGTCCTGTTTGACAAATTGAGGAATTAGTTTACAAGCGCCTCTCCCTGAAAGCCGGGGCACGAGCTGTAACATCAAACATCCCTCCCTTTGCGGGCAGGACGGGGGAAGTGGTGATTTAGGGCTGCTGGGTGTGTTGACTGGAAAATTGTTAGAAAAAACAGGGCTGTGTTGCTCAATTGATTAATAAATAAATATGGGTCCTCACAGAGCCTCCTGGGTTTTTCTCCAGGGAGAACCGGGAGGGTGCGATCTGGGGCTGCCCCAGTGCGGAAGTGGGCAGCCAGCAGGTGGTCAGAACTTTTTTTATGGGAAGAATTGATGCGTTTATGTGACGTGCTGTTTAGGTCCATTTCAGAGCACTTCTTTTTTTTTTTTTTTTTCTTAAAATGTGAAGGACTCTCAACCTTTCAAGTTGGAAAGTTCTTGGTTGGCTACACATTGAAGATGAGCCAGCCGCATACTTGCCTGGGAGAGCTGGACTCGGACCAGGGGCACTGGTGGCACCTGAGCGGGTTGCATAGCCACCCGCCCAGGCCACTCGCCTCATCTGTGAGGTGACGTGTGTGGGCCAGCTGACCTCCAAGGGCCCCTCACACAGGAGCCCCTCGGAAGGGGGAAGAATAAATCCCAGCTCCTGCGTCCTTGCTCTGCACTTGGCCATGTCACAGCTGCGGGAGTTCACACAGTCGTAAGTGACAGGGACCAAGTCAGAGCTGGGCAGCCCTGTGGCGTCCCGACCACAAGGGAGGTTGCCAGCCAGGTCGGCACCACCGCTGGATGCCATGTATGTATTTTGTTTGTTTGTTTATCTTCACCCAAGGATAATTTTCCCATTGCTTTTTGGAGAGAGTAGAAGAGGGGAGGGAGGAGAGGGAAAAAGAGAGAAATATCGATGTGAGAGAGACACATCGACTGGTTTCCTCCTGTACCTGCCCAACCAGTGACCTTGACTAGGACTCAAACCCATGACCCTTTGGTGGTCAGGCCACTGCTCTAACCACTGAGCTCACCATCCAAGGCCAGATACCTATTTTGAGGGGAACGACAGCGCTCAGCACGATCACAGAGCTGGAAGTCCTCTTGCAGACGTGGCTGAGGGAACTTGTTGTGTTGCCCAGGGGGGAGGAGTGATGGTGGCGCGGGGGACACGCTGGCCTCTGCCCACTTGGAGACCCCGCAGGCCCACAGTGACTTCACTGTGAGGAAGAGCCACCCGGTGTCTGTTCCGCACGGAGATGAGGTTCCTCGGAGAGCAGCGGGGCCTCCACGGGAGGATGTAGGAAGGTACCATAGTCCGACGCTCAGAAACCGGGTCACGGAAAGGAATGCCCTGGATTTCCAGCCAGTCCAGGAGGCCTTGCCTCTTCCACGTGCTAAGTCTCTTCTACGTCATAACTAACTACCTGGGTTTTTACGTATGTTTGTCCTCATACCGCCCATCTCCCTCGTGGGAACAATTGGGTGCGATGTGGTGTGGCCAAGGTGTTCATGCCCAGGGCCCACCACGGAGGGCAGATGCCAGAACTTCGTGGTTTTGTTTGGCGGAATTCTAAATCTCTGTTTTCTCCATAATCTGGAAAATTAACACAGGAGTACGGTGATGAACATACAGAGGCTCAGTCTCCTCTCGTTGCTTAGGAGCCTGCCGGCCACCGTGTTTTAGGCGCAGTGGTGCGGAGCATGTAGGCTCGGTCTGATCGTGCTGGCTGCGAGTCTCATGCCACCAGGTGCTGGTATGAGCTTGATCGGGTCCTTTGTTTCCATGCGCCATGGTCATTTCCTCCTCCGTCATAGCGTCGTCTCAGACCGTTGTGACTGTGGGTGAGAACTGCAGGTAAGAGACTCGCCAGCGTGGCCGTTGAGCAGGTCAGGTGCTCCGTCAGGTTGACCAGCTGGCCTCGTGGTGGTGGAAGGAGAATCGGTGGAAGGCGATAAACCTCTGAGTCTGTGAAGTTTTTTTTTCAAAGGTGGGATTCATTCATCTGTCTTAAACCCTGCTTTTTTTTTCCGTTTCTTAATGTTATATATTGACCATTTCTGTCATTAGTCTCCCAAGCCATCAATTTTTATAACAGCTTTATGGTGATAGAATTCACATAGCACACTTCATGCATTTAAAGTGTACAATTCCGTGGTTTTTAGTACATTCACAGGGTTGTACAATTAATTTTAGGACATTTTTATCACACACAGACCCCCCAAAAGCCCTGTACCCATTAGCTTCATTCCCCATTTTCCTCCCAAGCCCCAGTGTCTCTGAATGTGCTTTTTCTATATTTAAAATAATCCATATGTTTTTTAATATATTTTATTGATTTTTTACAGAGAGGAAGGGAGAGAGAGAGAGAGTTAGAAACATCGATGAGAGAAACATCGATCAGCTGCCTCCTGCACACCTCCTACTGGGGATGTGCCCGCAACCAAGGTACGTGCCCTTGACCGGAATCGAACCTGGGACCCTTCAGTCCGCAGGCTGACGCTCTATCCACTGAGCCAAACCGGTTTTGGCATAACCTATATTTTTATTGGCTGCATAGTGTTCTGACATGCGGACATACATCCCATGCTGTTGGGCATTCGGGTTATTGTCATTAATACAGGTGATGTTCACACTGGGCCTCTCTCCTTGTTTTAGTAGAGGCACGTACTTCTCAGGAGGAGGTAACGTGGACTCTGGTTCGTGTGGTGCTCAGGCCTGTGCTGTGAGCTGCTCCTGGACCTGCTAAGGAAGCCCGGCCCGAGCCCCACCACTCTGAGGTCCCCCTGGCTGTCCAGGGGACAGCAGCAGCAGTCAGCAGGGACAGAGGGAACGACCCACTCGGTGAGCGAAGCTGTTGGAAGGCAGACCAAGCACAGGGCCGTGGGTGTCACCAACTCTTCAAATGGTGCCACGGTCTCAGGCCCAAGGACACATCCCGTTGGAACCGGAGGGCAGGGAAGTTCCTCGTTACGTCTGCACAGAAAGACAGTGCCTGGGTGCCTGCCTCTGGGGGCATCCATCACCTCCATCTAAACCGTCTCCTGTGATGCACACGGACGGGCAGGGGGTGTGAGTCTGATGTGCCAGCGTCTAAAGGGCTTACGTCGAGGTGACTTGGGAAGGAAGGACCCTGAAGCCACAGGCCATCTTTGTCTCTGAGTCTGCTGTGGGATCAGTTTCACGTCCCAGGGCGAGGGAAGGGGCTGTGGAGAGATGCATCCAATCCGTGCTTTGCTTTCAAATGCCGGGATTATCATAGGAAAATCTGTTTCTGCACATTTGCCATCTGGCTGTCTTCATCCCTTCGAGCTTAGAATAGTTCACATTCATTTGTTGTTCCTGGTGTTTTCTCTGCCCTTGGCTGGTCTCAGGTGTCCACACTCTTAGTTCCGTTAGATCAGTGGCGACTGGCTGCTCAGGCCCCTGACGGGGAAGGTGGAAATGAAAGTTGTTGCAACAGCAGCTCAGCAGTGTTGCACAGCGACCGTTCCAAGTACATCGGTCTGGGGATGATGTGCATAGAAACTTGTATTTTATTTGGGGCGGAAAATTGCTCGAGGCATTTTAGCTTTTTTATACTTAAATTGGGGATGCTAGCGCAGCGTTGACTGTTTTATAAAATCAAGGAATGAAAGTAGGGAAGTGTGGACTTTGCAGGCATCCGAATTCTCAGGCTTTGCAAGCAGGCACAAGAGGCCCGTGACCATGGCAATGACCGCAGGCCTGTGAAGCAGGCTCCGTGCCACGGTCGGCGGTGCACTGGCGTGTTGGGCCTTCCCTCACTGCTCAGGCCACGGCAGTAAGGGATGTGCTCTGGGAGGTGGGCAGGGCGGCACGGCACCTGATGGCACATGCCGTCCCTCCTCAGGCCTCCTCTGATACCCACACCCTCCGCCACAGAGCAGTGGGGAAGGTGGGGAAGGGTACATGCTGTGCGGGCAGTAAGGCAGCTCTGCCGTGTCAGGTTCCTTAAATTCTGTCCGTTTCCTCATTGGTGGGTTGTTGTGAAGATGGACTGAGAAGTCCGTGTAAGGTGTGTAACACAGCACAGTTGCCGGCATAGTTAGTGCCCCACATGGCCATGGTGACTGCTGAGCTGTTTGATTCAGAGCCACTTGGACCTCTCTGAGCCTCAGTGTTGTCCTCTTTGGCACAAGGACAGACGCACTGATCTCAGCAGCAGCTTTGTGAGGCGTGGGTGAGATGGTGCTGGGAAAGCGGGAGCCACTCCTGACTCGTGTGGGACACTTGGCAGGTGCGCGACACTTCCCCTGCTTTATGTCTGTACCTGGTCACTGCGGTGGCGGTCCCCATCGCTGAACTGGAAGCAGAGGCTGTGCTTTCACCTTTGTCTGTCCCAGAATGCCTAGCTCGGCACAGCAGCGAGTCAACAAATGGCCGTTCAGACAGGTGTGTGTGAGCTTAGGGAGCACGTAGCTTGAGAACCAGCATCTCTCATCTGCCGCGGGAGAGCAGAATGGGATCAGCGGCCCCGATGTCTTTCTCTCAGAAGGATGCTTGTGGTGAGGTTACCCCGCGTCACACGAGGTCAGCCGGGGGCAGCCTGGGCCCCTCGCAGGGTGCCCTGTTGGAAGTCGGCCTCAGAGCCAGAAACCCACGTTTCCTGAGCCGGGGGTTCGACGTTCTGGCTGGCTTTGGAATGCTTTGAAAGAAGGATTCTCCGGTGTGTCTGATCCTCCCGGTTACAAAGAAGCCGCCAGACCTGGTCCCAAAGAGAGCTAGATGTGAACTCATCCAGCTTGTCAGCAAAGGCAGGGCGGGAAGCCCACACATTCACTGCTGTTGCTGGGATTCCCCCAGCTCTTCCCCCCACCCCAACACATCTGGAGTTCTGGCCCCTAAGTCAAGGTGAAGGTCCCAGTAGGAAGGGGTAGCTCACCACTGGAAGGGCCTGGGATCAAGGCCGCCAGCCCAGCAGCCGGGCGTGGGGAGACGTGTGGCCTCCGCTGTCAGCCGTCTTCTCCAGGTTTCGGTCGCTTCTGCTTGCCTTTGCAGAGTGCAGGGTCGATTGGACACGCCTCCTGCTTCCAGCATCGTTGCCCACCCTTTGCCACCGCCAGCTAAGGAAGCAGGCTTCCACTAGCCCAGGGCTTTCTGTTGTTTAAAGGGGACGCTTTACACACGGAGTGGCGAGGATGTGGGCCCTGTGCGTGTTCGTTACAAGAACCTTAACCATCTGGTGAGAACAGATGAAGTTGGGGGCTCCGCTGGAACTCAGAGCCCTATTCAAGCACCCACAAAGTCAGAGGCCTGCACTTTTTCACCGATTTGGTGAATTTTGCTTCCTAAGTTGATGTAGCGCGGAAAGGCTGTAACTAATTCTCCTCCAATACACGAGTCATGCGGTGCATGTGCGGTCGCTCCTGGCGGTCTGATGTCCTCGCTTCCAGCCAAGTGACTCCCGGTTTGTGTCTCTGCACCTCCGTTTCCTCTTGTAGAGAGTAAGGGGGTCCGACTTAGCCCATCTTCACAGACTTTTAACTGTAGCTTCTCAAAAATGACTTAAGTGGCACCAACCTCCTCCCCCTCCCCCCCAGTTGGGTGTGGGATTCATTCAGCCTCTTGATGCCACCAGCTTTCTGGACAGCCAGGGGGCCTCAGCTGCTCCCCAGTCCCTCTGGTGCCGGCCCCTGAGGCTCACCTCCTCCTGCTTCTGGAAAAAAGAAGCTAGCTAGCCTCGTGTTTCTGGAAGAAAGGGTTAACAGGCAGCCTGCAGGACCTGGAGGGCCCTTCACAGAAAGCTGGATTCTGCTGGTTGGATGATTGGCCCTGAGGGTTTGGTTAGTTGGCATCTAAGAGACCTGGCAGGGCAGGAGGGAGAGGGCCCAGCATGCTTGAGCCCCTGGAGGAATGGGGGGAGGGTGCATTGTCAGGAATCCTGGCAGCTCTGGGAGCCCCGGGCAAGAAGGGAGAAGCTCAGTGTTTCTGGGTCTGAATCAGATAAGTAGTGTTTGCGCCTGGGGCTTTCGTAGGCCCTGGGATATGAAGTCCAGAGCAGGCCCTCCTGTACCTCACAGGCCAGAGGGACGCCCAGCCTGGTGCTGGTGCCTTCTCTACACATATGACCACCTCTTTCTAATACGGCGACGCGCAGTGCTCAGCAGAGGGCTGTGGGAACATAGGGAGGGAGGAAGCATTCTGGCTGCGATGGCGAATAAAGGGAGTAATGGTTCACTTTCCTCCCCAGCAGCACCGGGACTTGCAAGTAGAATTCATGCCATTAGCAGGGTGTTTGGCTGACAGTACGCAGACAAGCGAATGCTGCCGTATCCCGAGTCCCAGGGTTGGCTGAAGCTCTCACGGTTACCTGTTGTTTTTAGAAAAGTGGACCCAGGGAGGTAGATTCCTGTGTTTACGAACACCCTCGAGTTTCCACCCCTTTCTCAACCGCCCTCCTTGGATAAGTGTCCAAAGTGTAAAATGCTTGCATTTGCTTCAGGTGCGGAGACGTGCCGTCCGGACCCCAGGTGATGGGCCAGGAGAGCGTTCTTGGTGTTGCCATGTTCTCACCAGGAGTGGGTGGCTCTTGGTGTTTAAGGAGACACCCGTTTCCTTCTGTGCCGGTGCAGTAGTTGTCATTAACAACGCTTCTTTGAAGCCGGTGCATTGATATTTTCTTTGGGTTGCCCTTTCCGGTCTTAGTCTTCCTCACCGAGTTTGATTCCACAAATGCCTCTGTGTCAGGAGGTCTGGGTGGTCCTGGTCCTATGGGATGTGACACAGGTGCTGGGTTCTTGAAACGTCCTCCGTCTCCCTGGGCCTGGAAATGCTCTCTCCCTGCTTCTCAGCAACACGGGGCTTTGTAGCTCTCCTTTCGCCCTTCTCACGCTCTACCCTTCGATGCTTATTTATACGTGCATCCTGTCTCTTCTAGCAGATTGTAAGCTCACCTTGGCAAGGACTGTGTGTTCTGTATGTAGCGCGGGCATTTGCCATAATCAGCACATTATAAATATTTGTGGAACGGAATCCAGGCCGCGTTATGTATTCTGAGCTAAGCCCTCATCAAGTCCAAAAGGCATTGTTTTTAGGAAGGCCAATATTTGCTTTCCTCTCTCCCAGTTCCTTGCCCTCGGGTCTCTATTTAGTTGGTTATGTGTCCCACCTGCATCCCGAAGGATGTGGCTGCCGGAAGATTAGGGTACCAGGTAAAAGGAGACAGTGGGCATGAGATCCACATACTACGTCTGTAAGAGGAGGCGGGCACCGAGACGCCCGGTTTCAGCAGGTGGTATGAACTCCCTAATTTACTTGCATCGAAGATGCTTAGTTACCGCATTTTCCTTTTTTCCCCCCGATGGCATCAGGTTCATCTGCCGCGAGACTTCTCGGCACTCAACTTGAGAGTGAATTTTTATGTCTTGGGTTCTCACATAATTTGTCAGCGTGCATCCCGACCCAGTCATTCTCCCTTCAGAAGTCGTTTCATTGAATTGTTTTGTGATTTTGTTCGTTCCAACTGCTGCATCTTGTGTCTCCTCCACGCCTCATTTTTCTCAACAAGAAACCGGAGCGGTGAAGCACTGTGTCAGCAGATCGTCCCCAATGCAATATGTATGGTCTGCTCGCCCCGCGCAGGGCGGCGGTCTGCTGCAGGCTTTCAAAGCAAGTTTAATTTGATAAAGGAAACATGTCCATTGGATTCAGCTTTTGCTTCGATCTTTTGGCCATCTGTTAGGAGCCGGGCACTTGCACATAAGTTATTTCATTTTATCATAAAAAGTTATAACAGGGAGAAAATTCCGTGATTATTAAGAACCATGCACCTCATGCTAGGGAGTGAGCTCTCCAGGGGTTTATGTGATAAACTGGACGAGGTGGCTGATGTTACAGGACCAGCCTGGGTGGGGTACCTTCCTGGAGCCTCAGATTGGGAGCGGGGACTCATACTGGGGCGATTCACATTACCAGTTGTTCGGTAGAATTTCCCCGGGGAGGGATCGAAGAAAAAGGCTGACAACCCCAGTATTACTACATCGAGGGTTTGTGAAGGGAACTTACAAACGAGGCACATTTTGGGCGGCGGCCAGATGCCATGGTTATGCTCCGTGCCACGTGGCAGGCGCTAAAGGGTTATAGAGGACGGGGCAGGATGGAAAGGGGTACCCGGGCGTGACCCGCCCCAGGTAAGGGAAACACTCCTTGCTTGCTTGCCCAGGTCAGGGCAAGGGCCTGTTTCAGGAAACAGCCTGTCTGGGGCACAGCAGAGGGGTCGGCAGTCTCTGTTCTAGCTGGGCCTAGCAGGAGGGTCCCGTAGCCGGCACGTCACGGAACCCTCTCTCCTCCACACCAGTAAAGTATTTGACATGTACACCATCATATTTAAGGTTAGAAGAATATAGAAATACAGAGGAGAAGGCAAAGCATGCATGAGTATCGGCGATAAATCAGAGACTTTATTAGGGTGCTGTACTTAGAGTAAGTGCTTTAGGATGTACCCTCTGGAAGGGGTACGCTGTGGGAGAGTGGGAGGGACCCTGATCTGGTGGGTCCCACACCGAGGTCTCAGAGTTCACGTCCCTGTTGGCTGAGGTGGGACTTGCAAGCCCAATGCATTGGTTGTCCTTTGGACCCTGCCCCAGGGCCTGCTTCTCCCCGCCCATCAGAAGCTTGAGTGCAGGACCTGAAATCTATACTCTCAGATGGTCGCGTGGAGCTGAACTTGAAAGCCAGTCTACTCACAGGGGCAGCCCAGCATCTTAGCAAAAGGAGGCAGAGGGGGCTGGACATGCCAGGCACCTGTCTGTAGCCCCTGGGGCTTCTTCTGTATTTTCCTATAATCCACGCGTGTTTGCAGGAAATTGACTACCAGCTGCTCTTCTTGGACCACCTGGCTTAATGTGCCAGAAATTAAATTATGTCTTGTAATCACAGGGCTTAACATTTGAAAGTGTTCTTAGGTCTTCTGGGCCAACATCCCTGTGTTATATATGTATGTGCGGGAGGGGATCACAGGGTTTTTCTATTTGAAGTTGACAGGTGGCTGGCCTGTTAGTTGCTTACTATTTTACTGCCCTGGTGCCTTTAACTGAAGACTGGGCGTGCTGCTGTCGCTGGCGAAGTGAACTAGGGCGATGGTGTTGATGTCTGCTGACCCGATCGTGTCTCTGGGCAGGTAATTTTACTCCTTTCCATAGATAAATTTCCATGCAGCGTGGGCCGCGAGCAACTACGAGAAGCTGTGAACCTTCTCTGTTTTATGACCGGACACTGAGAGGGAAGATACTTGTCCCCTAGTGTGGAAGCCAGAACTGGTTGGTTAACATGTTCTTTTTAACCCTTCCTGCTTCAGACAGTCCTCATCTTCTCAGGGTGTAAGTCTGGGAGTCACGTCTATTTCTCTCTGTGTCTCATGACCACACAGCCTCGGAGCACGTGACATAGGCTCATTGATATTCCACTGGGGCCGTGAAATCAGACTGCTTGATGGGCACGATGAGTTTGGTTTCTGCATTAAAATATGTTGGCTTTCCTGATTACCAAAGTAATAATCTCCTTATTACAAAAACGCAGAAAAACATAAAGAAACTTGCATACCCCACTCTTGAGACTGCCGATAGTATTAACCAGACAGGAATATGTTCAGATTTACTTTTCTGTGCATTACGGAGTAATAATTGGGATTATGTGTAGCACGTGTAATAATTATCGTATGAGCAGTTGCAGTGCTGTGTGGTAGACTTAGTTCTTCCACTTACCGAGTTTTCCCTCATCTCATTAAAAATGCTTACCCTCCGTGTTAGCGGCTGCATAGTACTCCATTGTGTGGATGGTTCCACTTGATTATTCATATTCCCGTTACTGAGGTTGAGTCTTTCTTCTGCTGTGACAACGCACACGCGCCTCTGCTCCTCTTCCGAGGGCCCCTGCGGGAGGCCACCTCAGCTGCTGGGCTCAAGGCCTTTATGACACATTGCCAAACGCTTCCCAGAAACGTTCCGTCAGTCCCACCGGGGGGTACGAGTGTGTCCCCTCTCCACTGGCAAGGCAGGCTCGGACTCCCCATTCTTAGGGCGTGTGAATACTGGCTCTGTGCTGGCTGCCCCGTGTTCCCACACCCCTGCATCCAAGTCGCCATCACCCTTAGAAGCGCTTCTTCCTCCCCCTAGCTTTGTAGTCTTCGTTCACTGTTAGCTTCATCTGTACAAGAAGTGCAGGGAGTTTTCTTAACATACTTTTTCTCTCTTTTTAAGGACAGAAATGTCTGTCTTAAAATTAGGCACAGCTGGGGGCCACTTCTGGCTGTGGGGCCCAGTGTGAAGCGACTTCAGCGAGGTGCCAGTCTCTCTCTCCGGCTGCGCAGCCTGCTGCCTTCTTAGCCTCTTCACCAGGGTGCTCGGTGCCCACGCAGGTTCTCTCGCACGTAACCGCAGCCGTTGCCACAGAGGAAGCGGGATTGTAAAAACACCTCGGAGCCTGCTGGCCGCGCAGGTTGTAGGAGTGGCTGCTCTTCGGTTTTAACAAGTCGTGTTCCCTTTTCGTTCAGATGCAGCAGGAGCCGGGCTTTGAATTCCCCTTTTCGGTTGTAGAGCTGCTTGGTTTCCTCCCTCCCCAGTTCTCCTGAAACGGGCCCGCGTCGCCCTGGGGAGACCCTGCGCCCCGTGGGCCCCACTGCTCTGACCTGCCCATCTTCCCTCCCCTGGCCTGCTCTCCCTCCCGTTGGTGTGGTTTGACTCCGTGTCTTATTTCCAAGGTGGAGAGAAGAGGTTTATTCAGGTGTTTGGCCCTTATTTGAAGTTTAGACACACATGGGCTGATCCTCAGCCCTACCACATGTTAGTTTTTGTTTGTGTGTTTGTTTGTTTGCTTAATTGTGATGTATTTGACATGGTTTCAGGTGTACACCATAATGATTCAATGCTTGTGTACGCAACAACGTGATCACCCCAGTAAGTCCAGTTAACGACCATCCCCTTATATAGTTACAACAGTTTTGGTTTTTTTGTGTGTGATCAGACTTTGGTTTTAAGACCCTGGGAAAGGCCGAAACCGGTTTGGCTCAG
Organism: Eptesicus fuscus; assembly: GCF_027574615.1. Classification (NCBI taxonomy): domain Eukaryota; kingdom Metazoa; phylum Chordata; class Mammalia; order Chiroptera; family Vespertilionidae; genus Eptesicus; species Eptesicus fuscus. Next base: position 5,002,476 of record NC_072491.1, read on the forward strand.
TGGATAGAGCGTCAGCCTGCGGACTGGAAGGTCCCGGGTTCGATTCAGGTCAAAGGCATGTACCTTGGTTGTGGGCACATCCCCAGTGGGGGGTGTGCAGGAGGCAGCTGGTCGATGTTTCTCTCTCATCGACGTTTCTAGCTCTCTATCCCTCTCCCTTCCTCCCTGTAAAAATCAATAAAATATATTAAAAAAAAAAAAAAAAAAGACCCTGGGAAAGGAAGCTGACTTTCACTTGCCACGTCTGTAAAAGGAAACGACAGTCGCGCTCGCTGCGCTGCTGGGGACTTGCTTGGCCAGCGCGGTGTCAAAAGTGCACAGAGCGAGCAGCGCGCCTCCCTGTCGTTCCGTGGCCTTGCAGTGGGTGTTCCACCCCAGGCCGTTGTATTGCTATGACGATGGGCGGAGATGCTCGGGCAGTGCCCACCGGATGCCTGCACGGAGTAGGTGTCTCCCTGTAACTCCGCCTGCGCCCCCGCCCTCTCCCGTGACACAGCAGGTGCTCCACACACAAAAACCATCTGCTCCGTGGATTCCATTACACCACCAAGACCCGTGCCTTCTCATCTCGCCATAGAAACGGCCGGTGGGTGCTTCCTGCACACCCATTTGCAAACGGCTTCCTGTTCCTTATTTTAGCTGCTTCTGTAAAAGTAACTCATGGTGCGGCAACCATTTCTTCACCAGTCCTTCCTCCGCGCGCCCCTCGGGGCGCCCCTTCCCCGCTGTTAGAGGGTCTTCCTTGCTGCTGTGTCAGCGGGCGGCTCCTCGGTGTGCTCTGGGGTAGCAGCTGTCCCTGCCAGGCTGAGAGCTGGCGTAGAAGGGACGGCGCTGGGCCAGGGTCTCGGGGGCACACTCCCTGATGGCTCACTGATGTAGTCGTCATACCTTTGCCCACTTAGCGACCGTTCGTTGAACTTCTGAGTGCCAGACACTCTTAGCATCATCAGTGTCACGGACAGGGAGGCGGCAGGGCCCGGCCTCAGAAGGACACAGTGACGTTGGCCGGTTTCGAGGTGAAGTGCACGGAACTGGGGGAGGTGTTAGGATGGCACCTGTACGGCTCGAGGAGGCAGAAGTGATGGGCTTGGCTTTTCCGTTTGGGGGAGGAGGCGATAAAAAGCCTTCGTGTAGGCCATGGGCTCATCCTGGTTCACAGACGAGGCCCAGCCCTTCCCTGCTAGCTGAATTACTCGTGGCGGAAGCATCTGGCACGGGCAGCTGAGCTCAGCCCGCTCCCTGGGTACCGTCGTTGAAACCCTGGTGGTGGATTATGGCGTTTTGGGTGATTATAGCGACGGTTTTCCCTCTTGCAGGCGGAGAAGGGGTGTGTGTATGGTGACCATTGGACTGTGTGGCGTTAGCATGCATGTCAGGTGGGAGAGTGAAGACTAAAATGAATCCTCACTTGCCTGGGTCGTATTCATTTGAGTTTTATATGAGGAGAAATTCAGAGTTTACGAATATATTTTTAGGTTTCTTTGTTTTAATGTATTTGTGGTACTTTCCTAAAACATTATATTAGAGACAACCATAGGGATTTCAAAGGAAGAGTGAGAGATGACGCAGCCAAGCAGGAATGAGTCTGCAGGTGTCAGCTGTACCACATGATGGCAGGTCCTGGAATAGGCAGGAGGGTCTCTGCTCACATTGTAGGGTTTTCTTCCCACTTGTTTCTTCATTCTGAACATGGTTGGGAGGTAGCCCTGGTTTTGAGACTTGCCCCCTGCCCTCGGCCCCAGTTCCTGGCTCTTACCTCCTGGGACCAGTTCGCCTTTCTGTTCCTAGATCTCAACTCTGCTCCCAGACGGGGGATGGTAATTATTTTACATGGTGTCCCTTGCTTACATGCCAAGGGACTGGCTATTTCATGGAGGATTCGCAGGCGTTTTGTTGTTCCTTTTTGCTTAAGTCCTGGAACGACCCCCTGTGCCCACCTCTTCCTGATACAGCGCCCCCCTCCACCTGCCCAGCGGCTCTTGGTATTCTCCCCATGTGCTACAGACGTTCTCACACATTTCCTCCTCTGAGCCTCAGAGTAAACGAGGTTGGAGCCCGATGTTGCTTATCACTTGCTTATCAGCAATGGACTCGTCGTCGCCCATTTCGCTGCGGGAGACTTGGGGCTGGAGCCCAGGCTGCCTGGTTCCTTTTCTCAAGTGCAGAGCTCCGGCGTACGCAGGTGAATAGAGAGTCTTGGCCTGAACAAAATCGAGTCCGTCAGTCTGCTGTGGCTGAAACAGTTGTCTGCCTGTCCCGACCACATCTAAACCAGCCTTTGATTGTAAATGTTTGGTATTGTCTGGGGCTCAGCTCTCTTCCATTTGTGCCAGTTAGAGCGTTTTGTCTGTCTAGCACTTCCATCCTGGCCGGATTAAGCAGGTTTTTATGCAGGTCCCAACCTCACGGGGCCACGGGGGAGCATACCCTGCCGTCCTGCACAAAGCTGGCCTGGCTCCGGTGCTGTGCAGATGTGGGTGTGGGTGGTTTCTGGCGTGGGCGTTAGCTCTGTTCCCCTGGGCACACCACTGCATGGTTCTGGGCCTCTACTTCCCCATTGTGGAGTTGGAGTAGACACATGAAGTTCTTGGAACATTTATTGTCTCTGCAAGCCTCAGTGGTCTCGTCTATAAAATGGGTATAATGATACCCACTTTTGCAGTGTTATGGAGATTAAATTAACTAGAGCTCTGCACCTTGTCTAACAGGACAGCTGGCTCTTAATACTTGTTCCACCTTCTTCCTCTTCCTCCTCCTCGTCATCTTTTCAGAGTGCTTAGAGAGGCTCATGAAAGTGATGTGTGGGTTAAAAAATAAAGTCAAGGCTGTCATGACCTGAACACCTTGCCCGCTCAGTAGCATAGCGTGTAGAGTGTGAGTGCAGGGAGCAAGCTTATCTTTGTGACCCAGAGCGAGAACTTTGCAGATGAGTCTTTTCTGGAAAATGGCCTCTCCTGACCATCCTGAGAGTGCCACAGAGGGTGACTCCTCCTAGCCTTCCACTGATAATGCTCGTGCACATGCATTACTTCTATTTTCAAGTTGACTTCCCGTCACACTGAGTTGGTTGTTGGTGGGCTGCCTGCCATCCGAGGGGTGGACCGCAAAAAAGTGTGGGAAGGAAGCCAGCAGTCTGCAGGGCTATACTGACGTGAGGCGAGAGGAGGACACGGGGACATGATGGCTAGTGAGGTGGCATTAACTGCAGGCAAGATTTCTTCATATCGGAGGACCCCTGCCCCTTGCCCTCCGCAAAGACTACTAAATGGTCATCGGATAGCGGTAAGTCCGTTTTGTACTTGACTCGGAATGTGGGCAGTGTTTAAAGTGAAAACTCGTGAGCTTTGAAGATTCTGGGGCTGGTAGTTTCCGGCAGTGAAGTTCATTGTTTCTTCACCCGAATCCTCGTTTCCTTGGGGACATTGATTCCGGGTTCTGCCCCCTAACAGAGCTTCCCATTTGCAAATTGCATCTCCCGGTTGTGCAACATGACTGGGCTTCGAGAACACCAGTAGGCCAGTCTGTTACTGTGCAGATAACCCTGCAGTACATTTGCATGCAAGCATTACTTGGAGACAGTTTTCTTTGATCCGTGATTGCAAAGCAAAATAGCAATTTCCTCTCTAAGGCAAGAGGTTTGGGAGGAAGGCTTAGATGTATGTTATCTCACTGAGGGTCAGCTCAGCAAAGATGAGGAAAGGGAGTGGACCTTCCAAATTTCTTGTTTTTATTTTATTTTTTGTGGAAGGGGGCAGTGGAGAGGGATGGATGCTATATATTTTTGGGGACCTGCCAAAATCACTTAAAAATTGTCTGCAGGGCATAGAGGGTTGTTTATTCATCAGTCATCAACTTGGCACCGAAGCAGCACTCAGTCCTTCTTCCCTTCCCCACTCTCTGGGTTGGAAGTTAGTTATTCCCATGCCAGGTCCATCCAGTTTTCACTTTAAAGAAAGGCCTTTTTCAAACAGAGCGAGCCAGCGGTCCCCAGACTTTGGTGTGCAGCAGCAGAATCACCTCGGAGGCTTGTGAGAACACCTTGCTGGCCCCACCGTCAGAGTTTCTGAGTCAGGAGGTCTGGGATGGGGCTGGGAATTTGCATTTCTGACAGGTGCCCAGGTGCTGCTGGTCCAGGCACCGCGCTCTGAGGCCACTGAAATAAGCAAAGCGGAAGTTCCAGAGAACTTCTTCCAGCTGCCAAAGCATCACTGTATGAGGCTCATGACCATTTGTGAGGATCGACTCTTACCGCCAAGAAACGTCAAACAGCTGAAAGTTTTAAATTTAAGAAAGAAGCAAGATAGTATAAGGGATTTGGGGGGAGAGGCCACATCTCTCCTCTTTAGCCTCATTTTGAGCACGTGTCCACCCGTGGCTGTTACGTTGGCTTGTGAGTTTGTTTTCATTCTCCTTGTGATTTTGGCAGAACTCACATCTACATGTATGTCTACAGTTTTTTTTAAAAAAGGTTTTTATTTTGGAAAATGTCCAGATACACAAAGGCAGAAGGGGAGCCCGAGCCCCCTTGTATTCAGCACCCAGCTCTCAGTACAAGAAATGATTCTTAAAGGGAGGAGCTGTTTAGACCTTCTAATCCGGCCCCTCGGGCCCTGAGAGAGGAAGGGACGTCCTCAAGGTCACACGTTGCGTGAATGTCCCATGCTGTGCAGCGCGCTGGGCTGGCCCAGAAGGCATCTCTCGTAATTAACACCTGTTTATTCTTGCCAAGGGAAAGGCCACCTCCTTTCCCCTGGGGACTGAACCTTACTCAGAGCCCCAGAGGCCAGCAGCAGGGGTTGGCCTCCTGCCGCCATTTGAATTTGACCCGTGCCACGTGAAGGGTAAGCCGTTTGGGCAAGTGAGCTCCAGCGGTGTTGGCATCCCAGAGCGTGTGAAGGTGGAATAACACTCTTCAGTCCCTCGGCGCCTGCAGAAAGAAGTCAGTGTGTGTCTGTCCTTCAGCTCAAGGTCGTTGGCAGGATCAGGTGCCGTGGCACCGTGTGCCCTGGTCAGCCGAGGGTGGAAAGAGCTAGAGAGACGGGGTGAGGTAGTGGAAAAAGCACTTTTTTTTCCTCAGCTTTGCTCCTTCCTCCCCTTGGCCGGACCTGCGTCTCTGGTGTAAAACCAGTGGATGGGACCAGAGCTCTGTTGTTTGACCTCTCCTCTCTGGGACCGTGTTCCCCTGGCTGCCTGATGCCACGCTAACATTCTGAACTCCGTTTGCACACACACGCCAAGAAACAAGGTCAAGGTGTTCAGGAATCCAAGTGTTGGTAGCCCGTGCTGCCCCTTTGCTACCTCTCCTTTGGCTCCAGGCTCCCTTGTAACTGATACACAGTTTAGAGGTAAAAGATTAAAGCTGCAAAGACGGCTGTGAGCTGGAAGATTTGCGTTCATTGTGGGGTTTTTTTCCGTAAGAGTCCGAGAAATAATCTTGCAAACTATAGGAGGGACGCCGCACCCATGGGGACTGGAGGAGGCCCCAGTACCTCTCCCTCCCTCCGCGCTGGGCTAACCTGCGAAGCGAGACCAAGGGACAAGGCAGGTGGGAGGTAAGTCGCCGTCGTGGCTGGGAAAGGAGGCGCTGGTGGCCTGGCCCCTGGCTGTGGCAGGTGCACGTCCTAACACTGCGCCCCAGGACTGGAGGCCTGCGTCCAGCATCGGAGAAGCAGGAAGAAGGGGTGCAGCTCACTCCCGAGACGGAGGTGTGAGCAGATGGCTGGGCTCTGGCCGCTCAGCTTCCCTTCCCTCGTACCCTCGGATGGAGTGTGCGGGAGCGGGGAAGGCAGGCCATCCCACCAGAGCAGCGCCCTCGCCTGGAGGGAGACATCTGGCCGGAGCGGGGACGCGGCCTCCTGCCGAAAGGTGTGAGAGCAGTCTCCAGGCTCTGCCGGTGGTCTTCCCTGGTGGTCTGGGCGGTCTGGGCGCACCCCCTCCCCCCGATTGGAAGGTCCGTGTTTGCCCAGCCCAATGATTTTAAGCCTCTAGGGAGTGAGGTGTTTGTTAACGAGGCTGTGTGTGCTAGAACAAGAGCTGTTCTTACTTGGGCACTGTCTGCGCCAGCCACTGTGATATGAGCATGTCGTACTAGCACGTTCTCATTGAATCCTCATGCAAAACATGTCAGCAGGTGCCATTGTTATCCCCATTCTCTGGATGAGGAAACTGAGGCTTAGCGAGACGAAGCAGAGGCTCACAACTCGTGTAAATGAAGGAAGCCACACCGCTTTATTCCACACGGAGCGTGTGTGGCGTGTGTGTTGCCCTGCGCTTTAAGCCTGGTGTCGCGGGGCTCGGGAGGGAGCTGACACGGCCCGGGGTGAAGGGAAACCTCCGCACACACCTGAGCAGCCGTTAGAAGAGATGGTCCAGGGGATCAGTGGTATCAGCCGTGTTCGTGAGCACCCCGTGCTTTGGGGCGGCCTTGAGGTGGAGACGCAGTAAAGGTGAGGACACTGACACCCGCTGCCACTTACTGATGGCCTGCCAGGAGCCGGCGCCGGCCAGGCGCTTTACGTGTGCTGGGCCCTCTGAAACATGCATGTGTTTCAGAGGGGCTGGGGACGAGGCTCCATTGCTCTGCCGTAAGCCTTTCAACCGCGTGTACACGCCGTTTCATGTGATTGACACGTCAGCCTGCGTCTTCACTTGGAAGCGCTCCTAACACAGGATGCTCACCGCACAGAGCGCCCCGGGGTGAGCGCAGGTGTGGCACTTCTTCTTCTTCTTTTTTCTTTTTTTCCTCCATTTTTTTTATTAAGGCATTATATATGTACATATCTTACATTGTCCCCACACGTGATGTGGTGCTTCTTTGTAGCCAGAGCGCCAAATGTTTTCCTCTCCTCCTGTTCGTCGGGTCGTGTTCTGGTTAAGTGCGTTCGATGCAGTTTCGTTCTGGCCTGGGTAGTGCTCAAGCCCCCTTTCCAAGGCACCCTCCATGCCCAGGGCCAGGGCTCAGCACAGGGACCCTGCGGGGTGGTGGCCTGCTCCCCCGGGCACATCACCTCCATCTCTACAGTGGGTGGCGGTCATTTAGAATTTGATAAGGTGACTAAGCAAGACTACCTGCACATACATGTTCCAGACTGAGGGAGCACAATGAATCCTATGGGCCATATGAAATTACCTTTGTTTTTAAACGTTGCCGTTGTTAGCTGGAGTCTCAATCATCTAACTTGGCTACGAGCACTTGCTTTTGTAACTGTAGGTAACCTGATATCTATTGTTAATTTTGCCCTTTTAAAGTAATGGTTTATCAAGTTTAAAAACGCATGTGCATTCAAAAAAGGTCTGGAAGAGGCAGAACGGTGCAGTGGAGGTGATAGAATGGGCCATTGCTGTCTTAGCCTTCTGTACTTCCCACATTTTCATCCACGCGGATTCTTATTTTTAATTTGGAAAGGTCGCCCCGATTCCAGCGCTCGGCTCACCGCAGCTGCATTGGGTGTGTGGCCCCGGCTGTCACGTGCAGCTGAGCAGGGACCGGCTTCATTCCCCAGCCTGCGACACAGGTCAGACAGGCTGCCCGCGTCCGTGATTCCACAGAACCACTGCCCTCCCCACAGGAGAGCCCCTGCCCCATCCAATGGAACCTCAATGAAACAGGTCCCGTGGCTGGTTTCGCCCCGCACAGCTCGCACCGCGCCTGCTCCGGGGAAGGGGTCCTGCACGCGGGGTTGGCAGCATACAGCCTGTCTGTGCACAGTGCAGCTCAGACGCACGGCGACCTGGGACAGTGTCTGCGCTGAGCCCCTTGAGAAAATGCTCTGTTGAGTGTGGGGAGAATTTAAACAGACTCCTTGCTGATTGCCTCTCACGGGCATGAAGCAGCCCTGTTTCACTTGCCTGTTCAAGGAAGTTGTCAGAACCTTTTTTTTTTCTTTTTCCGACTGAGGAATGCGATTTGGTGATGGAAACTATAAATAAAGTGACCCATTTTTAACTCGATGGTGGGTGTGCTTTTCAGCAGGACGTGGCGGCTGAGCTAATGAAATCTTCCAGAGGTGATTCTCCGAGCCTTCTGTCTCGTTCCATCGCCACTGCCGCTTTTATGGCTTAATTGCCTTTGTGGTTTAATCCACTTCACGACACATCCATCACCGTGAAGCTTACACTCTTCACCCCTGTCTGTCCTAGTATTTGCTTGATGGCTCCTGGGGTCAAGGAGAGGCTGAGAGGTGGTTTTATGCTATTAAAAATAAGTGGTTGTTTGGTGTGGGCAAACCTGTCTTGTTTAATTAAAACAGCCCTTTTAATTTTATTTAGTGCTTTGAATCTACTTCCTTCTGATGATTTGCTGTGCCTCGAGACATCAGCTGAGCCTATAATCAGTTATTTCTCTCATTTTGTAGAGAATCAGAATTTGTAAAAGCTTTTCATATTCGGTCCTCGAATCACTCCCACATTTCCCTCCCCCAGACCCACTGTGGCAGATATTATGATCATTTTGCAGATGAGGAAACTGAGGCAAAGAAATTAGAGGGAGAGAGTGCCGGGTCATCATTAGTAGACGGCAGAACTGGGACCATTCTAGGGTGGGAACTAGACAGGGGGGCCTGTTACAGTTCAGGAAGAGCTGTTTCATTGCTGTCTTATCACTGGGACTGCCCTGGTGTTTACATCTTAGTCACGTGTTTGAAGGCCCACGTGGAGTTCTGGATTTTGAGATTTTCAGCTACACTAGGAAGCTGGCTTGGGCACATCTTCCATTTTTGTGGCCGTGGCCCTAAGTTCATGGGGCAGTGAGTCACTGATGATAAAAGTCTGGCTTGGGAGGAATCAAAAGATGTTTTCCTTGCTTCCTTTCGAGCCAAACTCTGTCCGCTTTGAGCCCTCCCACTGTCCTCCATTCACGGACGTGGACTCAGGAATTTCCAGGCGGAGCCCAGCGTACACCCTCCTGTCTGTGCACTCTCCACGCGGAGTCTGTCTGTGGTGGCAGCGCTTGCAAAGTGACAGCCACACCTCTTGGCACAGCCCACGGGGCCTCCTGGCTGCGCCCCATCACTCCACACCTGACTGGTAACTCCTCACCCCCAGCAGCAGCTGCCCACACAGCCGGGCTTCCCCCGGGGTGTGTTCATTCACGTCACCCAGCTCTCTGCGGTTCCCCTCCCCCGTTCTCCTCACGGTGAGGAGTCGGTCCAAGGGTCAGAGCGCCCGAAATCTCCCCTCGCACTTGACGAGCCATCGCCCACCTCTCTCTCACACTGCGCGGGGTTCGCCTTTCTCCCCTCTTGCATGTTGGAAACGTGCACACCTGAGTTGTGGTACGCACCTGTGTTGTAATACGTACTCCTTTGAAATATATTGCTTACCTGTCTCTCTCTGCCCATCGTTTTACCCACCAAGACTGGATGTCTTAAAGCCCTAGCCCAGTGGTCGGAAACTGCGGCTCTCGAGCCACATGCGGCTCTTTGGCCCCTTGAGTGTGGCTCTTCCACAAAATACCACGGCCTTGACGAGTCTATTTTGAAGAAGTGGCGTAAGAAGAAGTTTAAGTTTAAAAAATTTGGCTCTCAAAAGAAATTTCAATCGTTGTACTGTTGATGTTTGGCTCTGTTGACTAATGAGTTTGCCGACCACTGCCCTAGCCGGTTTGGCTCAGTGGATAGAACGTCAGCCTGAGGACTGAAGCGTCCCAGGTTCAATTCCGGTCAGGGTTTCGGGCTCGATCCCCAGTAGGGGGCATGCAGGAGGCAGCCAATCAATGAATGATTCTCTCTCATCATTGATGTTTCTAAGTCCCTCTCCCTGCCTCTCTTAAATCAGTTTTAAAAAATGTGAATATATATGTATACGTTTGTGTAAGTAGGGACTGCATCCTAAAGCAAGCTCTGTATTTTTTAAATAGCAGCCACCCCAAGGATGGGTAGTCCCAGTCCTTAGCACACTCACCCCGATGCAGAGAAGGTGCTTCCGTAGATGATGCTTCCTGACCCTTGATTCTCTGCGTGTAAGTTACCAGAGGCGTGGTTATGTGTGGCAGATGTAGGGAACCACACGCTCCCCTTCCTTTGACTGCGAGGTTCGTAGACCCTTTCCCTCCTTCTGCGCATACATCCACGCCTTGTTAGTTGATATGTACTGAGGGACTTACACATTTTTTTGACAGATGTAAAAATAATTTCATTTGCGGAATGGAATCTATTGCCGAAAAGACCTGAAAATGACTTCTAAACTATCTGTATTTGGGGTTTCCTTCCTCCCTTTCTTCCCTGTCGGGAATGTTAAATAAACTTGACAGCATTGTGTCGTTTTATCAAAAGATCTTGCACTTAACTGATTTTTTGCTTTTGACCCCACAATAACTTTTAAAAGAACATTTGTATCTTATTCCTAAGAGTTCAGTTATTTTTGTATGTAGACACACACATGGAATCATGAATGTTCAGTTTGATTTCAGTCTGTTTGATTCACGTTTTATTTATTAAGTAGTTCACTTCACCCCTTGGGTCTGCCTATATTCAGACTTCTCATTTTGATCATAACCTGGGCTTGGTTATTTTTGAGTTTGGAGTTTGGATTCAAGAATCTATTTTTATAATACAATTGGAGAAAACCCTCTAGGATCTTAGGTTTGAATTGGGCAATTGTGAAAATCTTAGCTTTGGAATATCTTTTACGTTTGGAGTAGAGTTTTAAAGCTGTGACTTGTCAAGCTTATTAAGATGGATCGTTACATGTGTTTAAAATATTTCTGTACTAATTAAAGAAGCTGGTGATAGCATTGCAAATGCAAGATGTATTGCTAGGAGCAAATTGGGTTATGGATTTAAAATTTGAACATTTCCTAAATTAATTCTGAGCCAGGAAGCAGAGACAACTTTGGAGGGAAGAAGCTGCTCACTGAAGCTGTGCTAATGTTACTTGTCTCGAGTGTATTTTAATACTAACCTTTTTAAAAAGCCGTTTTGTGTCTTTGGAAAGACAGCTTACAATGGTAGGAGGAGGGAGCATTTTGGAGCCAGAAATACCTGATTACAAGTTCAGCACCACACTTACTCCTTGGTGACCTCGATCTAGTGTTTCTACTTCCCCGGGCCTTGTTGGCAAATTAGAGTGGGAATTGGGAGATGGGGATGCTTACCCCTGTTCCTCCTGCCTCAGGCTATTAGATCAAATGAGAGGTGGAGGGGAAACGTGGATTGTTGAGCATTATACATGTGTGTATGTATGTATACTATATATATAGAGAGATAGCTATAAGAGAGATAGATTTAGATATAGATATACAGATAGATATAGATATAGATATAGATATATCTTTTCCATAGAGAGAAGGTTGCATATTGGGTGTTGGGGAGGAAAAGAAAAACCAGAGGCAGCAACAGATAAGATTTACCAGTTTGCTCAGCACTTCTCGATCCCTTTGAGCCACTGGAGACAGGGGCAGACAGCCCCTCCTGGTCTGCTCGGTGTGGCTCAGACCTGAACCTCTGGCTCATTGCCGCCGTGAGTACCTGCCAGGAGCCAACAGCCCCCATTTGGGGACCTCCTTTATTTTTGGCCACAGGATCAGATAAACATTTGTGACCTTCAGTTCGTTAAATGTGACTGAACGCTCACTATAAGTATTCATTCAAGAAACATTAAATTGAGCACTTACTATATCACAGTACTTGTCCTAAGTGCTGAGGACTACAGCTGTGGGAAAACACAGACAAAACCCCTGGATTCTCAGAGAGTACGTTTTAGAGGGAGACAGAGCAGACGAATGTTAAAGGTCCGTCTGGGTGGTGATGCTGCTGTGAAGGAGACGGCTCGGGGCCTCGGTAGAGCGAACGTGGGTGGTCTCGGTGAGGATGGCCCCACAATGCTCCGAGCATCCAGGGTAGCTGGCTGTCAAGAGCTGCCTGCTTCTAGCTTTGTCTGGCTCTGTGCTCTCTGCCCTGAAAGACGTAAATTTTAATTGGAGGAGAAAAAGCACCACTGAGATGAGACTATAAATAAATGCTAAGTTACATGGTTGGTGCATGAGTGCTAAGAGATTTACGTGGTGCGTTCGAATTTATTTCAAGAGTGTACTCTAAGTATGTGTATGCAATAGCGTTCCAGCCCCAGGCCTCCATCCTTGCACCTGCTAATTTAATCTTGTGCAGAGAGCTGGCTTCGTTCCTCCTGGTGCCCCACACTCACTGGCCTCCATCTCTTGGTCTCTCTTGTTCAAAGTTTACAAGCAGATGAAGGACCGGCTCTGCTCAGGCCTTTGACCGATTGATCATGCGAATCCTCAGGGGCTTTGCGCTAATGACAATGGATAAGGTTTTGCCTTTGCTTCTGAATTGATTTTGTGGTGTGTGTGTTTTTAAAAAAGGGGCATTTATCAAAGGCTAAAGGGATTGTCAATGTGGGGAAAGGCACGTTCAAAAAGAAGCCATTATCCAAATGACTGGTGGAAGGGAGTCACGTATGATGTACATTTGCAGTGACTTGTTAAGTAATGACACTCCTAATAAAGGCTGACGCATAGCAAGTGCTTGCTCTTTGCTCAGTTCCCCGCAGTACTGAGGCCTTTCTGTACCGAACTCCCCTGGATCCTCCGGGAACCCCATGGGGTTGGCATTATCACCGCTCATCCTCAGGTGAGAACCCTAAGGCTTAACTTGTGGGAGGTCTCATGGTCAGTCATGGTGGCTGAATGGAACTTGGACCCAGGTCTTTCTGGCCTGAGAGTCCTGCTTAATCATGCCAAGCAGGGCTTCCTCTGATGATGTTAGGACTGTAAGCAGAGGGCCTTGTGGGAATGTTGTCTGGGGAAAGTGATGCATCGAGTGAGGAGATCTCTGTGAGAAGAACCCACACAGCCAATGAAGGGCCTTGAAATAGCTACGGAGGGCCTATTGGTTGTGAGTTTCTTGGTGATGATCCTTAGGGTACCACTCTGAGGGTGTGGCGGGGGCCAAGACAGCTTATCGTGAAGTCCATTTATTACCATTAACACATCATTATTAACCAGAGTCCGCAGTTGACATTAGTTCACTCTGTGTTGCACATTCTGTGGGTTTTGCCAGTTTGTGACATGTATCCACTGCTACTGCATTATACAGAATGGTTTCGCTGCCCTAAAAACCACTGTGCTCCTCTTATTCATCCCCTTCCCCTCCTCTCAAGTACCTGGAAACCACTGCTCTTTTAACCGTCTCCCTCCTTGTTGTGCCTTTTCCTGAGTGTCATATGGTTGGATTCATGCAGTATGTAGCCTTTTCAGATTGGCTTCCTTCACTTAGCCACATGCATTCAAGGTTCCTCCATGCCTTTTCTGGGCTTGATAGCTCATTTCTTGTTACCACTGAATCGTCGGACGCGCCACCGTTTGTTCATTCGCCTGCTGAAGGACGTCTTGGCTGCTTCTCTGGAGACGTTGTTGGTCATCAACTTGGAAGAAGCCAGAGATGCTGCTAAACATCCAGCAATACGCAGGGCGCCCCGCTACAAAGAATTACCCGGCTCAGAAGGCCCGGGCTGAGGGTGAGAGGCCCGGTTCCAAATATGCCATGAGGAGTAGAGACAAAGTATTTCTTCAACCGGACACTTTCAGTTGGTGGGCTAGAGCATGGCCGGGAACCTTCCAGCAATCCCCGGAGCCAGGCGTATGGTAAATCCATTTTGGGGGCGAAGAAACGGGCCCAGAGATGTCGGTTAACGGCCTTGGTCATTCTGTTGGTGACAGGCCGGAGCCGGGTTCAGATCACAGCTAGTCTCTAAGGCCAAGCATGACGCTTGCACCCAGTGTATCAGGTGTGATTGGGGTCTTCCCTTCTGCGTTATTTATGGGTTCTTCTGCTTTCAACCCAAACGCTCTTCCTTTTTTCCTTGGTGGCTTACATGCCTCGTCACCCTTTCACGTCAGTTCATGGCAGCCCTCTGAGGGCACTGGGTCACTCGGGGTTCTGGCCTCAGGGAACCTTCCATCTCGTGGTTTCTCGTGTCTGCATCGTTTTCTCCCCTTTGATGTGGTTGCCCCAGAAGATAAAGGTACAGGGACACGTCCTCTGGTGACCCAACTTGTCCTGGTCTCAGACCCCAAAGCCAGTGTTCTCCAGGGAGCCACTTGCTTAATGGAGCTAGCTGTCCGCACACGCCCGCCCCCGGGGGCGTCTGTCCCCAGGGCTGGCCGCCACCTCTGGCTTCCTGTGGCGGTGAACCGTCCCCGCAGACGGCCTCTGCAGTGGATGAAGGAGTCGGCTGTCCTCCTCGGTGCCCGGCGGCCGCCTGCCCTCTCCGTCTGCACTTCCTGTTTCCCCGAACAGCTGGCAGCGCAGCGTTGGGTTAGGAGCCAGCATTTGTATTTGTTTGGGATGTTTGCCTGCTCATTTTTAGCATTTCTCTCTCATCTCTTTCAGCTGTGGAGATAGCTGTTCACAGTGGCAGATATTCCATATTTGGGGGAAATGAGCCCCACCCCCACCCCAACCCCCTCCCTGACCCTACCCTCTCTAAAATATATATATTTTTAGCAGCCCTGGCTGATTTCCATGATGTTATTTAATCTACAGAGAATTTTCTTATGTAAGGTTGGTACAATGCCTTCTTACTGGTTAAGGGGGACAGGTATGTGTGGTTTTTCAAATTTTGCGCAAATGAGACCTGGCCGGCGTGGCTCGGTTGGTTGGAGTATTTTCCCATACACTAAAGGGTGGCGGGTGCTGTCCGGGTCCAGGCACGTGGGGGAGGCAACCAATGCATGTTTTTCTCTCCCATCAATGTTTTTCTCTCCCCCTTCAATATCAATAATTTTTTTTTAATGTTGTGCGAATGAGTGTCAGGGTGTGCATGTGTGCCCGTGTCACACACACTGGGAGGCCACAGCTCCGGGCAGGTCATTCACTGGCATGCAGTCTCTCCCGGTGGGATGCGGGCTCCTGGAGCACAGGTTACGACACAGCTGAGTGCTTACCCAGCAGCTAGCTCTGCCCCGGGTGGTGGGGAAACCTCTGCCTTCACGGAGTCAGTCTTCTCATTCCATCTCTGACCCTGCCCTTCTGCGCTGCGGATTTTATCCTGTCCTGTCCGTGGGCTTCGTGTAGAATTGGGGAAAACAGGCGCTCGCACAGGCCAGCGTTAGTGAGCTCTGGCTGGAGTACAGTGACAACAGCGAGCAGTAGCCGGGACTAGCCCGTGAAAACAGCAGGCTGTGAAACAGCACAGGAAGGACCATCCCGTTTGACGTTCCTGTGAAGCATGGAAGTGATACGCTCAAAGGGCCGCACTGGGCACCTCTGGGTGCCTGAGCTTCAAGATGGTTCATCTTTTTCCTAGTGAACGTGTAGTATAGGTTTAATCAAATCAAGACACGGAGCAGAACACACCACTGAGCGCAGGCTCCTGCCCTGGAGCGGCTCCTGCGAACAGCCGTGGCCGTTCCGTGTAGCAGATGCGGGTCCGTTACTCAGCCGCTGTATCTGGAGCGGCAGCGATAACCCAGGCCCTGTTCCAGAAGCGCAGGCCACAGCAGTGAACACAACAGCCAAAGCCCTTGCCTCCTCAGAGCATCATACTAGAACGCAGTGTGCCTTCATTCCTGTCGAACAACGGAAATGCGTGTGAAATGCTACTGGCTAACAGGAAGGAGCCAGAGGAGGCATCGCTGCAGGTCATTCCATAGCTAGGAGGTGGAGGGAGGCAGCCTGATTCGTTATGCAAGCACTTACATTAGGACGGTCTGGGTAAAATGTAAGGTGCTATTTCGTGTCATGGCCTGTGTTTATGCTGGTTCGCCATGCACTCCTCTGAACTAATGGGCTTTTTGGCATCATCCCTTAACTGCATCACAGGGAATTAATGTGTCCGCTAAGAAGCCCCGTCAGGCAGGGTTTGATTTAGCGATAGCACTCCGTGCTTTGCAGCGCAGGATGGCGAGGAGGGAGGCCCCCTTCCATCCCCCCTGACAGATGCTCTGCTGAGGCCTGGACCCCGCAGAAGGTAAAGGGTTGGATGGTGTCTCCTCTTCCCTGTCTCGGCCGAGGCCGCCCGAGGGGTGGGCTTTTATTTTAACAAGCCAGTTGTTCAGGCAGGGGATAAATAAAAGCAGGGAAAGGGATTTTCTTCATAGAAATTATAGCAAGGCTCACCCTCATTATCTGGTCCAGAAACGGAGAACTTGCCATGCTAACCTGAGAAATGCTATGCCTGTGGCCCCCACCGCGCCTGCATGTCAGGCTCACGCTGGGAACAATTAAAAGCCCCAGGCCACCCCCCAGACCAGTTAAATCAGAAACGCTCTGGGCGGGACTAGGTGGCAGGATTTTATTTTATTTTATTTTTTTTAATCCTCACCCGAGTATATTTTTCCATTGATTTTTAGAGAGAGTGGAAAAAAGAGGGAAAGAGAGAAATATTGATGTGAGAGAAATACATCGATTGGTTGCCTCCTGCACGTGCCCTGACCAACCCGGGGTACGTGCCCTTGACCGGAATCAAACCCAGGACCCTTCGGTCTGTAGGCCGGCGCTCTATCCACCGAGCCAAAGCGGCAGGGGCAGGTGGCAGGATTTGAAACTGCCCAGACAGAACTTCTGCAGAATGGTTATACAAGCTACTCAGGGCAGAGTCTTACCTTCTAAAACTGAGAAAATCGGGGCGATGCAAAAACATTGTCCTTTTCTTAAAAGGAGAAACATGTGACAGGCCGAGTTCGTTTGGACGTCTGACTTGGCTTGATTTTAAACTCCCGCATTTCATTGAGCCCGAGCGCCACATCTGCCGTTCGCCTGTTCCATGCCCCATCCCTGGGACGTTCTGGGAGCTTGTCATTCTTTTGTACTGACTGTGCGCATGTGTGTGTGTGAATTTCTCTTTCTTTTTCTTCTTTGGCCAAGAAGCTGTAAGTGTTAGAGCTTGTTTGTTTTTCCTTCTCTGTTTTGGCTCAGTTGTTGTTCACGGAACTGCCTGCCTCCTCGTTTAATTAACTTCCATTTCCTGCATATGTGGCTCATTTCACAGCCCACCCTCTCTGCTAGTGGTTCTCTGTCCCACTGGCAAGGATCTGCGTGAAAACCCCGCCCTCCTCTGCGTGTACTGTTCGCTGTGCGGGAGCACGTTATTTCTGATCTTGCAGTGCCGTGCTTTCCATGGTTTCTGACAGGAGGTGCTCCCCCCTGCACCGCCCGGCTCGCTGCTGCTCCTTCCGACCTTGAACTTGCTTTGCCCTGGAAAGTTTCGACAACGTTGCCATCTTCTTGACTACTGTCTCTCTAAATCCTAAATGGTTTTGCACTTTCCCCCACTATTGAAGTGCCACACGTACTTGTCACATGTGTGGGGAATGACAGCCGTGTCTGTTTAAATCATAGAGTCACCAGACCCATGTATGACCCTTTCCTAGCAAACGTCCTGGCTGGATATGCATCCTTTGAAGGGGGTCTGGGGTGTCATGCGGCACACGGCCCAGAGGCGGGGGATGTGATTGTTGGTGATGCTGGATCCCCAGGGTGGCTGAGTTCCTTCGTGAGCTCCCCTCACATCATCAGTCCCCGTGCTCAGCAGCGGCATTAAGACGCGTTCTCGTTGCCAACACCTGGAAACGTCGGGAAGATAACTCACCATCTTTCCAGGGTCCCCGAGCCCCACGGAGTGTGGAGTGGGCACATCTGCACACAGCACTGGTTCACAGCCGCTTGTGCCCCTGCGTCCGCTCACGTTCTCACCCAGCCGCTGGGCAGATGTGCAGAAGCACAGACACACCCAGCTGGACTCCCACCCCCCACCCCCTCACCCCTTTAGCCTCTTCTTCAGCTGGCCCTCCGTCCCCACCTTCCACAGTTCCCCCAGCAGAGATGTTTGTTTGTTTCTGCAGTTTGTACTGTGGCTCAGCACTCTGCTGGGTGCTGGGATGTAACTGAGTGCAAGACAAGCGGTTTCAGCCTCCCTGGCCCTGCAGGCTGGTGGGGAGACGGACAAGTAAACAGGAGTCGACAGCGCGCTGTGGTCAGTGCTGTGATGGGGAGAGCGCTGGTCCTGGGCAGGGCCCACCTAAGCCACTTGGTCACAGGAGGGAGTCAGAGGAGGTGACACCTCAGCTGGGGCCTCAGGGATAGAGGGGGAGAGAACCTTCCACTGCAAGCAAACGTTCGTTAGAGCTGGAGCATGATGGGAGAGAAAGCCTCGGCTTGCAGCAGGGGCCAGCACGCTCTGGATCCGCCTTTCGAAGGGCCCTGTGCCTGCAGCCTGGAGAGGGATTGGAGGGGCAAGCACAAGGGAAGGGTGTCAGGTGTTTGCAGTCTGTTCAAGACCCACGGGGCAAGTTCTCACTAGAGAAATAGGGACCATGCTCCTTAACTAAGTAACCTGCGGCTTTCAAGTGTTACATATTAGGAAATCAGTGCAGTGCCTGGCACGTAGTTGACGCTCAGTCAGCGGTAGCTGTGTGCATACTAGACTCTCGCTCTCTGTCCCATTCCTGGGGTTCCCCAAACCACAGACCTAACCGCCACGTCCCCGATGCGGTCTCAGGATGCGAGCTCTTGGCTTTCATCCTCCAGGGTGACAGAGGACCGTCCGCAGATGTTGAGCCCAGGGATGAGAACGTTATCCTGGAGTCACGGCCAGTCGTTCGCAGGGCTACCAGTTAGGCCTCATTGTTCTCACTTTGTAATGCTGGCCACCTGTGTGAGCAACAGACTTCCAGACCGAGCAGCTAACCGTAAAGGGGCCTGATTGCTGGTGGAAGCAGTAGTCCTTTAGAGTCAAAAGCCGGTTTGTATGCACCCTTTCCTTTAATTCCACAGTCCTGTGAGAGAGTCTTAGCTCTGCTCTGTAGAGAATAAAACGGGAAGCACAGAGAGGGTATGTGGCACGCCCAGAGTCACACAGTAAAAACAGCAGCAGTGTTTGAGCAGAGGTCTTAAAACTCCAGGTTCAGCGCTTGCTCCCCCTGCCCCCCATCATTGGCTGTCTCCACGGTGAGACACCAGGAACCTCCGTCAGTGCCTCTGCTTTGGTGTGGCTGTCCTCGTGCACGCAGGCACCCGGGCCGATGGGAGGTGGGGAAGAATCTGGATCAGGAATGGAATTCTGCAGTAATCAAGTTTTGGAAAGCTTCGTGGCTGTTTCTGATTTAGAGGCTGGAACAGTAGTAAGCGACGTCCCTCCTACTCCCGGCTTCCCATCCACCTCCGGCTCTTCTGCAAAGCCCAGCTCCGGGACCCCTGCTCTGCAGAACCTTCCCTGGCGTCAGAGAACTGGTTTCTCCCTTGGGGCTTTATTCAGGCTTTTGTTACAAAGCTGATCACTGCGTCTTAACTACCTGTCTTGTCCCCCACCTGCCCAGACGGCCTGTAAGCTCCCTGCGGACCTTCGAAGACTCCTGCTCACCGTTACAGCCCCAGAGCCTGGCGCATTTTGGTCCTCCATACATGGTGCATGTATGAATGCATGGATGCATGAGCCAGACTCTGTCCTGCCCTTCTTTCCCCCCCATTGTCTGCTTTTTGTGCGTTTGTAATAGCATCTGAACGTGCGGCTGGGCAGGAAGTGTGCAGACGGGAGGTGACACTAGGATTTGTAACGTGGCTCCCCCATCAGCAGCTCTGGGAAAGCACTGGGAGGAAGGGGAGCCTCGCTCAGGGCTTGTGAGGAGCTGGTCCATCACAGCGAATGAACCGGCAGCGACTGCGGCTGCGCGCACGTGCAACACTTGCGTGGTATCTTTCCTCGCTGTCCCCCTGTAAGGCGTGGAATAGAACAGGCGACCTTCTAGGAAGCCCGCGTCATCAGGCTTTGCCACAGTTTGGAGAACTTGAACCTGAGGTGGCTTGGATCTAAGGAGTTCATTCCCCTGGAAATGTAAGTGGGAGTGACTCTCACCTCCTGCTGAGCCAGGGGGGGCTCTGGAAGCTGTTTCCAGGTGTGAATGAAATGTATTCACTTATTCACACCACTCATTTACTTCCTCCTGCACTCTCTCCTTCATTTGTGACACTTACCTTCCCCCTGTCTCCCTCCTCTGCTCCCTCCTCATCTCTGTTCTCACCGGGACCCTGTGGGAGATGGGAGGATAGTAAGTGTTTTTGCAGTGGAGGGGGTACCATCTCAGACCTTCCCTTCTTGTTTCTCAGGAGGAAGTGGGAGGGGGTGGCTTTCTGCAGACCTTTTCGCTAATGAGGACAGTGCAAGGAGGCAGAGAGAGGCAGGGGTGAGGGGTGCGGGGGGCAGATGAATAAGCAACCCTTTGGCCTGGGTCTTCTGTAATTGCTTCCCCTGGAATAAATCCACTTGGAATATATGCTCTGCAGTGGGCTCTCTGGCTTCAGCACTCACTCTCCAGGTGTCGATCCCGGTTTCAGCTCTGAGTGTTTTCCGGAGGAGAACTTGACATGCACATTCTAGGAGCGTTCTGTAATGTTTCCCCATTCACATACCACTTTCCCCCGTCTTTGGCTGGAGGGGTATGTGAGTACATACCAGGATCTGAGGCTCCTTTTTAGCTGCGGCAGAGGCAAGCCCCGGGGGAAGCGTCACGATAACTGGATTCCTGAAACGGCAACTTGGCAGCTCATCTTTGTTTCTCAGCCTGCCCCGCGCCCTCTGGTTTCAGAAGATAGGTCACTCCTCCTCCCGGTGGAGGTCTTAGGGGAGTGACTCATTAGAAGAGCGCTTCTAATCCCGACTCCCTTCAACTGGCGACATGTCGCCAGCTTGAACGCGTGTCAAAGCAAGAAAGAAAAAGTATATTGGGTACGGTACTAAAACTGGTCGGGCGGGCCTTCCTTCCTGGCGAAAGGAAAGGAAGGAGGAGTAGCATCCTCTGTGTTAAAATGCAGATGTTGCTGTGGCTCAGAGAACCTGCAAGGAACTGGCCCGAGGCAAAGATCTGGAAGGGGTTTGGGATTTGTGGACAGGGCTTGGCATTTTTCAAAGGCCTCATGAACCGGAATGACCTCCATTGGAATGAGGAATAGCTGAAGGACTAAGGGGTTGTTTGTGAAGTTAGGGCCACATCCCATGTGGCTGAGGCTAGCCTAGGGCATCATGTAGCCCTGGCTCAGGTATGCCCATTTCCAAGAAGGCTTCACCTGTGCCATGGAATCCTGTGGTTAAACCTGGGAAGGAAGGGGAGACCCAGGTGGATCTCTTAAGTGAAGGTGGTTAACGTGTATTTGTTGAATTGATACGCAGGCCAGACTTCTGCATGCCCCCTTTCCCCTTGACCTTGGAGATCATGTATGTGTTAAGAGCTGGCTGAGTTCCGTAAATGCAGGAACACGGGTGGGACGCTGCAGCTCCAAACGAGACGTGTCCTGATAAACATCAGCAGAGGTCATACCTGTCAGAGGATCTCTGTTCTCTCAAAAATAGCCTTTAGATTACAGTTGTTTCAGCAAGGGACGTTCTTCTCTAGTAGCTGTTGCAAAAGAATGGAATTCTTCCAAGGATTAAGTTCTGGCAAACAGAGTCGACTGGTGCCCTGGAAGTCAGATACTAGAATCGAAAAGGTTAGAAATAGACTTAAAGTCTCAGCTGTATCAGAAAAAAAGCGCCAATGAGAAGTCTCGGGCAGTTTCCTGAGATAAGCTTTCCACATGCGCATTGATTAGCCCTGATTGAGTGGTCAGTGGGGCTGGGGCTGGCACGGGGGAACTGGAGCAGAGCTTGAGTGTCCACTGGGCTTTGGGGTGCCTCTCTGTTGCTTGGTGCTTGATTGGGGGGGCGCGGGGGCATTCCAGGAGGAAGGACCTAGGCAGGAGGAAAGTCATCGCAGGGACCCAGTAGGGCCACGGAGTGCACGTTTGAAATCTTAGGGAAATGCCAGATCAATGTATCAGCCCTTCTCTAAGTCCCTCCTACATGCTAGGCTGAGTGCAAAGGGCCAGGGGTTCAAAGTTGACAACATTCAGACATGGCCCTGTCGGAGTTTACTCAACTAAAGAATGCAAAATAGCTAGTTAATGCTGCTCTGTAAACCATGACATGATTGTGTCAACGCCGCTGTTTCCAAGAAGGCCCTGGTGTTTGTGAGACAGGCCTGATTCCGAGTTTGCACATTCGAAATGCAGATGCAGAGGTCTGGGGGGTTTGCCCACAGCGCTGGGTGTCAGTCCTGGCCCTTAGTTTATGTCCCTATCACTGCATCGCACTGTTTTCCTTGGCCTGGAAAAATCAGTGTAACCAGGTTTCCCCACAGAAATCAGCTGGATGGATGATGGTGGGTAGATGGATGGAGGATGGAGGATGGATGGGTGGGTGGGTGAATGGATGATGGATAGATGGATGATGATGGATGGATGGATACATACTAGTAGATAGATGGACTGATGGATGGATAGATGGTGAATGGATAAGACCGATTGAACAGCATGCCAGCAATATTCACCAGAGGAGGGTGTGACCAAATGAGTGAGTGCATGTCACCCTCTGTGTTGGCACTTGTTCTTTCTGTTCGAGGTCCCACTAATCTGAAGTGACCTCACCTACCCCATCTTATCTATTATTACTCCCCGATATCCTCCAAGTGGTCCTTCCATCTGCTGTCCTTTCATCCACCCGGCCTAGCTTTGCCTGCTCAAGCACTACCTTGGGTAGAAATATACGGAGATGATGCATGAGGCTCCGTGTCTCTAGACGCTTATGTGATCCTGCTGTGTTAGGTTAGAATAAAATAATTCTGCTCACCAGCCTCTGCAGCCTGTGCTTTCCCTGCCATCACTCACCCCGTGTCTGTGTCTGTTCCTTGGGGTCCCACTACTAGGAATGCACTCCCTGCTGCTCCCTGAACTGCCCCTCCTCTTGCCTCCTGCAGCCCCTTCCGGCATCTACAGCCTGCAGGTCTGCGCTCCCTTGAGCTGTTTCATCACAACGTTAGCCTGTCTGATCTGGGTAATAAGTGGGTGCCTGGGTTAGGGTTCCCCGAGGGCGTAGACTTTTGCTTCCCTGTCATTTCATCACGATGAGCACGCAGACATTAAGGGTGTTGGCTCACTTGCGCCTTCAGTTAGAACTTCTTAAAGTTCAGTAAATCTGCTGGATGCTCTGAGACTTGATCACCCCGCTTGGTCCATGAAGGTGATGGCGCCGACCCGTTGGAGCCCTGACCTTGTATCAGGCACTGTTCTTGGTTCTTGAATCCTTCCGGCCACCCTGGTTTACGGAGCAGGAAACAAGCTCACAAGGTTAAGCGTCCTGCTCAAGCAGGATTACAGCCTCAGGAATCCTGGCCTCCAGACACGCTCTGAAACCACAGCACCGTCAGTGTAGGACAGAGCTCTCCCTGCCGCGACTCTCGGTTTGGTAAATGGTGTGTTGTTTTAGTGTCAAACTAAGTGACGGGCTTCAACTGTGAGTGGAAGTGGCATCTCTTATACACAGTGAGATGAACATCAGTGCATGAGAACAGCTCGTTTTGTAGCCACTTTTTATTATGGCCCCCTTTTCACCAAAGCTCATCGAAGACCTCGGTGGTCCTGGTTTCAGAATCTCGCTCTACCCTTGGATGCTGTGAAACCTGGAGCCAGTTACTGTGCCCCTCTGAGCCTTGTTCTCCGCGTCCGGAAAACAGAGGTGGTAATTCTGCCTGGCAGATTGCCTGTGAGGTGTCAGGGAGATCACACACATGTTCTCTACCAGGTCCACACCTGGCACATGGCAGGTTTTTAATAACAAATGGCTAAAAGGTAGTTCAGAAACCCGTCCTTAGCAGGCAGTGATTTCGTACTGTAGGCCAGGCCGTGAATTATTTATTGTACCTGTGCCACGAAGGCCTTGCTCCTTATTTTGTTTCTGGTTCTTTGTCATCAATATTCGGAGCGTTGTTGTGCTTTCCTCAGCAGAGACAAAACACGGGGACGTTAGAGCCGAAACCAGAGGCAGGAGACCTTCCACCGTGATCAGCCTGAGCACACCGTGCATGTGTCTAGAGGAAGGCTGGTACTGCCCCAAAACTGATGGCAGCTTTTTCCAGCGAATGTGACCGCAGGGCCGCTGAGCGTGGGTGCCTGCCCAGAGCTTTCAGAGAAACCAAGTCAGCCTGCTGAGCGTGTTCCCTTTCCGGAGCGCTCGGGGTTACAGTTGGCTGGGTATTTCAGCTGCTTCACATACGATGACGTCTCCATTTCAGTAATGAAAACAAACTTAAAAAAAAAAAAAGATGGCTCTGGAATAGATAACTATGATGATCGTTGCACTTCCCCTTGGTTTTATGGAGACCACCAAAGATGATTCTAGTGATAAGGTCATTTTGTGTTGGCCGGGCACCTACCATTCTCTTCATTCGTGAAATTCCACGTCCATATGCTCACAGGCTGGCACCAAGTCAGTTATTTATTTTTTTTTAACTTAATGGTTCAAAACTCCTTGAGTCTTCCATTTTTATTTGTGTGTGTTCTGGAAGTTCTACAAGGAAGATGGGCTGGTGTGCCTCAGTATTTACTTTGCTAACCCTTTCCCTGGATGCTTTGGGTAGGCAAATGAGCAGGTTGCCAGGCCTTCCTTTTCTTTTTGGTCTGGCACAGTGGTCGGCAAACTCATTCGTCAACAGAGCCAAATATCAACAGTACAACGATTGAAATTTCTTTTGAGAGCCAAATTTTTTAAACTTCAACTTTTTCTAACGCCACTTCTTCAAAATAGACTCGCCCAGGCCGTGGTATTTTGTGGAAGAGCCACACTCAAGGGGCCAAAGAGCCACCTGTGGCTCGAGAGCTGCGGTTTGCCGACCACTGGTCTGGCATCCCCTGAAGTCATTCACTCCCGATCTGGTAATCAGGGAAGACTCACGGGTTCAGAACCACTAGGGCCATGCTTTTAAGAGACTGGTCTTTACTTTCTTGGGTCTTGACTAGGGGTGGGGTGGGGAAGTTCACAGGAATGGAGCCCAGTCTCTGTGGGCAGCCGCCCAGCTGTGAGGAGTGGGGGAAGGGAGTGGAAAGGAATGGTGGCTTTCATTCCCTCCTAAGGAGGTCCCATTGTCTTTATGGAGGAAGGGGGTATCAGGAAAGATGTTCTGTTCTTTGCGAAGCTGCCATGCCCTGTCAGTGGTTGCTAAGATACTTATAACTGTGCTGCTAAGTTACCCCTCCCTCGCAGCATTGCATCCTGCATCTCAGTCTGTGTGTGGTCACCCTGGTTCATTGTCACTGGTTCCCAAGCGTAACCGGAGGAAGCCATCGGGCTCATTGAGAGGTGATGCTTGTCTTCATAAATCCCCGCGGTACCCTGGGATCGCTGATTCACAAACCCCTGTTCTCAGGAGGCCCTGGCATCATTAAGAAACCAAGAACCAAAGAAGGTTCCCCTCCCCCAGGAGTGAAGTTTCCAATCCAGTTAGTAAGCATGCACTAACTAGTCTTTCTATGGGGGAAACGGCCAGAAGCAATCAAGGCATTGACCAGGAAGAGATTTGTAGGACCTTAAAAGCAGGAGGAAAAGCCGTAAGCAGTAGAGAAGCATTATTTTCATTGATCTGTAGGTCTCTGATACTAGTGGCCACCCTTTATTGACTGTTAGGCTTGCTTATTCCATCCAACAACCTTTGGGAGTGCGTATCATTCTCAGTTTTACACACGAGATACCATTGCGGTGAGATAACCAGTCGAATGTCACACGGCCCTGGGTGTCTGACCCTGTCCTTTCCCCCTGTTCAGTACTGCCAGCAAATCTGTTGTATTTCCTATGTGTGTATACATGCACACATATTCTAAACCTGTTGGTTATTTGGAAAAATCACACACTGTTTTTTATGTATTAATTGGAAAAAGTGACTCCAAAAATGTACACATTCATTCACCCATTCTTAGACAAACTAGTGACTGCTATACCAGGTGTATTGTGGGTAACTTTAAATGGAACGATGCTATTAACACTCAAGCATAGCAGATGACTGACAAATTCGCATTTCCTTGTTTTTAATTTCAATAAAACTTGAAATGTGGTTGAATTCCAGCGCAGAAAATTAAATTCACTTGTGGTATTTTTCCTAGCTTTGAATAAGTAATTGTTCTGAATTCTAAGTAACCGGATAGTTTTTGTCATTTTATTACAGATTTTTATTCTTAAACAGAATTTCTAGAGTATATTTATGTGCCTCTGTACTCTCTGTTGTATTTTTATTGTCTTGGATACATAACTCTAGGGCTCAACGCTGGAAGAGTTCATTAGAGTGAGTCGATGATGTTGCATGAATCATGCTCTAAGAAAGTTCCTGTCCAGGCACTGAAAATGCTGACACGACTGACCCCTATCAGTCATGGTAGAGTGTACGTGGAGAACTCCTTCCAGTAATAATGCTGATTGGCTGTCCAAAGGCACCATAACCATTATCACAATGAGACTCTCTCCTGGAACTGTAATCACCATTGAGTGTATGGCTCACCACTCTGTAGGCCAGAGGTCAATTACCATTCTATGCTGATGGATTCTTCTGATATCCATAGATGAGGAACAGAGAAGGTGGAAAGAGGACAGCAAGGAATGTGAGAAAGAGCGCTGGTAAAATAATCTCTATTTCAGTCTGCCCGCGCTACGCACTGGCCTTGTGGTCTTGTTTTAAGGTCCTTTGATCCCTCGAAACCATGGTTTCCATGTCCACATAATGAAGGCAAGATCATCAGCTCTTTTTTAAAAATTGATTTAGAGAGAGAGAGGGGAAGGGAGGGGGGACAGAAAGAGAGAGATATTGATTAGTTGTTCCACCACTTATTTATGCATTCATCGGTTGCCTCTTGTGTGTGCCCTGACCAGAGACTGAACCTGCAACCTTGGCATATCAGGATGATGCTCTAACCAGCTGAGCTACCCGGCCAGGACCACTGCCTGCGTCTTCCATGTCCAAATGAAATAAGGAACATACATGTGCCAGTTTGAGATTCTCTGTTAACAGTGCAAGTTACTGAACTAAGACACAGACTCATGTTTCTAAACTCAGGTTCCATCGTTGATGTTCACTGGAAGTTAGTTCCCACCTCCTCTTTCTAGCCTTCGGTTTATATTGGTTACTAGAGGCCCGATGCATGAAATTTGTGCAAGAGTAGGTCTTCTTCTCCCCCTCCCCCTACCCCTCCCCGGCTGCCAGCACCGCTTCCCTCTGGCACCCGGGACCCGGGCTTCCCTCGCAGCCCTGGCTTCGTCCGGAAGGACGTCCGGAAGGACATCCAGTCTAATTAGCATATTACCCTTTTATTATTATAGATTGGTTATTGGTTCAAGAGGGGCAGTGGTTTCCACCATTAGTTATGAATACCCCAAACCCCTCAGTGGACCAGCTTCCGCCTACGACCCTCTGCTTCTCCTTCCTGCCTTCACTTCTGGTTTCCTTTCTCCGCTGCTTCATCTCTGATTCTTTCTGATGTTCCTTGTAGAAATTGTAGAACATTTTTACAGTCGAGAGCGATCTAGAAAGCATCTGGTCACATCTGTGTGTTTTATAGACGAGGGAACTAAAGCCGGGCGGCGAGTTTTGCTCAGAGCACACAGCGAGGGAGCAGCCAGGCCGCTGAGCCCCATGTGCTCGGTTCCGAAAGCAGACCCGTTTTCCACACCACGCTGCGTTTCAAGCTTTGTTGCCATGGGATGGGGCTCCCCCACCCCCGCTTTAAAATACAGTCACATATCCCCACAGAGGTGGTTTTTAATACCTGCCCTTGGCATTGACTATGGTGCGAGCCAGGTCCTCCGGTTTGCTGGCTGTCGGGTTCAAGGCACCATCGCGGGGGACGCTGACGCCCCTTGCAGAGGAGCGGAGCGTGGCAGGAGTGGGTGCATGAGTCAGAGCTCACAGGAGAAAAGAGTCATTTCCTTCGCCTCCCCCACGGACTTCTGGGAGAAAGCGACCACAAAGTTCAGGGGAGGGTGTAGGACTTGTGAACATGTCAGTTCTTCCCCCTCTCAGTCACTTTGTGAGTCAGGTGCTGGAGGTTTGGGCGTTTTGCTCTCACCTGACGAGCAGATCCTGACAGAAGCCTGATCTGTTCCACTCCTTATTAGCTGTGTGATCTAGAACATTCCCCTCCCTTCAAAGTTCTCATCTATGAAATGGGTTCAAGGGTTCCTGTCTTGTTTGTCTCAAAGGGATGTTCCCAATCAACCAATGGATGAGGAAGGACTTTGGAAACGTGCCTCAGGCCCTCGGATTGGGAGGGCTTTTAGGAAGAGACTTTAAAGTATGGGATCAAAGACTTGGATTTGAGTCCCCCCAGCGCGGGTACGGTGAAGGGATGCTGGCGACCCCGGAACAACCGCTGTCTCTCCTGTTTCACCCTCCCTATTTATATTTAGCAAGTTATTTTGGGTCTTTTGTCCTTTATCTCTCATCTCTTTCATCACGTGTGTCAGTCTAACACTAACACAAAGAAAGAAGGAAGACAAAAGGAACGTTCATTTGCATGGAAGACTTTTGCAAAGAAGGTTTTCTCATCGGCAGGTATTTTCTTCATGTGTTTCTAATGAAACGGAAGCCAGTGGGTCTCTTATTTCTTTGTTTCCACTCGGACATGGTGGATGTCAGCAGAAAATGCCATTTGTTTTCGGAGAGGGTCCTTTTCTGTCTTCATGGAGCACAGGAGTGGATCCTACCTGCCATGCCCCTCTAAAACAATAAAATAGCTGTAGCATCTGGGCTGCAGACCTGGGCTCAGAACATTCTTTTGGAAATGCTCCTGTAACTGCAGTGACAAGCATGCGTGAAGCCACCTAGAGTTCTTCCCCTGCTTGCTCCCTCCACACTGTCTACTTAGCATCCCGTGGAGGTAAGGGCCCCATCGTTTCAGGGTGTTAGTGATCATTTGCATATGTTAACATGGTCTTGGATTTTTTTTTTTTTTCTTCAGGTTTTCAACACACTCATTAGACCCCGTCTCATGGCAGCAGGAAGTAAATGTTCAGCCTCACTGAGAACCAGGATTTCTTCCTTTCCCTGCTGCGAGTTTCCTTATCGGGCCAGTTGAGCCCCACCCAGAGGGGACGGGGTCGGAGAGGCTTCCTCCCACCCCGGTGAAGGCCATTTGCAGTCTGAAAGCAGCTGCCACGTCCCGGGTGGTGGGCCCACAAGGCCAGATGCTCGCAGTCAGCGGGCACGACACACGCAGACAGGCATTCCTATCGTCTGGGGACACATTTGGAAACTCCTGTGAGAAATCCCACAGAAATCACATCCAGATTGGAGCTGATGGCTGCCCTTTTGTGCTGTTTCCTAAAGTCCATTTCTGCATCTGTACTTCCGCTCTTCCCGCCCATCACACTCCTTTTTGGTGCCACGCTGTCAGATTTGGAGTACTGTGACACCCGTTTTGGATTTCTGTCATGAGAACACTTAGTATCGTGCATTACTTTGTGTGTAAGACCTTTTGATTTAAAAAAAATTGGGGGGGGGGCTTACATTTTTAAAGATGATGGTGTCTAAACATTTTTTCCATGTTGCAAAAATGGAACTGGTATTTTGCATTGGTTTTTGTGGTATTGAATTGAATTTTCTGGTTCTTTCACCTCGACTTCAACTGCTGTGTCTTTTTTGTTGTCTTAACCACATTGGCCAGCGTGGCTTATGGCCACTGGTGGTTTCCTCTTGCCGCCTGCAGCCATTGTCTGGCTGACACCATGCTGTACCTTAAATCTCCAGAACTTACTTGTCTTGTAGCTGGAAGTTTATACCTTTCACCGCATGTCCTATACCCCTCCCCCCTTTTTTATACACGAGGAGCTGGGCCCTGGGGCTTTGCTGTGTTTAGGGACACTGTGCCGTACTAATAGCAATGCAGACCCGGCCGCCGGGCCCTTGGACTTCAGGCATCTTTGCGTGGGAGCACCCATTCCTTTGTGGAGGGGCCTGGTCTGAGTCTCTGGCTCTGTTCCCTTCAGAGACGCTTGCTCCGGGAACTCCCCTGTCCTTGCTCACTCCCCTTAGACGCTCTTGCTGTGGAGCCCTGCTGAGCTCACCTTGCTTCCGCTTGGCGGTTGCTATCCGTGTGCTTTTGCCGCTGGTGTCGTTCATGTAAAGTTTTCCGCGCGCCTTCTCCATCGGCGAGTTGGAACAAAAACGCAAGCGAAATAGATCTCGTCGCTGCCACGGCTCCTTTAGTAATAACCACTTCACTTCTCAGAGCGAGCACTTAGCTCCGCTCGTTCCGGGTGGAAAGTGCTTTCTGGCTCCTCTGCAGGCTCGCGGAGAGCATCTGCGCACTCGCAGCCCAGTGTCCCGCGGGACGGTAATTGAGAGGCGGGCATTGACCCTGCCCGCATCCGCTGATTGTGCCTGAGTGGGTAGCGGCCCTAAGCCATTACTGCCGCCTTCCAGGAACCTCCGGTAAATGAATTAGTGGGCTCTCCGGAGCTCTGATGGACCTGTAGAAAGCCCCACGCAGGCTTCATTTGTTCACCCATTTGTTTCCTTTTACCGGGCCCAGAAATCTAACTCCGCAGGCGGAAACCGCCCAGCTGTGGGTTCAGGCACTTGGGAGAGGGGGAGCTACCCGGTGTTGACTCTCTTTCTGCGGGCTAGGGCTCCCTAGCCTCTCTGATTTCCTTCTCTAAAACTCAAGAGATGGTTATGATTAACCCTTCTTCTTTTATAGATGAAGCGACAGTCTAAGAAAGTTAAAAAAAAAAACAAAAAAAAAAACTAGCCTGAGATCACCCTGCTACAAAGTGCACAGTAGTTGAATAAGGAGCTATGGTCTCAAGAGTCTCTGCCCCCGTGCCTCTTCAGACAGTCTCCATTCCAAGTGAAGGGTAAGGGTGGGAGGCATGGGGAAGAGAAAGAGGTTCTACCTACCCGTGAGGGGAAGAAGAATTCCGGTGGGCGGCGCTCAGAACCAGTCACACTCTATACTGTACTGAGGTGGGCTTCGCGAAGCACGTCTGACCCCTTTAGTCCACTTCCGCGCCATCTGCTCTGCACTGACATGCCAAGGAAAAGGTGGACATTGCCATCCATTCCCCTTGCTCCCAAGGAAATGGACTCTGCCGATCAGACTTGAATGAAATAAAATACCTCATCATCAGGTGTAAATGCCCAACGCGCATCCCTGACAGTGAATGCTTAGGAGGTAGTTGGGAGAGAGAAGTTGCCGTGTCACGTTGATACCCACTGGCACAAGTAGGGGGTTCAGCATCTCTTTCCCTCCTTGCCATTTCGGAAACGTGGGCGTGCTGAAGGTAAAGGACAGTCCAAGGTAGACTGAGTGGCCTGTGCCAGGGTTCAGGCCAGAGCCACAGCTTCCGGATTCTTCACCTGCTTCTCTCTCAACTAGATATTATCTTCTCTCCACCAAGGAAAAGGGTGTACCCTCCCCACGTATACCACGTCCCACACCCCAAAC
The DNA here is from genome assembly GCF_027574615.1 of Eptesicus fuscus. Classification (NCBI taxonomy): domain Eukaryota; kingdom Metazoa; phylum Chordata; class Mammalia; order Chiroptera; family Vespertilionidae; genus Eptesicus; species Eptesicus fuscus. Next base: position 5,033,723 of record NC_072491.1, read on the forward strand.
ACCCCCGTGGTCTCTGAAAAGTACTCAGAAATGCCCACAGGGCCCATCTTCCATGCGTGGGGGACAGGCATGTCACCCCTCCGTTCTAGAGTGACGAACTCAAAGCCTCTGTCATCGCGAGACCTGCCCTTTTGGCCTGTCCTCCCCAAGGGGAAGCCGTGTGAGCAGGAGGCGCACATTACTACGGGAAGAATGAATCATGGCCAAGGTACTGTGGATTACAGCATTTCACACCTAAAGGAGCGCTACTGCAAACATTTCCTTTGTATGGAGCGGGAGCTGAGGACCACAACTGATAAAGTCCTGCCAAGATCTCCAGTCCAGTTAGTGGCTGAGCCAAGACTAGAACCCAGGTCTCCTCACTGAGGTTCAAGCTCTGCCTGCCTTCCCACCCCCTTTCTCCCATGGAGGGAACTGGGGGTCATGGGATTTTGAACAAGTCTCAGGGGTGAGAATAATGAGCTCTGTGATCAGAGCGGACGGGATCAGTGGGTCTCATCTGTGCCACCTGCACCCCACAGGGGAAGCCCGGGGTGCAGAGCCAGCGGGCGGCCCCCCCACCCCCACCCCCCCGCCTCTTGCTCCTTGGCAGGGGCCTCTCCCCTTCAGGGTTTTAGATGGCTTTTGATGTTTTTCTCCTTCGAAAAGGAAAGAGCTTCAGGATACAGGCTTTCTTCATACTAAGTTTAAAGCAGTGAGTGATTGCAGCACTGAAGTCCATCTTTTTAAAAAACATGAGCCGTCTATTGATTTGTTGCTGAAGGAGTGGCAGGACTGTAGCTGTCTCCATTAGGCCATTCCTCCTTTGAGGTTAGTGTGTGAAGTCACCCTTTGCAGCCTCACGAGACATAGCACGAGGCACCCGCACCGAGCACAGCAGGAAAGGTCTTTCCACTCCCCCCACCCACCCACCCGTGTGCGGGGATCCCAGGCAGACACACCGCCCGCTGTCTGCAGTGTTCTCTTAAAGGGACAGGGCAGCATTTCTCCCTTCGGAGTTTTTTTCACTTCTGGCACATTCACAACCTCACAATAGTGACTTTTTTCCTTCTGTGCTGATTACAAAACACGCAAAGATGGATGCACTCCTGTTGTGGTGTATAGTAATATTCCACAGATAAAGCAAACAATGTAAATGAATGGGCAAAAAGCACTCCTCAGGAACGAACAGGTGCAAGGCCCGTTTTCATCTGATGCCTTTTAAAGCTTGAAATGTGAAAAATGCACATTTTCAAGAAAAAAACTGCTCGTGTCCCTCTTTTCTATGTTTGTGCAAATCCCGTTTGCCCGCTTGCTGCGTTTTGCCTCGCGTCACTAGTTTGTGTGAGGAGTAAGATGAGAGACGGTGTGAAGCTTGGAGAAACAGTTTTTAGAGCTGTGGACGTGGGTGGCTTCCTCCCCTCCCCAGCCCCGCCACACACATGACCCTGTTGTAGGGTGTGAGTGAGTGTGATTGCTGCTATTTTCAGTTCTGTCGTTACGTAGCTCTGGTGCTGCATAAACGGTTTGTGATATGCATTCTAAATTCTGTACAATGTTGGAGACAAGATTTATTATGGCAGGAAATACTGGACACCATCAATTAGCTCGATTTTCTGAATGTTGGAGACGGAAGGAAAAACAGAGTACTGGAAAACAAATAGAAAAGTGAGATTTGAATGTACAGCCGACTTCTAGCAAGTCACTTCATGTCTCTGTCTCTTCATGTAAAACCAAAGTAGTGTCATTAGTTCACAGGGAGGCCTATTTAGGGAGATTATTTATCTAAAGAGCTTGACTCGTAAGATTGAGGGTAGGGTAAGAAGAGGGGGCGAGTTCAACAAATCTTGTTGAATATGAATGACCGTCTGGAATCAACCAAAGGCCTGAATCTGTGCTTCGGGGGGGAATGTTTTTGTTTTTGTTGTTTTTCTGAAATAAATCAAGCAGTTGCATGAAGTACATTTAAATCGGAAAGAGGCCATCCCAAAACACGGAGGCACGCCCTTTCCTCCAGCCAGCCAAGAGGAGCCTCGGACAACAAAGTCAAGAGTGAGAGAAGCTAGACCTGCAGCCGTTCGATCATTAAGGATTTAGGTAGTAACTCAGTAATTCTTGCTGTTATTCCTCTTGCAATAGAAAGACATGCCGCTCTTATTCCCATGAGGATTTTATGCATTGTAAAAATAACAAAGTGGAAAGGAATGAAATCCAAACACAATGGCACACAGTTGTTGTAAACAGGAGACAGGAGAGTGGTAGCGTGAATTTAGTCATTCACCAGGGGAGATAAGCAGGTGAAATGCATGTTTTCACTGGGACTGTTACCGACTGAGATGAAATCCCAATAATGAAAGCAGCTTTAGCTCAGTGGGTAATCAGCCGGAGAGTTTATATATAGTTTGTTTAGTTCCACTTCAAAAACCTAGTAGCTTTTACCTCATTTCTGAAGGAGGCAGGAAGAGAGAAAGCCGAGGGATAGGGGGATGTGGGTCACGCGGGACTGGATGGTAAACCTCAGAGTTAGATGAGGAGCCCCGGAATCAGCTCAGCGTGTAGCAGTGGGAGAGAGGCTGCGATAGATGTTGGCTTCCTTCCCTCTTTCTCTCTGAGGTAGTAAGTCTTGACCCTTTGGTCCGCAGGCCGACGCTCTATCCACTGAGCCAAACCAGCTAGGGCTTTGGACTATCTTTAATGAAAAGCTTTGACTATTTAAGAAACACATCTGCACAGCTAATTTCACCTACTGAACCTCTTTAATGAGGGAAGTTATTTCCTTATGCTTTTACATACAAAGCCCCCCGTCTGTGTTGGAGATCACAAAGTAGGACTGAAAAGTGTTAAAATCAAGTGAAGTTGAAATATTCTAGTCAAACTACAGAGCACTGTGCAATAACGGGTCAGGATATGAGTCGTGTGATCGAAATCATTCATCTGACTGGAGGGGGGAGCCTGGGTCCAAACGGGGAGGGACTTTGTCTAGGACTTTTGTCTTAGATGTTTGATAACTTCTACTTTGAAGTAATGCCTCGAAATCTTGTGATTCTGGGTGGGCTTGGAACAGACACTTGGCCTGTTTATCTGTTCCAGAGACCAAATAATGCAGTGACTAAAAATAACTCTGCTTTGAATGCAGACCTAGTCTTGCAGCCAGTGCCCCCTACCTTTATGTACGGTTCCACTTCCCCAGGAGAGGGACTCAGCTGACGTGACCCTGTCCGGGTGGGACCTATCTGTGTTCGGAAACAGTTATCCCTGGCACACGAGAGGGAGAGAGCCAGTCATACAGAGTTATCCGAACTGACATCTTCTACACGAAGCTGAGATGATCATATATCGTGGTGAAACTTGGATAGGGGACTCTGGTAGGTGGCATATACGGTTGACCCTTTTAAAAGCATAGGGTTGCCCGGCTGGCATGGCTCAGTGGTTAAGCATCAATCTATGAACCAGGAGGTCAGGGTTCGATTCCTAGCCAGGGCACATGCCCAGGTTGTGGGCTTGATCCCCAGTAGGGGGGCGTACAGGAGGCAGCCGATCCATGATTCTCATCATTGAGGTTTCTATCTCCCTCTTCCTTCCTCTCTGAAATCAATAAAAATATATTGTAAAAAATATATTTTTTAAAAAATAAAAGCACTGGGTTAGGGCATCTAACTTACACAGAGTTGGAATTTCTAGTGGGCACTCCGTGTGCAGGATCCCCAACCTCCAAGTTGGCCCATGGACAGTGTGGGTTTGAACGGTGCAGGTCAGTTGAACTGTGCTCAGTTGAAAAAATTCTGAAGTATAGACACGCGCAGTTCAAACCGGAGTTGTTCAGGGTCAGCTGTGTTACCTGGGCCGTAGTTTAGCATGTTGACACACGTTGAACCTTCTTGTTCCTTTCCTGCCGCTGACCTTGCAGGCGTGTGTAAACACTCATTTGAACTGTCACTACCTGTATTCCCAGGACATCCTGTTAACAATTTTGAGGTCCGCTCAAGGTCGCACAATGGCTGTTTTATTTGGAAACCGTATCACAGAAACCTGCACTGCCATTCTGTCTCTGGCTGTGTGGGCAATTCTGAAACCTCGGATTTCACTTTCAAATTCACCCGCAGCTCAGCCACACTCTGCCTTTTCCCTAGGTCTGAAGAATGCATCCCAGACAAAAGGCCAATTTCGGTTGACCTTAATTCTCCCTCCGTGGCATTCCTTTAGTTCTGTGTGTTTGAAATTCAAGGCCTGTCCGGTTTCAAGTACACTTTTTAAAAAGTCTGAAACAGAAATGTATTATTGGACCGGCCCTGCATCGTGGAGGCCAACGATGGTTTTATGCATGAGCCACAGTACTTTTCTTGTTAGTGGTTTCAGAGCCTTTGACTGTTCCCTCCCCTCCCCTCCCTAGTCCTCCCTCGGATTTCTGGAATCATGCTAAGGAACTCGATATTGCTCTTGTCCTGCAGAATGTAAGCGAACGTTGGCAGAGCTGTCAGGGGAAAGAATTCAGTTTGACAAACACTAGTGTCATTTTGTGGCGACTGCAGATGATTCTCCTGAACTGGAGACTCACCAGGAAGCCACATGCCTTTTTTTAAATGTATTTATTTAGCATACCATCTAACAATAATGAGTTTTTTAACTATTTGGAGAGTAAAGCTCACCCTCCACCCCCCCCCCCCCAGCCTAACCTATTTATTACCGTTCCGTCTTTTTTACTTGCACGCGTTGTTTTAAACAGCTTGCTTTTTCACTTTAGAAAATAGCACCAATATTGCTGTCTAGTTTTGCCGTCTTTGGTAGTGTAAGGGCCACGTAATATCACCATGTAGATTTTTCTTAATTTACTGAACCGCTGCTGTATTATTGGGTTTCCAAAGATGGCCTGCATTTTGGCTGAGACCATCAAGGCAATAGTCCACTTGAGTCACGAGCCATTTTTCCCCCTTTTGGGTGCTCTCCTTGGGATCAAAACCTACATTCTCTACACGAAGCGGAGATGCTCTTCATATCGAAGTGGAACTTGGAGCGGGGCCTCTGGTGGGTGGCAGGGAGCGCCATCTCCTGGAACTGTGTCGCCAGGGTGCTCTGTCAGGGTGCTGGGCAGCTCCACCAGCCACACAGAGACATGGTGTTTGCAAAGACCACGTGTCAGCTGCTCTGGCCAGCTCAGGGCTGTGGCTTCTCGGGGTTCTGTCTAGAGAGGGGGCCCTAGGGGAGGTTCCCCAAGGAGAAAACTCTGTCAGTCATTTGAGTTCACTGCTCCTGTGAAGGAAATATTCCACCCAAAGATCCCCTGGTGTTTTGTTTTTTTTTTGGGGGGGGGGGCGGGGAGGATTACCACTCGCCTCGCACGGCAGGAATTGTAGTCCACGAAGCAAGAAGAGCCTGCATAGGAATCACAACTCCTGTACCTGCTTGGCCTCTCTGAACCTCCGTTTCCTCATTGTGTGTGAGATCATGAATAGTGCCTGCCTTGCCAGGCTGCTGACAGAAATGATGAACTTGATCCAGTGTCTGTGTGTGCCTGACTCGTGGAAGGCACTCTGTTCTGGAAAATATGTAGCCTCGAGCGAGACGTAGCTGAACTTGATTTCTCTGATCTCGCTGTGTAATAGCTCTGCGGTCTGCAGAGGCTAATGATGCTGTGGGTTCTGAGGCTGAAGTAGCAGAGCGCCATGTCAGCTCTGCTCTGTAGGGAGCAGACTCCCTTCAACTTACTGCAACGCGGTGATGGCGAGCCGGAGTGGGGTGGGGTGGGGGTGAGGTCCAGACCACCTGGCGAGCTCTCAGTGACCTCTCCTTTAACGCGTTTCTGTGTTGCCTTCTGCTCACACTCCTGCCTGGCCTGGACTTGCCTCAGCTTTGCACTCCTTTTCTCTGCTGCCTAGTCATAGTCTGAGTCATCACGAAGGCACGGACCTGGCCCATCGTGGCCTTTCCTCTGTCCCCTTCTCTTCTCTCTTTTCTAGTTTGACTTGCTGAGAGGGTCAGATCTGATTGGCCCAGCTCTTCTTTTCTTTCCTCCAACCACTTCATGGGTTGCTAGGAAACCCTGGTCAAGCTCCCTTCCCTGGTCCATTCCCAGTAGCCAGAGGGAAAGTGGGTGGTCCCTTGCTATCAAACCTGGCTCGCTCTCATGTGATCTTTGAGTTGGGCCTTTCTGGAGGTAGCTGTTGTGATCCACACACATAATCAGACATTATGTGCCAGGTAAAGTATATTGATAAGCATGTTAAGAATTTGGGGGGGATCTTTTTCTGTTCCCATGTTACCCACATGCGGAAACATTCTTGAGGCAAAGGGTTAAGGATAACTTTTGGTTCCAGAAACGATTTCTCCTCTCTTGATGCAAGGCAGACCTTGGGCGGAATGCAGCGAACTCTGGCGCAGTGACTCAGGATTTCCACGGGTTCGCATTTTTCATGAGCGTGTCATTCAAGGAAATCCTGGCCATGGGGTCATGGAACAGGCCTCTCTGTTTACCCTTCTGCAGAAGTAAAAAATGTGAAGCATCTCATAATCCATCTGAAGATAAACTTGTACTTGAGGTCTGTGCTCCGGAGCTTTGGGGCGAATTTTCAGTGGAGCCTGTTTTCTAAATATTTTCAAATTTTGGTGATAGCCTTTATCCCAACATGGATCATGGAAAGCGAGGGTTCCAACTCCTAGTTAAAGACATTTGAGAAACGAGGTTCCAGCAGACACTCCAAAACCACTTTCTTCATACTTAAGAAAGAATTATTTTCCACCCAAGTCCTCACTGAGAGCGACAGTGACGAAACCTGTAACGTATTCGCAATCCCACATGTACTTTTTTGTAAGCAGCACTGGGGACATGGGGACAACTTATGAAATACATGTTTTTCTCGCGTGCTGATGGATAGCTAATGAGAAAAGCACGTGTGGTTCATATTGTCTGTGTCTAGCTATTTCGTTTATTTCTGAAACATACAGTCCTTTTTGGGTAGTAATTCTAAAGTTCATTTGTTTTTTTTCCCCTTTTACACCTGTTAGCCATATTTAATTTACTCATCTACAAGTGTTTATTGTGCATATACAATGTGTGAGCATTGTGACAGTTGCGGGGGGCTAAATGTCGGTAGTCGTGGAACTAAGAACAAAAACTAAGGGAGAGAGCAAGGTCCCTTGACTGTAAACCCGTCCCCTCCAGAATCCCCCACCCCAACTCCCCTGGCCGCCTCTGCACGTAGCATTGAGATTTTATTGTCCAAGGTTCTTACTCTGTGTCAGCTCTCTGGCTGCCTGAGGGTGCTTCCACCTGAGGGGTTCTCAGCGTCTCATTTGGACAGACCACAGTGGATGTGGACATCCCATGTGATGCCTGGCAGTCTTTTCTCAATCAGAGAGACCCTAGGCCAGTGGTCGGCAAACTCATTAGTCAGCAGAGCCAAATATCAACAGTGCAACGACTGAAATTTCTTTGGAGAGCCAAATTTTTTAAACTTAAACTTCTAACGCCACTTCTTCAAAATAGACTCGCCCAGGCCGTGGTATTTTGTGGAAGAGCCACACTCAAGGGGCCAAAGAGCCGCATGTGGCTCGCGAGCCGCAGTTTGCTGACCACTGCCCTAGGTTCCCCCAAGCCTGCCCCACCCCCCTTACCTTACCCCCATGCATACATAGCACCGCACCCCAGTATTTCTCAAGCTCCCCATCCCTCTACACCTCTTCCTAGTCCTTCTCAAACCTGGAAGAAGGGCTCATGTTAGGTGGAAGTGGCATAAAGCCAGGAACCCCCCTGAAAATTGGGAAGACCCCAGGCTCGTGGCCACCACACCCACTGCCCCATGTGTTCCTTCTCGTTTCACTGTCTGTTCATTCGAGCACCAGGCGGAGTGGGTGGCTTGTATTTAGGAAGACATTGTCCAGATGCAAATAACTCCCACCTCCCTCCCCTTCCTGTCCCTTGTCAGAGCCTGAAACCTGGGAAGTCATGTGCGGCCACGTGGCATAGCGGGTTAGAGACCGAGTGTGACACGGTCATGAGGGCCCATTGGGTTTTATTGAAGAACAGCACTTCTCATTTCCGCTGATTTTGTTTGAGAAGCCTGTATAGTCATCCCCAGCCCCTGCTGGCTCAGAGCCATGCTTCTTTGTCTTGTTTGCCATCTACTCCTTGGTCTTAGCGCAGACGGGAGCGCACAGTCAGGCAGCAGGAGAGGCCTCGCGTCCCGGGCGGTGCCCATATAGCCCCGCAAGAGGTCTGGCGGGGTTTAAGTGAATTGTAGCCCTAACCAGTTTGGCTAAGTGGATAGAACATCGGCCTGCGGACTCAAGGGTCCCAGGTTCGATTCCAGTCAAGGGCATGTACCTTGGTTGTGGGCACATCCCCAGTAGGGGGTGTGCAGGAGGCAGCTGATCGATGTTTCTCTCTCATCGATGTTTCTAACTCTCTCTCCCTCTCCCTTCTTCTCTGTAAAAAATCAATAAATATATCTTTTTAAAAAAAAAAAAATAAAGTGAATTATAAGCACTCAGACGACCACGCTGAGCTTTTCTTTCCTCGGCAGTACCTTGTGAGAAATTACTTCAGTTATTGGCTGAAATGAAAGGACACATTTAAAGGGAGTGGAAAATACGAGGATGTTTGAAGCTTGTTGGGAACAAATGGGAGTTCGGAGAAAATCCCAGTGGAGCATTCTCCCCTGCTTAGTAATCCCAAGGCAGGGAAGAAACCTCCCGCCTTCCTAGTGCGTGAGTCAGCACCTTATTTCTCTGGATTACAGGCGGATTGCCGTTTCTTAAATTAACTCAGGTCATGGATTTTGTGAACCATACTCTGTGGGGAGACTTTTTTTTCCCTTTCTTCTGACCCCTGGCCTTCAAAACATTCAAAAAAATTCCGTAAGTAAATGGACAGATGCCCTTCTGGAATTTATTTTTCAAATTGATGGGACAAATAGGGAAAATGCTTTCATACCCCTTACCCCAATATTGAAAAAAATGAAAGGAACAGGAGAATTGACGAGGACATTTGGATATTTCTAGGTGTTTTTAAGGAAGAAATCAGCAAGTCCGTCAGTAATCATCCATTATCTATATAAGCATGAGTACCAGGACCATTGCATTTGGAATATAACTGTGAGGGAGACAGCCGTAATCGCAAGGAGTTCCATTCTCAGAACTAAATGTACCACTTATGGAACGCCTACTGCTTACCAAGCACTTACTGCCTCCGAGGGCCGTCCATTGGCTCTGGGACATAGTATGGCTATCCCTAGGGAGCTTTGTTTGAAAGGGTGCATGTTACAGACCAGCTAGTGCGTGTGAGTTAGAGTCGGGGGAGGAGGGGTTAGAGTGGAGGATGGTGCACATTAACCATTGTACCTTTAAGATGCCTACACTTTGCGTTAACCACTGTCCTGAATTGCACTCAACTGTAATTTGCAAGAGGATTCCTTAGATCTTTGTGACATTTCTGGCATGTGATAGCTTTTTAGAAGAGAAAAACCTAAGACCGTTTGTCAGTGTTGTGACTTGGGGGCATGTGAATTTTTAATACACTAGAAGGTATCATTAGTGCCTGCTGGTCCTTTATAATCAAGTTTAGAAACATCCGCAACTTAAAAACTGCCCTTATTTCAAAGAAACTTGATTCTTTGACAGACTTGCCGAACAGGTGGTCTTACAAACAGCAAATACTTTGATTATGAAAGTGAAAACACTGGCCATTAGGTTACCTTTCAGCAACAGGAGACAGATGACATCCCAGAGTGCTGGCATGCTAGGCAGCGGAATAGTGTTAAGTGAAAAAATCAGCATACAGACCACACGGGAAACCTCCCTTAGTTACATAGGAATCATGCACATGAAGTCAAGATAAAATTGTTTTAGAGTCATGGAATTATGGGTAAAGTTTACAATTTTTATTTTTCATTTGCTTCGCATCGTGTTAACCAAAACCAAAATGTTCTGAAGTTTTCCTTTTTGCCAGGAAAGCAGACGTTCTGAGTGCCTCGTGGCAGGAGACACCAGCCTGGGGAGCAATACCTACTTTATTGCTTTTAGCAGTCAAGTAGCACTAAGGTTACGGGACACCTGTGAACAGAATTGTGTTTTTAAAGCATCGATTTTGACTTGGGAGACGTGAGTCTTGAGACAATGCTTATTACCCAGTGGGCCTAGAAAAAGCCGCCTGGCCTCCCTGAGCTTCATTTCCTCAGAAAGGAAAGATGGTGGTGGCATTTGGGCAGCTGGGCAAGTCCGATGCAAGCAGTAACCGTGAGAAGGAAACAGGTATGCTGTCTTATGTGGGAGTAACATGAATGCTGCTTGATACTGCCCCAAAGCACCGATGGCTGTGTTAGTGGCTGTAGAGTGGTTGCTGCTACTGAAGAAACACCCACGGGCGACTGTCAGTGTCCTTCTGAGCACTGGACAGCGGGGTCATCTCTGGACAGACAGCAGACAGCTCCCGGGCTGCGTTCCCACCATCTCAGTGTGCATTTCCCACGGGGCGGTCCGTAGCTAAGAGAAGTAATACCTGGTGTCCACGCACAGCAGTGGTTTTGCGCAGCTGGCTTATAAAACCTTTCTGAGCACACACACACACACACACACACACACACACACACTGTCACACACACACACATACTGCCGTACTAATCCTATATAATAAAAGGGAAATATGCAAATTGACCAAATAGCAGAGTGACTGGACCACTCATGGCCCCTCCAAGCGGCCAGCCCTGTCCCCGAGCGGCCAGCCCTGTCCCCGAGCAGCCCCCCCGCCACCCCGATCGGGGGGTGGGGCCAGCAGGCAAACCACATGCGGCTCCTTGCCCCAGCCGGCCCACCCCCAATAGGCCCCATTGGGCAGGCTGGCTGGACCCCACCAGTGCACGATTTCGTGCACCAGCCCTCTAGTATTGTATAATTACAAAACATAAACTACAAAGAGAAGTTGTAATGTTTTTCTTCCCACACCACCGTGGGCTGTTGTGTACATTCCAGGGAGATCGCCGATCTGAAGAGGGGATGGTCCTAGAGCTACACATCCCTTTGCTTTTCCTTCCAGAGAAACACCAGCAGCCGTGGGAAATGGTTCCCGCTGACTCCGTGCCTCTTGGGAACCTTAGGAAAAAACAAATCGAAGTGCCTGCCCTGCACATTCTAGCTGAGGCTCGTCGAGGGTTACCTCTGTTCCGCGCACCATCTAAGCTCTTCGTTTACGTGATGAGCTCACTTGATCCACGTAGCTGTGAGATGGGTTACTGAGGAGGAAACTGAGGCACAGCGGGGCTCAGGAACTGGGCCCGGTCATGTGGTTAGTTAGTAGCGGAGCCCCAGATTCTGTGCTCTTAGCCACCATGTTTAAATCCCAGCACCTGGTCGGCAGTCACGTGACTCTCTATTTTAGATAAAATTGTGTGATTAAGCTTAAGTGACTATAAGCCATCAATACCGTATTTTGAATCATTGGGTCAAGCCATACAGGCTTAGTGGGACATTATAGAGCCTCAGAGCTGGTAGGGAGCTAAAAGACTAGCTTACTGGTTCCTAATCTGTTGCTAAAAGACTAACTAACTAGCTCATTAGTTCCTAACTGTTTCCAACAAAAGCTGTTCTATTAGGTGGTGGGATAAATTCTAAAGATCCTGAAAAGATGTGACTCAGGAAACTCCTTTCTGGTCTAGGTTTTAATTCTTTTAAGGAGCTCTCATTATGATATAATATGGAAATGGTGTATTCATAACTTTTTTTGGTCTTTAAATACCTCGTTCTACCTATAATTATTATTTTCCTAAGCATGGAGCTGGAATTGCTTCATGATGAAAAGGCCGTGGTACTTGTGGGTGGGTGTGCCACACCGAACTTTAGAACTACAGCAGAAATTAGAGGTTCCCAAGGTAATTGCTCTGATTACTGTTTTCTATTTGGCCCAGACAGAAGCTCTTGAAACACAATATTCTACTAATTTTTTAAATGTACAGTTTGCAAGGCAACAAGGAAATTACTGAGAGTATGTACTATTTCTTCCTCATTTTCTATGGAAGTTAACATCTTGTTGGGTCTCTTGCAATTGCTGAGGAAAAAGCAGACATTGACTGTGTTACAAGATATTCTTTAAAAATTTTAACACTAAGCCAACCTTACGATATTGTATAAGGGAATTATTTTAAAAGAAAACAATTTTCTAATTATAACAGTCCCAGCTAGCAACTGCTTTTAAACATCTCTGTGTCTCTCTCTAACCTTTACATTGCTGCATAATTCATATATTTATAATATACTAGAGGCCCAGTGCACGAGTAGGGTCCCTCGGCCTGGCCGGCGATCAGGGCTGATCTGTAAGGCGACTGGCGGGGCAATCGGGGGGGGGGCTCCCTGCTGGCACCCACCTTGGCTGGCCTGGGGCCTGCAGGCTGGGGGCAGCTCCTGCTTTGAGCGTCTGCCCCCTGGTGGTCAGTGCACATCATAGCAACCGGTCGTTCCGCCATTCAGTCGATTTGCATATTGAGCTTTCATTATATAGGTTGTGCTTTTAAGTTCTAAAAGGTGTTTCATAGCATTTGCACATATATCACATAATAGGTCCCTCATAAACAGCAGTTCTTACCTTTCTAATTGCATATATAATTTTTAGGGATCATATTCTAAGCCCCCTATTTGTTTCCTGTTTTATTTTGCCAAATAACTGGGTCTAGGTTATTTCTAACTTTTTATGCTGTTAAAACCTGCTGACGTGTTTTATAGTATCTCCTTTTTGTTTTCTTGTTGAGGGAGTGGTGGTAGTTTTGACAGGATCGAGAGGGATTCCTGGGTGAAATGGAGGAGCAGTTTTGTGACTGGGACACAATTTGTCCTTTCTATGGATTGTGATGTTTCTCTGAAGTATCTCCATTCCTGATTTTTATGACTTTTCCTGTTTTTCACAGCCATGGGAGGATAAAAAGACACTTCAGTATTATTTTAGTTGGAATTTAAAAATCATCCGTTTGATTGAAGTCATTTGCGGGTGTTTACTATTTTCAGTTTCTCGTGTTGATGTCTTTTGTCCTTATTCCTCTAGATCTCTCTACCAGCAAAGTAAGAATTCCACAAACTAACTACAGATGCCAACTTTCTCTTTTGTTTTTTTTGCAGTTGTGTTTTCCTCTTACTTCTTCTATCTTGGCTTTGTTAAATATTGATTGAAGTAATTTCTCTTTTTCCTGATGGTGTCTGTTGTTGACATTAGAAAATCATTAGGTCTCTTTAAGTGATATACCTAGTATAGTTTTTTAGGTTTAACTGTGTTAGATTTCTTTTTTAAATACAGTTTCCTATATTGATGCCCCAACATTGTTCTGCAGGTATGCAAAAACAAAAACAAAAAGTATTCTGATTTTACTTAATCATTCCAGTTATTTTAGTTGTGGCTTGTTGGGTTATGGAGTGATACCCATTTCTCCGAACTCGCCCAGTCTTTCCTATTCGCTGTGCGGTGAGTCCCCAGAGGAGAGCTGTAGTTAGCATGTGGCGTGCTACACAGATTTGTCTCCGCCTCCCTTTTCTCCAGACGACTTCCAGCCTCTCTCTGAAACAGCTTTCTACAGCTCCCAGGGTCGGAAGTGCCACTGTAGTCCACCTCGTTGTGTTTTTTAATAGTAAGTTAGTCCTTTCAGCCATCACGTTTTCCATGGGAAGCGATTCTTCGCTTCTAGAAGTCTCCGTGCAGATGCGTCGCTGGGGTTTTCTGGTCTCCTCTGTGGAGTGAAGTCCGGCTGTCTTAATAAAAGGCAGCACCCAGTGCTGACCAGACCCGCACGCAGCAGCTCTCAGGCTTCCTTTGGAGAACACACACGAGGTCCAGCCTCAGCCGAGACACAGGCGTCACCAACCGGTCATGACTCGTATTCCCTTCCAGCGTCCGTCCTCCGCAAGCCAGGAGATGGGCCGCCTGTCCGGAGCTCGGCGCCTGGCATACGGGGCATGAGAACGCGTGGCGGAAAGTGTGGTTTGTAAACGGAGAGGCCGGCAGGTGTGGCCGGAGGAGCACAGACGTTGGAGTGAGACTTCTCGGGCTGAGAAGCTCTCTGGAGCCTTCTACGCGTTTTCTGGCCCGGGGCACTTGCTCGGGCTCAGTTCCTTCACCTGCACAAAAGCATGATTCGCGCTTGTTGGTGTGCTTGGTAGAGTCTTCCGATGCAAAATTCGAGACGAGCTTTTGGAAATGTGTCTTGGAGGACAGGACGTGACACAGGGATGCAGAAGTGGCCGGGATTGGAATGTGAGGCCGGAGCTGTGTGCGACCCTTTTTGCATAGAGATCGTATGTGAGATCCTTCCCCGGGGCCTTTCACTGTTGATGCCAGCCGTGTCACTTGCAGGAAATTAAAATGTCTTCCATTTGAAACAAAACCTAGCCTGCTAACAGGCTTCGCTGAAGCAGTGCACATAATACCTCCAAGACAAAAAACGTTTGCTTTTCAGAAAATCAGAGCCAGGAGGGACTGCAGATTGGTCCAGTTTTCCAAACTCACAGATCAGGGAGCTGGGCACCTGCCAGGTCTGAGGAGCAGAGTCGGATTGGGGTGCCAGGTGACCCCGATCAGTGAAGTCCTGGGGAGCGGTCAGAAGGCTGGCGCCACAAGGGGGAAAGGAACGGAGTACACAGGTAGCATCTTGGAAGGCTGTTTGCTGCCATTTGTCGGAGGTAGGGATGTAAGAAACGGTCGTTGGGAATGAAGGAAGGCGTTCGCAGCGGGGCGGGCAGGTTTTGCAGGAGACGTGATAAAGCCCGGTCTTACAGGTTGAGCCTGGGTCTGTAGGATGGGTAAGGAGATGGCGAAGACAATGCCAAAGGCAGGAGGTTGTTGAGAAAAGAGAATTCCAGCTCCTGGAATCAGCACAGATAGGGCCACAGAGGCCAGAAGGCGGCCCGGGCCGTGGGGCACCGTGAATTTGGATCTAAAGAGAAAGGTCAGAGGGCACGGCGGGCGTCTGCAGAAGGGAGCTGTGAAGCGGTTGGGGTGAGGTGGGGACGGGCTCTCTCAGCTCTGGGTGGGCTTTAAGAAGAGGCAAAGGCTACTCTGGCAGGCGTGTGGAGGGCCAACATGGGAACAGCCCCGAGATGGAGCCAGGCTCTGGCTGGGCAGCATCAGGTCCCGAAGGCAGGAGCTGTTGCGACGGCCTTAACCGTGCTGGGAGGGAGAACTGGCGGGTTTAGTGGCTTGTTGGGTACAGAGGGTTAAGCAAGAGGAACGTGACCTCAGGTCCGGCCCAGCTTCCTGATCCGTCCTCTGAGGTGCTGCATGGTGTGGAGGGCACAGGAGTATTTTTGGAGGAAGCCTGAGGTTTGCGGTGGGGTCCGGGGGAGGAAGTGGATTGAGCCACACAGAAATTCTTCAGAGAAGGTCTGTTGGTGAAATGCCTCTCTTGTGGGCTCTTCCCTTTCCAGCCTTGTTCCTTTGCCTCCCATTCCCAGCACATCAGCAGAGCCACTATTTTGAAGGTAGGTCAGGACGAGTCGCCTTGTTCTTCCAAATCCCGGAGGCTCTGTCTTCGCTAACCGTTGCCTTCAGAATAAAGCAAACTCCTGTCCACGGCCTCTCCTCCCAGCACGACCTGGCCCCTGCCCATCTCTGTATCTCCCACGTGGCCACGTGCTCCAGGCCCCTGGTCTCCGTGGTGCCTCTGAACACCAAGCATCTCTCTTCTCAGGAATGTCCGTGTGTACTTGCTCGGTTTCCGTCTCCCACTTTGAAGAAGGAAAGTGTCTTGTCTTCACCAGGTATCTCAGCAGCTAGTGTGGGCCTCGCGTGTGGGCGCAGGAGATATTGGTGATGGGACCAGCCCAGTCTGTGGGTGCTCCTCCACCCCTCCCCGTCCTTGGCAGGGTCTAAACGCTTGAGTGACCTTCAGTGGGCCAGATTCATTTGCCTGACATGGCTGAGCCCTGCTCCGGGCCTGGCGTGGTTCCTGCCCTCCAGATGTGCGCACGCCCACCGGCAGTGCCTGCGGACGCAGGAAGGGGGACTCCTGTGGGTTACCGTGTCCTGGGGAACCTTTCCTTTGCTTTGGGGAGTTTGATAGGTGGGTGGTGTTTTCATGCCTGGATGGAATCTGTCCTCAGAATGTTCAGGATGTGTTTCTGAAGGTGCCGCATGGAATCTTTGGGGCCCAAATCGTAATAGTTCAGCATCTACAGACCTTAGGTTAGATCCCACCCCGTGCAGCCATGCAGCCATCGGTAGCGGAGATGTTTCTGATTGAACCTGTGTGGACACAGGAGACCCTGAGTCTTAAGGACCCTTTGTAGAGTCTGAAATAGCTCAAACGGCTTAAAACCCGTATTTGTGGATAACACGTTAACTTTCCGTTTTTAGTTTCATTATGCAAATCAAAAAATAATTTTTTTAAGTGATCATTTCCCCTGGTGTAGCAGCCGCCTTCAGTTCACATTCATCTTGAAATTAACACGCGATACCATCTCCACTTCCTCTCCTGTGAGCTGCGCCTGTCTGCAGCGCGTCCGTGCTGCCCCTTGGAGACCGAGCCTCCGGTGATGCTGGGTGCACAGCTGTCCCACGGGTCGCTTCCCAGCACCCCATGCCCACTTCAGCTTCGCAAATTAACCCGGGCTCTGCTCTCAGCATTGAACTGAACCCTGAGAAAATAAAAAGAGAGAGCGAGAAGGAGCAGGCCGGGCCCCTTTAGAAGTGGGGGGAGTTTTGAGAAAAGGATTTCAGCAGAAAGGTCAGCCATTGCAAAAGCTCCGAGGCGGGGACACACTGGATGGGTCCAGAAAAACTGTGGGTGTGCATTAGACTTGAGTGATAGAGAGTGTGGGAACAGAGGGCAGAGGGCAGCGGGCTGGACCCCAGGGGGCCTGGCAGGCAGCAGTGAGGACCTGGATTTTATTCTAGTAACAATGAATCCATTCACCCTTTCTTCCTCCTGTGTGTGTGTGTGTGTGTGTGTGTGTGTGTGTGTGTGTGTGTTCCTTTCATTTAATTCAGCAAATTCTTACTGAGCATCTTCTATGCAAAGAAAGAAACACACAGTGTTAATCCTTTGAGCGCTTCTAGTTTATTGAACAGGGGAAGAGACAGAGCTGCGCGGACCGAAAAGATATGGCGAGTGCGGATAAAGCCCCGGGCTCGCGAGGATTAATATTTTATGAGTAACTTCTTCTTTCGTCGATCTTATCAAGAGCAGTACAGGTCTCCCGCGTAGTGTCCTAGTGAAGGTGTTGTTGCTGTTTTGCTGCAGCAGGTGGAGGGGGGGCCATGCCGCTGGGGAGGCAGAGGTAGATGCAGTGTTCGGTGGGCACACTTAGGCCAGTGCCTGGCAGGGCCGTGCTCTGTATATGCCAGGCACAGCTGCTCATGTGACTACGCAAGCGAGTGACACAGAAACCAAGCGTGCTGATCCTCAGAGCGAGCACTTGCATGGTTAGCCCGAGCCCGCCTCTCCTCTGGGTTGGGTCGTGGTCGTATTTCCCTGTCACTCTCTCCTCTGGCACCTTTGTTCACAATGCTCTTCCTTACCACAGTGGATTGTTCTCTGGATTTATTTCTGGTTTACATTATAATTATGCACTTAGACGTTGTCGTTTGTGGGGCCTTACAGTAGGTGAATAATTTATTGATTTGGCTGTGAGGCTGCGGGAGAACTTGTCTCTGTCTCCCGCTTAGAGAATGTGAATTCGGCACCTAACCGCTCCAGTCACAAGGTAGCATGGCTACTCAGCAAGCCAGAGGCCGAAGCAGCTAGTGTCTGAACCACAACGAGGCCAGAGTTCTCTGCCCTTCGTTTCCCCATTAAAAGGATCACTCAGAGGTGAGCATTTGCCTTGTGGTGACTTGGGGACAAATGCAGCTTTTAAGTTTCGAAATTTCGAACTTACCTCTTTGAGTGCAGCTATCCTATACACTAAAAGTGTAATATGCTAATTAGACCAGAGAGCCAAACGACCTTCTGGACGTCATTCTGGATGAAGCTGGCGGCGGGGGCTGAGGCAGAGGTGGTTAGGGGCAATCAGGCAGGCAGCAGAGTGGAGAGGGGCGATGAGGCAGGCAAGCGAATGGTTAGGGACGATCAGGTAGGCATGCAGGTGAGTGGTTAGGGGCGATCAGGCAGGCAGGCAGGAGAGCGGTTAGGAGCCAGTGGTCCCACATTGCGAGAGGGATGTCTGACTGCTGGTTTAGGCCCGATCCCGCAGATATCCCTGCTGGGTCGGGCCTAAAGGGCAGTTGGACATCCCCCGCGGGGTCCTGGATAGAGAGAGAGTGCAGGCCAGGCTGAGGCCCCCCATCTTCCACCCCCCATGCACGAATTTCATGCACTGGGCCTCTAGTAAAGGAATAAAATAGAAACACTCCCTTTTTTCCCCGAGTGAAAATTCTTCTCATTGAAGAAATCCCTTTGCTGGCAGGAGTACTTGTTCTGGAGACATTTGCTGTGACTGCTGCATGGGTTTTAGGGGTTCCTCGCTCAGGAGCCCCTTCAGAGGGAGGGTAACGCTAGCCAGCAGGTTTTGAGCACCTGCTCTGCACAAGGCTTTCTGTCAGCCTTCTCCAGGTCCATTGGTACACTGAATGCTCAGCATCCCCGGAGGGTCGGTGAGATGTCTGTCCACCTCGGCGTGTATCTGAGGAATTCTGCGTTGTTATTTCATTGTCATCCATTGTTTCCTTTCTCTAACTATATGCATAAGATCTAGCTCCTAACATTCATGCTTATTTTTAAAAAAATCACTTCTACCCAGAATAAGAGCAGCTTTTTCCACTTGAGTATATTGAAAAGGAGGTGCCATAGACTTAGTAATTCTAATATTGAACATCTTAATGAATAATAACAATAGGATTGCCACTGCCTCTTTAATGTAAGTATTATGTCTCAAAATGTTTTTAAGCAGTTGTTGAATACCAATCTTAAGGTACAAAACTAACTTAAAATGTATAAATTCTGTCTATGCTATTGAACAATTTATACATGCATTTACACTTTGGCTGTGCAAAAACATTAGGGGAAGAATTACAGAGAGCCACGCTTTTTGAGTTCATAACTTTATTTTATTCACCCATTTTCAAGCCAAGTCTTACTCTGCATACTTTTCTGTTTTGTGGAGCTGAGAACACTAAGGAATTCATTTCGTCAGTCATCTGTTACTTCATTTCCTGAGCATTTTTGAGCATCAACCATCTGCTAGGCACTGGAAATGGCATTCAGCCTTGAACAGGTTACACGGGTGGAAGGAGATCAGGACCGTCAAACTAAACAAGTCAGGGGCAGGCTCTTTGGGGTGTGGTCATGCTTCTCCCCGCAGAGAAGCGTGAAGCGTGTGGGAGAGCAGCGGGGGGGCTGAGGGTGTGTGCCGCTCCAGGGTGCCCAGAAGGCCTCTGGGAGGAAGGGGCTCT
Organism: Eptesicus fuscus; assembly: GCF_027574615.1. Lineage (NCBI taxonomy): Eukaryota > Metazoa > Chordata > Mammalia > Chiroptera > Vespertilionidae > Eptesicus > Eptesicus fuscus. Next base: position 5,053,053 of record NC_072491.1, read on the forward strand.
GCCTCTGAGGCTGCGTGAGGAGACAGAGCCTGGCATTGAAGAGCTTAGGGAAGAGCTGCAGGCAGAGCAGTCAGCCAGTGCAAATGCCCTGGGTGGGAGCAAGCGTGGCCGGCTCCTGTGGGTCTCTGAGAACATCGTAGTCACCTCAGACTCTGAAGGGATTTTTCATCCTCGTGTCTGCTTGTGTCATTCATTCCCTCCCCCGCCCCCGCCCCCCCTTCTCTCTCCTGCTTGTGTCATTTTCCTGAATCCTTCTGGTTGCCAGCTCTCACATCATGCTTCTGTCCGGGTGGTTTCTGTGGTACCCTGTCTCCCAACAGCCTGTGTCATCTTCGTGTGTTCAGGTGACCAACCTTGTGAGGTCTGTGCGTGAAACAAAAGCCAGAAGTCTGCCCTGGCCGGGTGGCTCAGTTGGTTGAGACATTGTCCCTTACACGCAGGTTGCAGGTTCGAGCCCTGGTGGGGGTGTGTAAGGGAGGCAGCCGATCGAGCTCTCTCTCGCGTGCCTCCCTCTCCCTCTCCCTTCCTGTCTCTCTAAAACCAAGTTTTAAAAAAAGGTCAGAAGTCTCCATGTCAAAGCTGGAAGCGCCCTTCTGGGTTAACTCCCCTGCTCTTCAGTCCCGGAGAGAAGGTGACGTCGCTGTGTTGCAAGGTTTTAAATAGGGAGAGTGTTATTCTGTTGTTAGAGCTGAGCATATTCTCCTGGAGATTAGTTGTTATTTCATCCTGCTCTCTCTCGCTCGCTCTCTCTCTCTCTTGCTCTCTCTCGCTTTCTCTCTCTCTCTCTCTCTCTCACCCTTTTGAGTTCTTCGCCTTCAGATCTCGCTTAGCAGTGCAGGCAGGGTAACATGCCTGGGACGGGCTGAGATCTGGTAATGCCCAGCCCCTGTTCTCCACCGCTTCCCTCAGCCGCTGTTGAAGGTGACATGAGCTGGCCCTGCAGGTGCTGCCCCTCAGGCAGCTGAAGGAGTGGCGCTTGGGTGCACATTTAGGCGTGTTGTTTCTGGAGGCTGCAGGGCGTCCTGAGTGCCTGAGTGACAGTGTCCCTGGGCGCTCTTAAACCCGCAGCCCTCACCACTGCCTTTTCCTTGGCTGCCTCTGCCAGGGGCCAAATACCGGAGTGTGAAAAGAGCCTGTCACCCGGACTTAACTGTGATGGAGCTGTCAAACTCGGATGCTTTTAATAACTTTTAAAAGTGAGTGTGGCCCTGGCCGGTTTGGCTCAGTGGATAGAGCGTTGGTCTGAGGACCAAAGGGTCCCCGGTTCGATTCCGGTCAAGGGAATGTACCTTGGTTGCAGGCTTCTCCCCAGTCCGGGCCCTGGTCGGGGTGCATGCAGGAGCCAACCAGTTCATGTATTTCTCTCACATCTATGTTTCTCTCTGTCTTTCCTTCGCTCTCTTCCACTCTCCCTTTAAAAAAAAAAAAAAGAAGTAAGTGTGAACTTGGCACCCTATTAGTTCATAGATGAGTTGGTAAAAATTCAACATAAATTCCGAGGCTTTTCCCAGGGGGAAATAGAAGGGTAGCAGATAGCTGGTCTCCTAGAAGGTCACGGCTGAAATCTTCCACAGCCCTCGGCTCATTTGGAGTCAGGAACGCTAGGTGTGCATGGGCATCGATGCCCACCCACGAACTCCCCTTAGACCCACCCCCAGGTGGCCGTCACTCCCAGGAGCTGAACTGACGGGTTATTCTCTTCCCGAGCAGACCTTGCTTCCTCTCTCAGAAGGAGCTGAGGTGGGGAGGGGGGTGGTCAGCGCCAGGGGAAACGTGGGCGTGCCTTCTGGAACACCGAGGTGCCCTGGTTGACCTGGCAGGGGCGGGCACTGATTCTCTGACTTGGTGTGTGACCCGTGGCAGGCTGCTTCACTTCTCTAAGGCCCGGGCTTTCATCCAATTAAAAAAAAAAAATGATAGCAATAACGCGTCTATAAAAAATAAATGGTGACCACTAGGATTATTTTTTTTAATTGATTTTATTGATTTCAGAGAGGAAGGGAGAGGGGAGAGAGAGATAGAAACATCAGTGATGAGGATCATTGATCGGCTGCCTCCTACACGCCCCACACTGGGGATCGAGCCCACAACCCAAGCATATGCTCTGACCATGAATTGAACCGTGATCTCCTGGTTCATAGGTCGACGCTCAACCATTGAGCCACACCGGCCGGGCTAGGATTGCTTTTTAAATGACCTTGCCATCGCTTAAATCGGGGCACGTTTGCACATTTGCATTTCTTTCTTTCCCTCACACACTCCTGCAACCTGCATGTCTTGTAATTTTCTAACCTGGACTCGTCTCTTTAAGCTGGTGGTAGTCCCCTCTTCTGACGAGACTCCCTTAGTGCCTGTGCGTTGCAGATGCCATTGGCATGCAGGACCAGGGCGTGGCTAGATGAGGTTCAGGGTCAATCCCAGCTCCGCCACACTGGGCAAGTCAGGCTTCTTAAGCCTCTGCTTCCTCACCTCACAGCGCGGTGGACAGTGAGAAACCACTTAAAGGCATTCTCCATGCTGTGCTTTTTTAGTAAACAGAATTTTAAAACCAAACGGGTACTATGTCTTAAACTTTTTTTAGCACTAAAAGCGCTCCTCCAGTTTAGAGTGCTGTGAAAAGCTCTCGGGGCGCTCTGGTTAACACACCCTGAGTATTTTCTCTCTGGCTGAAGTGGCCATCAGGTGATAAGATGCGTTTTGTTCGCGGGTCTGTGTCATTCATTGGTTAAGCTTGCCTTTCTCCCTCCCGCCTGAGGCAGGCGGGTGTTATGGTTTCTCAGGTATTTGCTCTCCTGAGCACCGCTCAGAACGATAACCGACCCGCAACCACGGTATCCACCGCCCTCGACCCTGAGCTTTGTGGAAGGACCGTGCATTTAAAATGCTCCATTGTTAATAAATATGTCAGCTTGCTGTTGCTATGGTACTCGGCAAAACAAATGTCGTTACGAATGAGGTTTTATTTTTGAGCTCACCAAGTTGTTCAACATCTTTTCCCCCTGTGTTTTCTCTTTCAGGCGCTAGACCAAGATAGAACAGCTTTACAGAAGGTGAAGAAGTCTGTGAAAGCCATCTATAACTCTGGTCAAGGTAAGTACTCGTCAAAGCAGGAAACATGGTTTCCAGGCAATGCCTGCCGTTTTCCCTGTTGTTTGTCAGATGCTGAGGTTATAGAAGTCTTGATCCAAATGGAAAAAGCAGTAGGTTAAAGAAGTGCAGTTTTTTTCCTTTTTTTTTTTTTTTTTCTCAGTCCAACCCTCCTACTGTTTCCAAAGTAAAAGGAAAACCATGAGTTGCAGTGGGTTATATTATACATTTAAAAACTTCGTAGATGGTGGATCACTTCGAAAGTCATATAAACGTCTACCCACCCTACTGTATGCCTGAAAGTAATAGAATACTGACTGTCAACTGTAATAAAACATTTGTTAAATACTGAGTGAAATGATAGGTAATTTTGCCACAAGTGACATAGGCGATATTTAAAATCTCTGTGTCAGTCTGTAAACCAGTGGCCTCAATTACACATGAGGATCTTTTCTCTCTGGAGTATACCTTCCACATTTGAAAATCACTGAAAGTCCACGGCCACACTACCCTGAATGCATCTGATCTTGGAAGCTAAGCAAGGTCGGGCCTGATTACTACTTGGATGGGAGAAAATCAGTGAAAGTCAGAGAGGGGCAGGGGTGAGGGGGGCCGTTAGATGGAGCCCTGGACGTATCTCCGGCTACTCTTGCCTTGTGGCCGAGGGCATGCCAGGTAAGCTGTGTAACTAAATGTTTTCACTTCGGGCCAGTGACTGTCGCCTTGAAGAGAAAAGCATGTTGTCAGTGAGTGGCTAAGAAGGAAACAGAATTAAGATAAGCTGTGGGGACCAGGGAAATGCATTGCAGGTCCAGCGCCCCAGGGAAGGAAAGGCTGGGAACAGAAAATGAGTTTCCAGTTCCCTTCCCTCACATCCCTTGTCATTATTGCAGGACCAGCTTGCGTACCCAGAGGGCAGGTCTCCTACGAAATCACTTCTCTGTACCATAACAGAACCTGAAGGGCGGGCAGCAGGGTCTGATGGGAAGGGCACCGGCTTGAAGGGGGGGGCACAGGGAGGTTGGCATCCTCTCCCTGCCCCATGCGGTCACTTCCCTTTTTGAACATCCATTTTCTCCCCGTAAAACAGGGATGGCGGCTTTATTACAGGGTTGTTGAAGGGACTTAATGAGCTCATATCTGCCAAGAGCCTGCCACCTCATGGGAGTGCCGTAAGTGCCATGCACTTACATTGCATATAAGTTTTATATTTTATTTATGCTATATTCATAATCATCATGAGCTTATAGTGCTGGAAGGAACATGGAATGAGGCAGAACTAGGCCCTCGGCTGCTTTACGGCCCTGCTCTCCTTCGAGGGCTGGGGATCCCGCCTCCTGCACCGGAAGCATCGTCTCTGGCCTTTGGAGCCCCGAGGCCTGTGACGCTCTGTAATCTTCCTGTTCACACTTCTCACACCCGGTTCCTTGGTACCTCTCGCTCATTTCTTATGTCCAATAAAACACTAACTTCTTATTAAGATAGATAAATGGTAGCTGTCTCCTTACGTAGTGACCAAGTGCTGTTTTAAGGCGTGGCCTGAACTAAACGCCCAGTTTGTAACTCCTGTCTCGCTGCGTTGTGTGACTCCCGCAGCGTGGCAGGCCCTCACAGGCACCCGCGGCCAGCGAGGAGGCCGATGGATGACTGCGGGGCGGCGCCGGGGCCTCTGAGGCGCCGGCATGGTTCTGTTTCTGGGTTTGGGGGTGATTACATGGTTATGTCTACTTTTTGATCATTTATCAAATGCTATACTTAGGGCTTATATACCCTTTCATATGTATGTATGTCTATTATGCACCAGTAAAAGTGTATTTAAAATTTATGTACAAGTTGGTTCCTTGAAGCATTTGGAAAAACAGAAAATAAACGGGGGATTTGCTAAATACACAAGTATATTATACATAGAATACTATACAGCCTTAAAAAAAAAAAAAGAAACTAAGGCAGTGTAGACCTGAGTTTGAATCCTTGCTTTGTCACCACTTGTTAAAGTCAAGTAAATTATTAACTTCCCTAAATCTTAAGCTGCCTCACCACAAAGTGAGGAAATAATAACTGACTTGCAGAATATTACCTGGACAAAATGGGGTGGTATTTGAGGCCTCTGCCGAACTGCCCGCTGCATGGTAGGTGCTTATGAACACCCGGTGATGGGGAGTGGCAGCGGAAGCAATGGCATGGCCCCTCTGTCTTAATTCAGGCATTCCACAAGTGGCATGGGCCACTCTGCTGTTATAAAGAGCTTGATGAGCCAGCATGTGCCTCAGGAATAAGTGTCACTTCTCCGTAATGTCCCAGTGTGTGCTCCAGGCGCTCAGCTTGTGCGCCGCCAAGAAGGGAGGCCCTGATTCGCAGCCGGGCGGTGCCGCCATGCTGACTGCCTGGAGCTCCATGCGCCTCCTTTTTCCCAAGTGTCCTCGCTGAATGACACGCTTCCTCCCTCTGCCACATCAGTCGGCGGCTCCCGCAGGCTCTTTTGCTGGAGGGCTGTGCTTTCTCTTCAGAGCGTTTCCTCGGCCACAGCTGCCCTGGCGGCAGCAGCGGAGCTTGTCCCTGGCTGTGCGGGTGGGGAGTGCAGGGCGTGTGCAGAGTCTGGTTGCCTTTTTCCCTGTGGTTGGGGCCACAGCTGAGTGACCTTTGACCACCACCCCCTCCACCCTCACCTGGATTACTTCTGTGTCCTTCACCCTAGGTCTGTACTAGCTAGTAAAGCAGCTTCTAGTCACATAGGGCTTTTTAAAAATAAATCCATTACAATCATAATGTAAAATTCAGGTCCTCGGTCTCAGTGGCCACCTTACATGCTCAGCAGTCACCCCTGCCCAGCCCTACGGCCCTGGGGCGTACAGACGCAGGCCTCTCCACCCCGACCCGCAGGTCTTGCTGCTGCAGGAGAACATGCATCCCATTGTACTGTCGCTGTGGACCAGCCTCTCGCATTAGACCAGGGAGTCTCAGCTCTGGCAGTGCTTCAGCATCGCCTGGAGAGCTCCGAGAACACAAGCAGATCCCTCGGGCCCCGCGCGGGGAGTTGTTCCGCGGGGGGCCCGGCTATTGGGATGAAGTGAAACTCCTCCCTGGTGCCTGGACCGTGCAGCTGGTCTGTCAGCTCCTCGATGAGGACTGTCCCGTGTCCCTCACCTTGTGCTTTGTGTGTTTGTCAGCGCAGCTTATTAGTTGGTTCAGCAGATGTTTGTTGAGCACTGCTGCTGTTCTGGGTGTGGGTGTGGCGGACAGTCAGACAGGATCTCTGCCTCCATGATTGTACAGCCTAGAGGGAGGGAGAGGTGTGAATGAGGCCTTCCACCCAGAAGGCGTCGTAGTGAGGGACGGAAATGCCGTGAAGGAAAGCTCCCGGGGCACAGAGGGGAGTGGCGAGAGGGGTCCGATGTAGCTTGAAGAGGGTGCTAAGGGGAGGACCTCTCGGAGGACACGGCACGCGCTGGGGGTTGATGCTCTCCTAAGCTAAGCCAGGCGAGCCTGTGAGGTCCGTCTCCATTATCCCCGTTTATAGATGTGGAGGTTGAAGCCAAAAGAGCCAGACTAACTCACGCAGGTGCCACATCGAGCGAGCGATGCAGCCAGAGCCTGGCTGGCTCCACCTTGGCTGTTGGCAGGTGCTCGGTGCGCGTCTCCTCCCTGACACAGGGCGGGGCCACCACGTGGGGAATGAGTTGCTGCTTGTTGGCTGGAAGGGGGTCCCTGCGAAGCTCTCCACGAACGCCTTCAATACTCACGAATCGTGATTATTCGTGAATGCATTGATCGCCTGTAAGCTCCCAGCACTGTAATCCATGGGGTGACTTTGGGAGGCTCGGAACTGTGGGGACAAACCCAGGTCTCACGGACTGCTGGGACCTGGCGGTTTCTGCCGTCACCGACGACTCTGACACACCGGGGTCCGGTCAGCTGGTGTGGGCAGCGCTAGGACATTCACTTCTTACAAAATAGCCGGATGAGTAACACAGCGGCGCTGCAAATCTTTCCATGAGACAGGCTCCGTGGAATCCGCGCGGTTCCCGGCCAAGGGGTTTGGCCTCGTCCAAAGAAGCCACCAGAGGCTGCACCCTGGTATCTGTTTCCCAGGGTGTTTTCCTAGCGTTCTTGTTTTCTCACAGAGCTTAAGTGACACGAACCCATCTGATGCTCTTTACAGATGTAAGAAGCATTTCTGTGTTTCTGGTCTGAGATCACCCACCCCTGGTCTCCCCCACCCCCTGGGATGATTCAAAAGATGGTGGAGGGTATTACTCTTAAAATACGTTTATTATTGTTACACACAGGCCTTGTCAGTATTATAATAGCAGAAGTCTTGTTAGGAAAATCAGTTCTCTTCCTGTAAGTGCTTCAGTTTGAAAATGGCTCTGGGAATTTGTCTTTCCCTTGCTGTTCCTGCTGTGTATGAGGACATTTTAAAAACAAAACACTGAATTCTGTGGACTCTCTGGATCAAGGGGAAATTCTCCAAGCCCTGCCGTTTTTCTAAGTTTCGAGGTTTTAACGCCATTCATCGGAGAAGTAGGTTGTCAGTTAGAACAGTGGTGGCCAACCTTTCGGACCTCACGGACCACCAGGTGGCGACCACTGACTTAGAAGCTGTGCCTGGTGCGTGTCCCTCCGCCGCACCCCCACTCCGCCGCCCTCTCCCCTGCAGCACGAGCTTTAAAAGCTAGGAGTTTCTTGAACACGATTTTAAAATAAGCTGCAGTCGTTGACTCTTTTTCTTTCAAAAGATGGAGCCTAATTTGCTTCTCCTTGAACGTGGCTCCAAGTGGTGGTTTTAAATATTTTGTCCATCATTTTTAATTGTTATTGACAGGACCATTAGTCTGATACGAGCTACTCTTGTCAGATTATCAACTACCAGACCCTTAACCTTTTGCACTCGGACGTCAAGTGTGACTCGACACGGTTAGCATCGGTAGCAGCTCGATGAAAAAAAGCAAGCGAGTGCAAAGGGTTAATTATGAAAGTTACATGTGAGTGACCCATTGATGAAGCCCTTACTGAGCATGTAGCCGTAGGGAATTGACAGAACACTCTAGGCTCACCGGGAGGTTATAAAATATGACAGTGTCTGAAAGTGACTTACGAAAGGTATGTCCTCAGCTCATGTTGGGGGATCTCACATACCTGAATATAGGTCATTGGCATTTTATTTATTTGGTCAAAACTATATATTAAGTGCTGGGGGGGGTGAGTAGGTAATAGAATTAAAAGAACAAGCAGTGATTTCTGCACTCTTCAATTTACAGTTCATCGTAAAGTAAATAAATGTATTTACCTTCCAGCCACACTTTGAAGTGAGGTTTTAAAGTCTGCATGTATAGGAAGTACCCCATGGAGTCCAAACAACCCTTGAAAGTCCTTGGATTGCTGATGAAGTACACTTCAAATATCACTCCTTTGGTACTTATAACGTACTGACATTCCTGTAGGAGCCCTGGTATTTCACACACACACACACACACACACACACACACACACCTTTAAGTCAGTAGTCCTTAGTCCAGGAAGAAGCTTCCCCGCCCCCCGTGAGCACGTGGGGAAAGAACAGATTGCCACCAGTTTTTCTCCCCCCTCCCCATCCCCCACCGCCATCCCCCACCCCCCACTCCCATGCCCATGGACTCGAATGGGGGCCTCGCCGCTCTTTACATTGCTTTTGCTCTCTTGTTCTTTCAGATGCACTAAGTCAGTGGTCGGCAAACTCATTAGTCAACAGAGCCAAATTTTTTAAACTTCTAACGCCACTTCTTCAAAATAGACTCGCCCAGGCCATGGTATTTTGTGGAAGAGCCACACTCAAGGGGCCAAAGAGCCGCATGTGGCTCACGAGCCGCAGTTTGCCGACCACGGGACTAAGTTAAAGCTCACCAGTTAAAGGCACACATGTGTGACACCATTGTGGTTTCCAGTCGTTCCCAACGAACCCTTTTTGCTGTAGTTCCTTTAAGGACCACTCTCCCCTTGAACAGACCCCCCTTAGCAATTACCATCAAGATTCTGAGGCCTGCCTGCACCTTGCTGCCGCACAATTGCATGTTGACCTCGCTTTTGATGGTTTATGTCTCACCAAACTAGGCTTGTTTCTTCCTGTATAAAAAAGCTGCGCTGAAAGGATAGCCGAGTGCGGAGGGACGCTGGCCTCGGGCTTTCTCTCTGTGTGGTGTTCTCCCGGGTTTGCTTCAGCCCGCCCTCTTTCACACATGCTCTCCTCCCCACGCGGAGCATCACGTGGGAAGCAGGCCCATCACAGGTCTCCACACAGACGCCATCTGAAGGCAGCCACGTCTGGGATCATTCTGTGTTGAATCGATGCGTGCTTTTGGATGTGGCCACGCATGTTCAAGTTAAAGTCTGCTTCTAGGAGTGGAGGGACTCGCCAGCTGAGTCGTCAGCCAGAAGGTAACTGCTGATGGGTTTTCTGACGCCCTGTTTGGGTATGGAAATCAAGCCAGTGGCTATTGATGCTGCGGCATTTCTCGTGGATGATCGATGCTGTGAGACAGACAGATTCAGGGCTGACGGGGGTGACTTGGTACGGCCAGTTGTCACCTGCATTCAGACAGCAGGAGGCTGTTCTCATCTCCGTGCTCCTGATAACTGCGCCAGCCTGCTCTTGTTCTTTCTGGAGAGCTGCAGGGGCTTCCGCTCTGGGACACCCTGGGGAAAAAATGGCATTTTCTGTTTGTTTGCTTTTTTATTGTTCTCATTGTGAAGGTAAAATGTTTATTAACATACTTGCTGTGTTAATAAACATTTCAGATGAGCTAAAAGAAGAAAACACTAATTAGCCATGTTTCTTTCCATTGTTTCTCATTGTGTGTATTCTGATGCTTAGGTGGCAAGGCATAGACGTTTTCAGTCAATTTTAGGGCGTTTTGGAACCATTAATTGATACAACAAGTATGTTAGTACATGATCTATGCATGTAATGTATACAGTACTAATACATAACAAGTGGTTGAGTAAATAAGCTTTGATTGGAAAGGTGTGCTTTAAAATGATTTGCTGACAGGTGTGCCTGAGCCCAAACTGTCTGGAGAGACGTGTAGAGATGTCTGCCCAGGCCAGGCCCTGCTCTAGGACAGGAACCCATCTTTAATGGGTTCTTTACTTACTTTACACATGGTTTACAGACCAAGAAGCTAAAGCTGAAACCGACTAAGGCAGGTACCCAAGGCCACAAACCTCGTGAGTTAAATAACCTTTGTCTCCCAGCATAGGTGCTTGGTGAAAGCTTATGAATTAAAATAAAATGTGGAGAGGTGTTTTTAAACCGCACCATTTAAAAGCAAGCATGGCTCCATTGAGTGATGGGTAGTCATGCTGTGGGAGGCTGGCATCGGCTAGGAATTGGTTGTTTCCTTTCTAGCTTTCCTTGGGGGCCACCAGCAAGCCGAAGTGTGATGTGTACTTCACCTGGCAGTTAGGAAGCCCGAGTGATGGAGCGGAAGAGGGGAAGGCCCAGCCACCGAGGAGCGTGTGCAAGTGCCTGTAGATGCAGAGCGGCCCTGGGAGCTTCAGGCATCGGTTCTTGGGGTTCTGTTAGTCAGTGGGGTGTCAGTTGCTGCAGAAATGGAAGTCTGCATGCTGAGCGTCAGATAACAAACACCCCAGGGGTTGGTGCAGATTCTTGCAGAGTCTGGGCTAGAGTTTTGAAAGAACAAATCCAAATTCAAAATGACCTTGAAAATTTGGAGGAATGCATCATCCCAAGTGTCAGTGCCTAGAACAGGCCATGTTCGGTAAGCATGTATTTCCATGCAGAGGCCCGGAGAAAGGCAATTAAAACCCAGTGCACAGGGCTTTCTGCCTTCCAGGACTTTGCCTTTCCTCTTAGCGAGGGATCTATGCAGTGAGGGGGAGTGGGAACAGATGAGGAAACTAAGGCCCAGGGAAGTGAAATGACAGTAAATGTTGTATCTAAACGAGTGAACACCGTGTCTAAATAGAACACAGTCTGGACTCTAAATCCAGAGCTCCCAGCCCCAGTGACATGGTGTCTGTAAAGCGAGAATAGATGGTGTTCAGGGACTCAGGATGGCTGTTGCTCATTTTATGGATTCCTGTGGCCAAAAGGATCTGAGCTTCATCTGGATCAGGCGTGGAGAACGATGCTGTTAACACCTTAACCTACCTAGTTCTAGATCAGAACTTTAACCTACTTGGTTCTAGATCAGAGCCTTAACCGGCCTGGTTCTAGATCAGAGCCTTAACCGGCCTAGTTCTAGATCAGACGGTGAGCTCTGGAGAGACCTCATGCCAATCCCTGCATCCTGCCCACTCGGGCAGACACTGGCTCCTTTACCCCAGGGCACTTCATGGTGCCTTTATGATACGCTGTTACCTCTCACCTGGAGTGTACCTTACCCCAGTTTACTTGGTAACCAGCGATTCATTCTTCAAGAGCTGCTCAGTTACCCTCTCCGGAAACCTAACCTGCACTAAGTGTTACCGTGTGTTCACCTGTCAGACATTAGATGGTGCCCAGAACAGGCCGTGTTCAGTAGGCAGTGTATTTTCATACAGAGGAAAGAAAATCAAGCTAGAGCTCTTCCTCATGCCACACAAATAAATTCATTGATGATGGATTAACTATTTAACTATTAAAAAGAGAATAAAACTAAATATTAGAAGATTTAGGAACACCCTTTTTTGTTGTTAATCCTCACCTGAGGATATTTTTTCCTTTGAGTTTTAGAGATGGTGGAAGGGAGGGAGGGAGGAGAGGGAGAGAGAGAGAGAGAGAGAGAAACATGGATGTGCGAGAGAAATCGATTGGTTGCCTCCTGCACATGCTCCAACTGAAGCCGGGGTTTGACCTCTGCAACCCAGGTATGTGCACAGGCTGACGCTCTAACCACTGAGCACACTGACCAGGACGGGACCATTCTTTAAATAATGTCAGAACCCTTCCTCGTGCTATATAAAGAAATACATTACATTGGATTGAAGACGTAAATGTGTGTGTTTTTTAAATACTAAACATTAGAAGGTTTAGGAACATAAGGTAGGAAACCCAAGTCTTTTCAGTAAAGATTGCCCAGGCCAACGATAGTCAAGTTTTTATATCCAATGACATTAAAAAATGACATCTATGTGCTGGTGAGGGTATAGGGAAAGAGACCCTTTCCTATTTGTGTTGCTATTGGAGATGTGATTGCTACAGCCGGCCTCTTTGGAAAGAAACATGGCAAGATTAATAAAAATTTGAAATGCACACCCTATCCCTCAACAGTTCTGCTTTTGTGAATATATCTTTTCAGAGAGAAAGTAGCCACGTATAAGAGCTTGTGTAGAAGAACATTTATCGCAGCCTTGTTTTTTGTTTGCATCTCTCAGGAGGTGCATAGTTCTATAAATGGCGGTACAGTTTATTATGGAATGGAATCGTGGTTAAAATAATGCATTGTATTTTACTGTTCGGAGTTTCTTCATCTTTGTTCACTAGGAAAAAAGCAAGCCATAGAGTCTTGTAATAATATCCCATCAGTTTGTTTGTTTTTTAAGTGAGAAAAGGGGGAAAAAACCCTTATATTTGTGTCTGTGTCTCTGTGTGTATATATTTTTTAAGCATTCAGAAAGTTCTGAGATTTCACTCAAGATGATCAGCTTTGCTTATTTCAAGGAGATGGGACTAGAGAAGAGGAAGAGAAATAATTGTTTTTCTATGTCTTAGAATAAATGTCAGAATTATTTTTGTAATTTTATTAGCACATTTAATTAGAATTTTTAAAGTGGGATTAATACCGCACTGTATGTGTAGGATAGTATAAGAGAATGCACCACTTCCCCCTAGCCCGGCGCTATAATTCCTGGCTCGTGTTACATGACTTTCCTATTGCAGCTACAGCTCATTGTATTGTATACGCCTGGCACGGGGCCAGCGCTGAGTATGTTTGAAGGAAGGAAAAAGACTTGTTCTAAGAGACTTCGCTACGTGCGGTGAGCATTTTACTGAGCACTAACTGTGTGCCCAGCCCAGCGCCGGGACCTGGGTAGACAACAGATTCGCCGGCGCTGGGGACCGGGCACTGCTAAAGGCCCAGGAGAGAATGGATGGCGGGTTTGCCCAGGAGGTTACACTTACATTTGACCTTGAAAGAAGCGGTGGCGAAAAGATGGGGCTTGGAATCACTGAAGCTGAAGTCTAATATCTGGCCCCACCATGGAGTTTCTCTTTTTTATCTATAAAACTGCCTTGAAGGTGCTTGGGGATGTTCACAGTATGGAGGCCACTCCAAGGGCCCTGCTGACCAGCGCAGTCATAGTTACAGTAACGGAATCACAGACGAGCTGTTGTCGCTGTATTACTGGAAAAGGACGTCACCGCGTAGTGACTGCTGCGGGTTAAATGCTGGGACGTGTGAACGCCCTTCCACCTGACGGAACATGTCACGTGACTAGTGCAGGGGACTCAGCTTCCCAAAGCAGTTGAGATCCTGCCGGAGTGGCCCTTTCTGGTTTGTTGGTAAGACCGTCTTACTTTGTCTCTTTGTCAGGTCTGAAAGGAGTCCCGTAGCTCTTAGAATTGTCTTACCTTCTGCAGCAATACCAGGAATGCCAGGACTTCCGTACAAATACTTGAAAAGCATGGATCTCCATAGCTGGTGGATCAGATTTCTCCGTGCCCACTTTGTCCCCAGCCCCCACAGGCTCCTGGCAGCTGGGTGTAGTGGGGATCTTAAAACAGCTCTGTCCTCTCTCTGGAATGCCCTGAACGGCTCGGGCCACTTCCTGCCTCCCATGCAGTCACACCCATGTCTGTGACAGCGCAGCCCCACCAAAGCCCTGTATTTTCCTCCTCTTTGCTAAACCCCCGAATTACATTCCATTCCGATTGCTTACTGTGCTCTGTAATCCGCCCCCCTTCGGCCCTGGGCTCCCCTTTCCTCCCCCAGCATCCTGGATCCTTGCCCTCACTGTGCCTGTCGGAAACCTGCTTGGTGAACCCTAACTTTGTTCAGAGGGGTGTGTGTGTGTGTGTGTGTGTGTGTGTGTGTGTGTCATCTTTCCAGTGAATGGCCATTCTTAGATTTGTGGTGCAGTCTGTAAGAAAAATCCTTAAAACGGGAGGCATACGTGGCTGCGCTGTTTGATGTTAAATACCTCTCTGTCAGCAGAGGTGTAGAGGTAATCATGTCTGATACACATGCCAGGCACCATTCTAAGCAACTTACACTTAATTCCCAACATTCCTACCTCCATAGGATTATTAGGATTATTTCAAGTTTTACATAGATATATGTATTATATACATATGTGATTAATGTATACACACACGCATGTCCACAGATATAGATATAGATATTGACTGTATGGTTATTCAGTTGTGGAATTAGCAAAACATACAGGCTCCCTGCCCTAGCCTGTGCTTACATACCCCGTCTCCCCTTCTGCCGCTCTCAGACCACAGTTTATGTTTCATCCGCCCAGGAAGCGTGATTCTCCCTTGCAGAGTTCCAGGGAAGGTTATCTGTGATGCTGTGAAAGGCATTTGGTGAGAAAGGGCTCCTAACTGGTTGGTGGGCACATGGGTATTCTGTTATCATTTGAAATTCAAGCAAACGCCCCGAAAACCCGATGCTTGCGTTTCATTTACCACGGAGACCCTTCGTGTGGAAGCCGTCGGCAGGCAGGTGGCCGATTCTTCTCTGTGGGGCGTCGGTGGGTGTCTCAGGGTGAGGCAGCGCTTTGGCCTCCGGCAGAAGGTGTCGGGGTAGCAGCAGCTCCAGAGAGATCCAGCACGGGCGCCTGTCTGCCCAGCTGATGGGGCCTTTCTCTGGTGTTTCTGGGCCTCTTCTCTGAGCGAGTGCCGGCAGCAGGCAGAGCTGTGTCTTCTCTTTGTTACTGTCTCAGCCCCAGTGCTGACCTCCCCTGTGGGCGTCGTGAGTGTTCAATGTGCGGGTGACCGGGAGGCTGCGGGCCTCGTTCCGTTCCCCAGACGGCCTGACGCTTGTCCTCTGCTGTGCTGGGCCTGCCTCCCCGGTGCAGACCGTGTTCCGCTTCTCCGGTGCCCGCTGCCCTCACGCTGTGATTGACCCTTGGCGGGGATGGGGGGGGGTGTCTTCGAGAGTGAAATTTTTATTTTTATTGATTTTAGAGAGGAAGGAGGGAGAGGGTGAAGATATAGAAACATCGATAAGAGAGAGACATTGATCAGCTGCCTCCTGCATCCCCTACTGGGGATTGAGCCGGCAACCCGAGCATGTGTCCTGACTGGGTATCGAACTGGGCATTGAACTGGGGACCTCTTGGTTCATGGGTTGATGCTCAGCCACTGAGCAACACCAGCTGGATGAGAGTGAAATATTTAAAATTTCATCTTGATTATCGAGCAACCTAGGAGGCTTAAGAAGGGAATGCTTCTTAAATTCCTGGAAGGGAAATCAGCAAATCCAAGCCAGCCGCCGCTTCCTGAGCCTCCCACGGAAAACCGCGAGGCCCTGGCTGTTGGGTGGGGACGCAGAGGTGAGCCGCAGGTCATCCTGCCCCTCGCGGTCTGGGGGCTGGAAAGAGCTCCACTTACACAAACATGATACGACACGGCGGAAAATACCACAGAGGAGGCTCAGAGGATCACAGGCAAGGAAGGACCTTGGCCCGCAGGGAAGGCTTTATAACGAAAAAGGTGTTGAATTTATAAGCCTTTAAAGATAGGGTTTTAATAGTTAGGACTGTGTTAGATGCGTATTTGTTCATTTATTCATTCAGTAGACGTTACACATCTCCTGTGGGCCTCTGTACAAATCCATGCCTCCCTCTCCTCACGACAGAGGGAGAGAGCCGTGGAGAGCGGGCGTGGGTCTGGAACGCTTCCACGGGCACGTGCCAGGCCCGCCACGCTGCGCAGGACTCCGTTCTGCAGGTGTCAGGTGGACAGTCCGGTAGCAGCAGGTCATTCACCATGCTCACCGCAGGGCCAGGGCTCAGCGAAATGAACGGAGATTAACATTCGTTGCAGGGAGATTCATGTTCAAACACGTGGAGTTTTCTTTGGCATTCCAGGGTTGACTTTTCTAAGAATTTTCTCCTCGTCTCCTGATCATCGTGGTTTCTTAATTGCTTGCAAATATGATGATTACTTGACCCCTCAACCTGTGGGGAGTCCGTGGATTGATGGGGATAGAAGTGAACGAAATGCTGTGATGGAGAAAGGGAAACCTCCTTCCAGTGTGAGCACGCTCAGTGCCCCGCTAACCACCTCCTGGTCGTGTGCGGTAAATAATAGATGGCGGCTCTCTCTGCTGCTGGGAGTTTCCAGTGATCGATCCATGTTCACAGCCGCTCGGTTCTGTGGCAAACAGCAGCTCAGGCTCCTCTGTCGTCTTCTTTTTCAGACCATGTACAAAATGAAGAAAACTATGCCCAAGTTCTGGATAAGTTCGGGAGTAATTTTTTAAGTCGAGACAACCCGGATCTTGGCACCGCTTTCGTCAAATTTTCTACTCTCACCAAGGAACTGTCCACGCTGCTGAAAAATCTGGTAAGCCGTTTCATACGTGATCTTTTTATTAATTACAGCCAAACAGCTTTTGAGTCCTACGTACGGAGTCACAGGTAAAGAAATGCCACGGTGAGACTCCTAGAATTTGTCCCTCCCGCCCGGCTGATAGCGGGTAGATCGGTAGAGTCGGAGAGAAGCGGGTTGACCTGAATTCCTTCCACCACCTACCCCTGTTCTGTCTCTGTCTCGGGAGACTTTGAGCAGCTTTTGCCTTTTCATTGGTTGGAAGAGTGGTGACGCTGTCCGTGTCAGACACACACGTTCCATCTCACGTGTGTGCAGATGACCGTGCGTTTCGAGCCCTGATTTACAAATTAGTTAACCTCTCCCAGTGCCCCTCGTCCTTATAACCCGCTCCCAAGAAAAAGATGGTGAGGTTCAGGGAATCGGAGGTTTCCGAAGCACCCCTAAGACCCGGGCACTGCAGCTGCTGACCCTGGGAGGGGACACAGAGTTGGGGGTGGGGACCTGGTCACCAGGCGGGACTGTCTGGACACCCCCAGGTTATGCCCACCAGCCTCACGCTGTGTCCGCACTGAGAAAGGTGCGCTCTGTGAGCTGATTTAATCAGGTCTCCTTTCTCCTGAGTCCCTCGAGGCAGGAGCACAGGGAGATTGGAAGGTGCCCCAGGAAAAGCTCTCTCCCATGCTTTCCCCAGCCTTTTCCGGAGGAGGAAGAGAAGGAGGAGGGGGAGGAGGAGTTGGAGCTGTTTCTGTCCTTTCCCTGCCCCGTCTCTCGCCAGTGCGCCTTGGCCTCCCGTAAGGATCCAGAGCTCACACTCGATGCCTAGACTCCAGGCAGTTGTTCAGAGGTCCGATAGGCACTGTGGCCTCATTAGGAAATGTTGGAAAAATGAAACCTTTCTGCAGAACGTTAACCCGAATAGTTGACAAATCAGAACATTTCTCCCTTATTGTGCTTGATAAATCCATGTGTGTATGTGTCTGTCTTCCTGCAGTTTAACTCTAATTGGTGATTTGGGCCATTGACTTAGTCTTAAAGTGACAATTAATCTTCAAGAAAATGAAAGTTGGAGATAGAAATATGTCTTATTTTTTAAAACTCTCAAAGGATCGTTTTGATCTTAGCACATACGTATGCCTATCCTTTGGAGGTTTTTGATAAATCCATGACATTTCTGCAAATCTTACATTATTTCAGTCTCTATTCAGAAGGGCCCTCTCATTTCTCCCTCCTCTGGGCTTCCCCTGCCCCTTTGCTGGTGGCGTAGCTCAAAGGGAGGTGTGGTGGGAAGAAAGGAAGTGACAGCAGACTGGCCGTTCCCTTTGGTGGTAGCTGGTGAGGGCTTGCTGGGAGGAAGCTGTTTGCCCAGGTCGCTCTTTTCCCAGGGATATCGCACCAACCTTGCGTTCCCAGGAGACCCCATCTGTTTGGCTTAAGCCAAGAGTCATCACTTCCACGTTTCCCGGACCAGTCCATTTCCACTCTTCCCCACACGGCAGGTCCCTTCACGCTGTGTGTATCTGCCATCCACTCAGGCCAAAAGCCCAACCTCACTTCTCGGCCGTTCCTTCATCAGCAGTCTGTAGTCTCTCTTCCTTTCACTGGTATCTCTCCCTCTGGTCAGAGTCCTTTATGTGGTCGGCATCTCGCAAAGGTGAAGTGACTAGCTGTTTCCTCCAGAAGTGGACCTGCTAGGCCCTGGAGTGTTGCTGGGGAAGGCTGCCTCTCAGTGGGAGAAGCCACAGGAGCGTGAACATGATCTAGTCCAGCGGTCGGCAAACTCATTAGTCAACAGAGCCAAATATCAACAGGACAACGATTGAAATTTCTTTTGAGAGCCAAATTTTTTAAACTTAAACTTCTTCTAATGCCACTTCTTCAAACATAGACTCGCCCAGGCCGTGGTATTTTGTGGAAGAGCCGCACTCAAGGGGCCAAAGAGCCGCGTGTGGTTCGCGAGCCACGGTTTGCCGACCACTGATCTAGTCCATCAATGTTTACAAGGTTTTGGTGTCAAGGTTTTAAGTGCATGGCTTTTGCTTGGTAGTGTATGCTAGGTGACCTCAGCATTTTAAAACATCATTATAAATATTCCTTTCGTTGGCTTACCAATCTCTCTGAACCCACCCTCCTCCAATTAAAGATGCCTCCCTGGTCAAAGCCGTCTGCGGACATAACATTATTTGTTTTGCTGAGGCAGGGGCTATTCCTTATTTCCAGGCCTTCATAGCTTCTGGTTTCCTACTTTGAATGCCCTTTTGTAGTTAATGTATTAATGAACGAGGCTTTCTTTACAATGCAGCTTCCTTGTCTTTAAAAAAAAAACACGAAAGGAATACTAAAGAACAAAAAGAAAGGATGCTGTTGAGTTTTAGCTGTTTCCAAGTATGTTTTGTTATTCATGTGATTAACACAAAACGGAAATTATGTCCCATCTTCCTTTTAACTTTTTCGAGGGAAGCCGTGAGGCCGTTGCCTGGGATGCCCTGTTCCCAGTGTCAGCCCATTGCCTCCGTTCAATCACCAAACCACAGAGCGGGGCCGGGAAGGAATAACCGTGGATGGAAGTAGTTTCTCCGTGGGCAGAGGGAAACCATTGGCCCCAAGCGCCCCCGGAGCAGTAGTTTTAGAAAATACATGTGAACCCTGTGTGAGATTAGTAAGCGGTGCCCAGAAGGACCCTCCGCCTCTGGCTCCGTGGTCCCTGAGCCTCTGCAGAGCAGAGCTTGCCCAAGAGCCCAGGCGCCCCCAGCAGGTCGAGGGCGGCGTTGCTTCAGAGCCGGTGAAGCCCAGCGAAGATTTCTCCATCTGCCTAGCATTTCCTGTTTGCAGTCTGGCTGCAGGGCATTGTGGTTTGGGTTGAGGATGCTTTTATCTCTTTTTTCTTCTTCTTTTCTTCCCCCTCAAAAGAATAGCTGGACAGGCACAGGCTGGATGTAGATCGCTGGCAGATGATTTCTCAAGTTCTTTGAAACTCTGAAAACTGTAGAGAGCTTGGGTATACTCAACGGTGAATTGGCAGCCACTGGGTGCCGTGGGTTTAAAAAAACCTCCTCTCTTTGCAGAATGGTGATGCATCAGTGGGAGGTTCAGTGTGACCCCAGACATCCCCTCGTGTCCTGGTGCGTCACTGCCCACTCGTGTTGCGGGACAGTCTCTGCAAAGCCGTCCAGCCCTGTGGATGGAGGCGGTTAAGAGGGAGGTTTTCTTTTCCCTCCTGTGATAAACGAACATGTTCCACATAAAAGCTTCAGAAATATGGAGTCAATTAAATAAGAAAGTAAAGATCATCGTGTCGTTCTAACTTCTAACTAATGTCCTTTGAAGCAGTTTCATACATTTATACACAGAGACACGGGGTGTATAGAGCGTCCAGTCCACAATCTCTTATCCAAAACCCTCGGGGTAGGATGCTTCAAAATTCAGAATTCTACAGATCTCAGAAGGTGACGGATTGCATGTTACGTCACACACACACACACACACACACACACACACACAGGTGACTTCTTAGGCCCTCATAATTCAGCGCAGTGTTACCTCTGCAGTGAAATGCGTGAATATTTGCATAAAGTGGGATAAAGACTGAAGAGCCCTCCCGGCCCCCTCCGATAAAGAGACCTGTCGGATTCAGAGACCTTTCCTGGCTTACCGGACCCTTGTTGTAGGAGAAGCGTTGTGAATTCCTTCGAGAAAGGCTGGTGTAGGTGGTTTGCTGGGTCAGGTGATCCATTTCACTTCTTTGTTTGTTTCTACCTTGTTCCATTTCTCGCCTGCACTTCCAGAATTTGTGTCTTACATTTCAATATGGCGTGTCTGATATTGAGGCTGGTTGCTTCTTTACAGGAGCCTCTTTATTTTTTATTATTCCATTTGGTCCCTTTCGGTTTAAACATGAAGAAACGACCTACTCATTCCGTCTCCAACGAGTAGGTTACTTCATCTTCCACTGAAAGGAATGGCCCTTCCCTTGACTGCTTGCCCAACCGTGTTAAGCAAGTGGGCGTTCAGAGAGCGGCAAAACCCCACGACTGTGAAGTCAGATAACACTGAGGACAGATCTCTGTCCCCCATTTCTCCAGCTGGGTCACAGAGGCAGACTCGCTCGCTCGCTCGCACATTCATCCAGAAAACAAGGATATTGAGAGAGGCCTCAGGGACGAGACCCCTGGCCTGAGCCACAATAATGAGTAGATGCTTCTGAAACTATTCTCTTGGGCTTTCAGAGGCTCTTCTCCTGGAATAGGAACATTGAGCAGCATTCAGCATTGATAGTTAGATCCTGAGATAAACGTTGGTACTAGAAAAATTAGAAAAGACTTTGCAAATTCTGGCCCTGACTCAGCCAGCATTTAACTACGGGTTAGCTCTGTTCCAGGCTCTTTGCTAAGCTTGGCTGTCACATTCTGTTGAAGAGATGGCTTCTACAGAAGATGGTAATAGTTTACACGGACGCGCTACTTAATGCCATAGGGAAGATGGCATGGGTACAGGGCCGATTCCTTCTGCTTCCTGCTTTCCGTTGCCCACAAGCAGAGGAAGCTCACTTGGTTTCCTGGCAGCTCTTGGCCTCACAGGCGGAAGGTCGAAGGAGGTTCTTGTTCTGCACGGGTGGCCTTGGGGTCCAGCAAGTGATGGTGGCTTCCGCCGCCGCCATTTAGATCCATTCTTTGAATTCTCACATTTCCAATGAGGATCACGGGAAGTGAGACTTCAAAACATGAAGACGTGGCCCAGCAGGGGAGGGCCGTGCAGACAGCGGCAGCACAGAAGTCTGCTTTCTTACCCGAAAGTGAGGACACGACGTGTACTGTGAGGTGTCCCTTTCTCTGTACGTGGCAAGCCTGTGTGCTCGTGGATTTAATTTATTACGTTTTTAACGTGTGTCTTGGAGGTGCTTCCTGAGTAAAAGCTTATTGTTGTAAAACATAATGTGTGATAGAGATGTTCAGTGAAGGCAAGGAAAATGTGATTTGATACCACTTACAGCATGGTTTTGTTCTAGTTTAAACATAACAAATTACACACGACATGCATGGAAATGAAATTAAATGTCTGAAAATTGATCGCTGCGAACTAAGTGATTAATTATTTCAAACACAATAAAGAAATCTTTAGGGTCGGGATGTCTTTTTCAAACCATCATGAAGCTAGATAGGCTCTTTTTCCTTTTGCTTTCCGTTTATTTTGGTCTTAAAATCTTTGCTACTCGCCCTGTTCTTACAGTTATCCTGAAATGAAATCAGATGCAGCACAGAATGCAAAGGAAAATAATGCTTTCCTTTTCATTCGTGATGTAGGGAGATGATGCTAAACGTAACCCATCATTTACTTAAATTGAATTCGTCAGAACATAATGCATCATTCTACATTTTTCTCTGTAAAACTTCCAGGAGAACCATGCTTTCCCCTTAAATTCAGTCCTGTCTGTTCGGAGCCTTTGGCACAATGGAGTAGTTGGGGTCCCGCCTTTCCTCCGGCCTTTACCAGGTCTCCGGAGCAGCCTCTCACCTCTGCTCTCTCCTCGCGGTAGTTGTCTCCGACCACAGGCAGGTGAGGTCTTCTCTCAGGGACGTGGGACTCCCTTAGGCAGTGGTGCCCAGAAGACCTGGCATCCGTCTCGCCTAGAAACCTCGTTTACACGTGGGTGGTTGCACCTCGCCCTCCGCGCATCAAACTAGGTTTGAGATTTCAGCTCTA
Source organism: Eptesicus fuscus (assembly GCF_027574615.1). Taxonomy (NCBI): domain Eukaryota; kingdom Metazoa; phylum Chordata; class Mammalia; order Chiroptera; family Vespertilionidae; genus Eptesicus; species Eptesicus fuscus. The sequence continues at coordinate 5,075,320 of NC_072491.1, forward strand.
ACACGTTTCCAGGGGGTGCGGGCGCTGTTGGCGGCCTGAGGGCCACGTTTTGAGAACCACTAATAAGGATTATCATTCTGGACAGAGATTCAGAATTCCCTAGGGCTGTAGAGAAGCTGTACCTTTGTTCCTCCGAATCCGTTACCTAATTAATTACTTTCTCCTTTATTCACTCCATCTGGTTCGCATCAGGTATTAAATCAGATCACAAGTTGAGTGAGAAATAGGCCGCTGGTTGATCATATCGCCCTCTTGTGCTTCTGTGTCATATTTCTTTTTAATAGCTTTCTGAAGACAAAAATTTCCAGTTCACTCTTGAAAACTTAGAAAATACAGGGAAAGGGGGACTAAAATAAAAATCACCAATAACCTCCACTCCTAAGGAGTTGAGATTTATCTATCTCTCTATGTCCTCTAACTATTTTTCAGTGTACACATACCTCTTTTTTATGTGTATCATTTTAATCCTGAATTTTTAACAACATTGGATTTATGCTGTAGTGCTATTTTATAGCCCAGTTTTCACTTATTTATATGCTTTGCAATGTTTTCCTATTTTGTGAAGTATTACAGCCCAAGGCCCTTCATTTTTTTTAAAAATATATTTTATTGATTTTTTTACAGAGAGGAAGAGAGAGGGATAGAGAGTTAGAAACATCGATGAGAGAGAAACATCGATCAGCTGCCTCTTGCACACCCCCTACTGGGGATGTGCCCACAACCAAGGTACATGCCCTTGACCGGAATCGAACCCGGGACCTTTCAGTCCGCAGGCCGACGCTCTATCCACTGAGCCAAACCGGTTTCGGCAGAAGGCCCTTCATTTAATAGGAGCCTACAGCCTCCGGGAGCAGGGCGGCCTGGTGGGAGCCCCGTGCCCAGCAGCACCCCCTCCCCAGGTCTGCAGAACCCAGAGCCCCTCATGGCTGTGTCCAGCTGAGGAGAATGCCCGTGTTCCACTCTAACTTACTTCCCCGGTCTCCCAGGTGACCTTCCCAGGGTTCACGTTTTCCGCTGTTTGCGGCTACACGCGACAGCGTCTCTGCAGCCTCTGCATGTGCTTGAGGACAGTTACTGAGGTGATGGCCCGCGTCACCTGCTGGGAGCTGGCTCATTGTTTTCATTGGATCCGCATCCGCCTAACTTTCAGGAAACCGTCTCTGCCTGTGAAGGGGAGGAGAGCGAACCGACGGGCAGTGGAGGGAGGTGTCAGAATTAATGCAGGTGACAGAGCCAGCCGGTGATGGATCGCTAACAGAGGCCACGGCATGGAGGTGTCGTGGAGGTGCCGTCGCTAAGCTGTGCTGCCCTCCCACTGCCCCTCACCGTCCCTCTGCCTGGGCTCCTAGGGCAGCTCGGACACCCACCACAGGCCACGTGGTGGCCAGAAAGCACAGGACAGGGGCCCACGGCTGCTTCGTGGCTCCTGCCGTGGGATCTGGTCAGTTAGTGAGCAGAACAGATGAACATCACCTTCTAGAGAGAGGGGAGAGATGGGTCGGTATTTAGGTAAACAAAGTTCCTTCCATTTGTGGTGAAGCTATAAAGTTAGCTAAAAAAGATCAGGACAGAAGGGGGGACGGTGTCTGTCCGTGCTGTGTGTGTGTCCATAGAGGAACACCTTCTGTGAAGTCATTACCAACAGCCGGCATTTCGGGGGCTATTGGTACCCTCTCTGGTAGTGTCTCAACAGTTGTAAGGAATAAATGGTTATTTCTATCAAAACCAGTATTAATTACAGTTTATTTGCTCACACGAGGCCCTTGTGCACAACGAAAGGCTAGACCTCAGCTTCCTCCCAACTGGTTTATCCCGAATTCGTGGTCGGGCTCGATGGCTGTGCTCCGGGAGGAACGGCCCGTCTGGGAGGAAGGAAGCGGCGGCAGTGGGTGTGGGAAGCAGCTGGGTTGACCGCCCCTCAGCGTCATTCCCCGAGGGGTTTCAATGCGCTGGTGGCTCGACAACATGGGAAGGATGTACTTTCTAAAGCATGCTCTTCAGCCTCAGGTCATGTGCAGTCCCGTAAAGAACGTGTTAATTCAACATCACCGTGAAAGGAAAGGACATGGAGTATCGTTGAGGCAATGGGAATGGAATCAATAGGAATTTAGTAAAACAAATGGAAAATAGCTATGTGATGGATTTGAAAGGCTTTTTTAAAAATATTTTTTATTGATTTCAGAGAGGAAGGAGAGGGAGAGAAGGATGGAAACATCCATGATGAGAGAATCATCAATTGGCTGCCTCCTGCATGCCCCCACTGGGGCTCGAGCCTGCAACTCGGGCATGTGCCCTGACCGGGAATCGAACCATGAGCTCCGGGCTCACCCACTGAGCCACGCCAGCTGGGCTGCAAGGTTTTTTAGTAAAAATCATTGAAGACGGTGGAGGGGCGACAGGAAGTCTGTCCCCCGTGTTGTCAGTGTATTCTGCCGGCTGCCCTGCAGTCGCCTGTGGAGATGCTATGGTTACACAACAGTTTGCCGGTCTTGCTCAGGCCATGAAAAGTGTTCCTGAGGGAACTAGAAAATAAATTTAAAAAATCACACACAAAAAAAAACAAACAGGAAAATCACAGAATCCCCCCCACGGCGAAGTCACGGGATTCCTCTCTGTCCCAGAGCGATGCCTTACGATGTGGGAGAAAACAAGTCCCTCTTCGTGGAATCGCCAGGGACACTTGGTTTGGCCTCCCAGTGAGTGATTCCTGAACATCTCCTCCTTGAGAGAGGGGCCTCTCTCTCTGCTGTCTCGCTGTGTCTTTAGAATGACAGGTGGTTCCGATTCCCTGTCACTAACACAGCTCCTTGGCCAGTTTTTAACCAATGAACCTCCTTTTCCTGGGAGCAGGTTGGGAAGAGTCTGTGAGTTTTGAGTTGTGCCCTTGCCACTGGGGACACTGGATCTATGATACACACTGGTTTGTCTGCTGGGTTTTTCTTATCAGCCCCACGGGGGTGTGTGTGGATAACCACAGGAAATTCTCAGCCCCTGAGGCTTCCCACCGGGGCGTCTGCAGCCACCGCCCTGCCCCGGGCCGGCCGCCGTGACGCACTGCACGGTGGAGACGTGTGTCATGTATTTCTGTGTGGTCGGTCCTGGCTTGCGAGGGACTCTTCCTTCAAACCCCCACATTCGGTACTAACCACGGAATTTCATAATTCTTCTTTGTTACTTTCTCACACAGCTCTCAGATAACATTCTGGGGGGTTGTTTTTTCTGCTTCATCTCACAAAGGATTTGAGGCATTGGTGACCTGGCATTAGAAATGGTTTATAGCCCGGCCGGCGTGGCTCAGTGGTTGAGTGTTGACCTATGAACCAGGAGGTCATGGTTCAATTCCCGGTCAGAGCACATGCCCGGGTTGAGGACCCATCCCCAGTGTGGGGTGTGCAGAAAGCAGCCAATCCATGATTCATCATTGATGTTTCTCTCTCTCTCTCTCTCTCTCTTTCTCTCTGAAATCAATAAAAATATTTTTTAAAGAAATGGTTTATAATCACTGTCTTTTCATTTTTTTGTTTTAGAATTTTTACTTTTTGTGAATAAACAATATAGTGCGTAGTACCAAACTTTAAAAAAATGCAGAAAAGTACAGAGTTACAAGCCCCTCTCCCCTTGCCCACCCAGTGCCCGGGGGGACCTGGCCTCAGCAGCTTGCCGTGTCCTTTCAGAAATAACTCCAGCATAACGTACCTCGTTCTCTTTTTCTGCAAATCCTTTGCAGACAAGCGTGTGCGCAGCACTCCCTAGTGGCAGGGAGTAAGCCAGCACTTCCCACGTGCACTACTCACTCCGTCTTCATGGCAGCCATCTGGACGGCTTAGAGCCACGGTCGGCAAACTGCGGCTCGTGAGCCACATGCGGCTCTTTGGCCCCTTGAGTGTGGCTCTTCCACAAAATACCACGGCCTGGGGCGAGTCTATGTTGAAGAAGTGGCGTTAGAAGAAGTTTAAGTTTAAAAAATGTGGCTCTCAAAAGAAATGTCAATCGTTGTGCTGTTGATATTTGGCTCTGCTGACTAATGAGTGTGCCGACCCCTGGCTTAGAGTTCCTCACTTTAGAGGTGACGGCAGGAGGGGCGTACACAAAGCCCGCGAGTGACGGTGCTGGCCCGTCTCACACCACCCTCCCCCTCCTGTGGTGCAGCACTCAGTGTTAAGGCGGAAGAGGGCTTGCTGACTGCGTTCTAACTGCGCTTGCCCGTCCCTGGGGTGAGCCCTGTGAAGGCAGCAGTGGTGTGTTATGTCTTTGCCTCCCCAGCCCCTCGGACAGAGGGTGTCCAAGAATAGGTTCCTGGTAAATGGTGGGTGATGTCTTGGTTCCATGCCACTAGCACTGGTTTCTCCACGATTTAACAGGTCCTGGGATAACAGCGTTGTGTCTTAATGCTGACGAGATGCTGTGGGAACCCACCCCTTGTTTACTTGTGTATCAGTTAGCCTGTTGGTGGGTTTGTCGTCTCATGTCGCTTAAAGGTGCAGAACTTATCGATGCTGTTAGTTGAGGGCGTACTGTCCTGGGAGCTCCTTGAAGAGAGTGTAGTCTGCAGCCATCTCAGTCCTGGCGTTGCTGACCCTGCCTGCACCTGTCCATCCCGCCCTTGGATGGACAAGCTTCATCCCTCTCCTCTGTAGAGTCGACACCATCTTAAATCAAAGAGACCCAGGCACTGGCTCAGAACAGTGAAGAAAGCTGCACCCCAGCTGTAGACGGCGCCTCCTAAATGCCTCGTCCTTTTCACGAAATCTGGGCTCTGAGGGGACAGTGGTGAGCAGGAGAGTCACGGATCTGCCCGCATTGACCTTACGTTCTGGTCAGGGAGACAGAACACACACATAAACAAACTGGATCATTTTAGATCGTGGTAAATGCCATAAAGGAAAATTTTTTAAAAGAATATAACAAGGAGGTGAACGCCAATTGTATCTTCTCCTTGCTCTGACCAAGGCATTTGAAAAAAAGTCAAAGTGAGATCTGCCTGCCCAGCCAGCATGGCTCAGTGGTTAAGCATCAACCTATGAACCAGGAGGTCACGGTTTGATTCTGGTCAGGGCACATGCCTGGATTGTGGGCTCCAGTCATTGCTATTTCTATTTCTCTCCCCCTCTCCTTTCCTCTCTGAAATCAGTAAAAGTATATATTTTTTAAAAAGCGAGGTCTGCCATTTCAGTAGGAGGAACCAGGAAAGTTGTAGCTATGATCCGAGGCGTCGTTTGTGCAAGTGTGGGCGCAGTGCAGCACCCCGTTCAGAGCACAGGCCCTGCAGCCCCTCGGCCTGGACCGAGGCAGCAGCTCTCCGCTCAGGAGCTGTAGGAGGGCCAGTGAGGCCGCCTGACCTGGAGGTGTCCTCCCTCTGGCAGGTGCGCGGGTGCTGCCTGGCGCCGGTGCGTGGGGAGTGCAGCAGTAGCCGGCCTCCTGCCCTGTGCACTCTCTCACGGCTTTGTCTCCGCCTTTGCTTTGTCTTCAGCTCCAGGGGCTGAGCCACAACGTGATCTTCACCTTGGACTCCCTGCTGAAAGGAGACCTCAAGGGAGTCAAAGGAGTGAGTGTCCGGAATCTGATTTTCACTGTCACTTGAAAGGATTGGGGTTTTTCTCTTTTAAGATCATAGGGGTACTTGTATTTGAAAGGCACTGGAACGTTTTTAGCATAAAAAGAAATGTTGTTGGGAAAGGGTCACGGAAGAGGGTGCCACTTCACACGATGTTACTGACCGGGGAACAAGACCAGACACTTGGAGGAAGAGTGAGGGCCTCGGTGGGTGGGGCAGGGCCTGGGCTCCATCACTGCTGGACCCCACAGGCCCCCTGGGTCCCACGTCACCAACACGTGACCAAGATGCTCGCCTTCCTCTGGTCTGCAGTAATAGTGTGATGGCTTCTGTAAAGTTTCCAGCATCCCAGGTGGGATGGCTTCTGTAAAGTTTCCAGCATCCCATAGAGGAGGGCGGTTTTGCTAGGATGTTATTTCAGAAGTATTTACTCGCCTTTAAACAACAGTACATTTAATTTCAGTTTCATTCTCTTTTTTCTAAGGATCTCAAGAAGCCATTCGACAAAGCTTGGAAAGATTATGAGACAAAGTTGTAAGTGTTTTTTTGTTTGTTTTATATTGTCAAGATTTTCCTAAGAAAAAGATTGACTGGGAAAAGGACAGAGCCCTTAACTTACAAGGGCAAAAGATAGTGTAGTGCATGCTTGTAAGGGCTAAAAGGTTGGCCTGCCTGGCGGGTTCCCGTGAGGGGTCGGGAGGCGACACACGGAGCCCTGGGCCTGGGCCTGGCGCACCTCCGCACGGAGCATTGCACCTGCCTTTATTATGATCCCAAGTCGCCTGACTCCAGGCTGTGCGGGGGGTGGGAGGAGAAATATATTTTGAAGCACTTAATAAAAACGTTGGCTGACAACTCGATAACTATAAACGTAAGAGAATAAAAGCATTTCCGAAGGCGGCAGTAACAGCAAAATGACAAGCAAAAGACACATTGAGGATTAAATATTTTTCTCCGAAACTACTCACTACTCTCATGATTGCTGACGTAATCACTGCGTCGTCGGAGACTTGCTGCCTTAGGAATACTTTCGTGCACTGACAGTTACAGACGCAGCTGGGAAGAAAGCGGCTCCGGCTGTGGCCTGCTGATGTAGATGAAGGCTGTGGGCCACCTCGTCCTCTGAGGGCGGGGCGTGAACGCTCACGCGTGGACCCAGCACTGCCCTGCCCCCAGGCAGTGGCGGTACACTTGGCCCAAACAGAACTGAGTCCTTACGAAGGGGGTGTGAGTTCACAAAACGGGAGAAAAACACTTGCTCTAGCCCTGTTGCGGGGTATAGCTCCTCTGTGGGACACAGGGACAGCGAAACAAGATGTGCTTTGTCCACTGAAGTCCTACAGATCTGGGTAGTTCTCATCAGAAGGAAGATGTGTGTGCGTGTGCGTGTGCGTGTGCGTGCGTGTGTGTGCGTGTGTGTTAATGGTGGCACCTGCTTCCATTCCAGCACAAAAATTGAGAAGGAGAAGAGAGAGCATGCGAAGCAGCACGGGATGATCCGCACGGAGATCACGGGGGCCGAGATCGCGGAGGAGATGGAGAAGGAGCGGCGCCTCTTCCAGCTGCAGATGTGCGAGGTGCGAGGGGACGTCAGCCGCTCGCCTAGAGTTTCGTTAGCTGGGCCTCCTGCGGGCAGCAGCCTCCGTGCCGGAGAGCGGCTGTGTGTGACCAGGAGAGGAGGGACAGTTACTTAAGGACTCTAATCTCATTTTCCTCCAAGCCTTTGGGATCGTCCCTGTCACTGTTGCCTCCTGTTTTGAGCCTGGGGCCTGTGGGGCTCTAAGCCAAAGCAGGATTCTTTGGTGAGAACTTGGCTGTTGCCTGTGAATGAGTGTGGAAAGGCAAATTTTGGTAACATGGGTGAATCTTGGGTTTTACTGGTACTGGTGTAGAGCATGTTTGTTTGTTTTTAACCCCGGGCCTAGTTTGAATGAAAGCTTAAATGAAGTGGTCATTGAGAAAGCCTCTGAGTTCGTGGAAGAAAAAAAAAATGCAACAAAAAGCATGCTGCCTTCAGCTTAGAGCAGTGGTTCTCAAACTGTGTTCCCCCTGAACACCGGCATCCTTGACCGAGAGACCAGCCCCTTCTGACATTGACACTGAGCAATGGGATTCCTTTTGTGCTTTTGGGAAACTATCAAAATGGATAGAATTTTCTCAATTTTAAGGTTTTCTTCCTTAATTTTTCCTCCCACCCCAATAAACCCTCGGCCCCTTCTTGAACTTGTCTGTTCATGACCACTCGCACACAATGAAACACATGAACAAGAGGCAAGCAATGCCAGCAGAAAACCTCGGCCAGTTGTGAAAATCAGAGCTCGTGATGTTTGGTGCATAAGTTACTAATGCGTTGTTTTCATCCTTTCATTTTTAGTAGCAAAAATTCTACCTCGCCTCCTTGGTCTCCCAAGTTTTAATGCCTCACGCGTATCCCTTCGAGAGAAGGCTGTTCCACTTGCTTTCAGCAAAGAACCCTCCATCTTGCAGGTCTTGACCTGAACTCGAAGTTTGAGAGCCACTGCGCCAGAGGAAATAAGTCCGCTATGCCAGGATGCTTTGCTGTGTGGATCTCTGCTTGTCTAGTAAACTAACCACGGGCGTTTATAAGATGCTAACAGGCTACCCAATGTCTACTAGTGCGTGTGCCGATCGGCCTCCCCTAAGTTAGCTCACACACCCTGAAGACCGCCGAGGCCAGTACCTGGCGCAGATTCACAGTGGGGGCTGCCCCCCGAAACCCTGCCCGAGCGCCCTGAGGGCCGTGACAGCATCCACTTCTGTTTTCTTCCCACAGTATCTCATCAAAGTCAACGAGATCAAGACCAAAAAGGGCGTGGACCTGCTGCAGAACCTCATCAAGTACTACCACGCTCAGTGCAAGTAAGTGGCATGGGGCCGCGGTGGCTCCGAGCCCGAGGGAGGGCCCGCACGGCGGTTCTCTTGCTTCTTTCTGTCTGGTCTCCGTCCGGTCACTGCGTAGGGACATAAAGGCCTTCCACAGCCAAGTCCTGTGAAGCGGTATCGGCCATATTCAGTGTCTTCTCACATCAGCCACTCAGATTAGTGCAACTGCTTGGCTCCTTAAAGAGGCTGCTACTTGGAAAGCTGGCGTTGCCGTGACGGCCTTGCAGCCCCTCCTGCAGACACTGTCCCTGTCACTGGAGAGGCCTTGCCGGCGCCCGCGTCCCTGCCTCCCTCCTCAGCATCTCACCTGCTACAGCGTCATTTGTGCCACATTCTCCTGCCGGGGGTTTTGGTGTTTTCATCCTCATCCACCTGAGGTGAAACCCGTCATTTGGGCGGCAGGGACACGGCCCTTGTGCCTGGGTTGCTGGTATACGGTGAGCAGTGCCCACGGGCCCCATTTTTGTTTGCTTGCGTGGCCAGGACCCCTTTTTTGAGGCTTTGTGACACCGCATTTGCTTTTGCTTTTTTTATTTTATTTTTTTATACATTTTATTGATTTCTTACAGAGAGGAAAGGAGAGAGAGCATTAGAAACATCAATGAGAGAGAAACATCGATCAGCTGCCCCCTGTACACCCCCTACTGGGGATGTGCCCGCAACCAAGGTACATGCCCTTGACCGGAATCGAACCTGGGACCCTTGAGTCCGCAGGCCGACGCCCTATCCACTGAGCCAAACCAGCCAGGGCACATTTGCTTTTGCACTCCTTGTTTCCTTTTCGGGTTCGCTTTTGTGGGCTTTCTGGTAATTTTTACGTGAAAAGGTGCCTGTTTCCCGTGTTCGATTCTGGCCAAGGGCACATGCCCGGGTTGCGGGCTCCATCTCCCAGTGTGGGGCGTGCAGGAGGCAGCCGATCAATGATTCTCTCTCATCATTGATGTTTCTCTCTCTCCTCCCTCCCTCTCTGAAATCAATAAAGAAATATATAAATTAAAAAAAACACACAAAACAACAGTTTATGTGAAGTGCCGAGCGTGCTGGGCGTGTGGTCAGTGCTCAGCCACGCCAGGTTGCTGCCCCGCAGGGTGAAGTAAGGCACCTCCTATGTCCGTGGTAGGATGAAGCCTTCCAGGTCATCGGTGCCCTGACCCCACGTCCTGTGCCTCATGTGTGTGTCGGGACTCGGGACCTTTGGGAACTGACTTCTCCGGCCTCTGTGTCTAGTCCCATCCATCTCTCCTTGTGTGTCCGGTCAGGGTCATGGCACCCCGCTAGGTAGTGTGTCCTCCTCTCTCTTTGGAGCTCAGATAAGGCACAGCCAGGGGAGCCGTTCCGTGTGGAGTGACGGCCTGAGGCGCTGTGTGGCAGCGACTGCAGTTGCACTTTCTGCGTGATGTCTGCTGGCACGTGTCAGTAGTGCCCATGCGTGTTTGTTGGCACATCTTTTACAAAACACTGAAACCCGTTTTACACGTGTTTTGTGTAGATACATGGTAGAGAGTAAATATTTATTTCTGGATTGTTCAGGTAATTATGGTTCATGTCATTTTTGTACTGCGGGTAAGTCTCTGATGTTTTCCATTGTAGTTTCTTTCAAGATGGCTTGAAAACCGCTGACAAATTGAAACAGTACATTGAAAAACTGGCTGCTGACTTATATAACGTAAGTTCTTTATGAAGTACATGCATTTAACTTGCTCTGCAGACAAGTATCAGTAAATGTGAAATCTGTACTAGAAGAGTGTTAAAGACAAGAAGACCAGTTAAGTGATGTGTCCAATAAAGACAGGTAAACCTTCAGTTTTACTCAGACATCAGTGATGGAATGTTCCAGAGTGTGTTTGGGGAGCATGGGAGGAGTGGGGACTCTCTGTTCAGGGTTCAGTAACATCACGGGTGCCCTTCAGTCAGCATTTGCAAAAAGAATGTTTTGATCATGAAAGGATAAAAATGGACTGTCTCTGAGTAGGCAAGTTTATGAATTTGGGGTGCTTGCTTGCTTTATATTTCCTCTATTTTTTTCTCATAATTAGGTTTTGCTTTTATAATAGCAAAAGCAAAAGGAAAACTTATTTGAGGAAAAAAACTAAATGCATATGTATAAATGTCAACCTTTATTCCCATAAATCACTTGGCAATGAATCATATTAAAGGTATATGTTTGATGAGTGCAACTACATATGTTCAGATACGGTTTTTAGAGTTAGCGATAACGCCGTGTGTCGTTGTATAACTTTAGAGAGCATGTAGCTGTGTACTTGTCCTGCTTTTCTCTTAGTGAGCGTGGCTCTGGTTGTGATCAGGTTCCACGAGTTGCACAAGCAGCCAGCCTTTGCCCGCGGGTAGGGCTCTGTGCCCTCACGTGCGCGTGGGCCCGTTGGGTTTGGTCCCCGGTCCCCGGGGTTCTCTTCTGGGCCTTCAAGGTCATCGGGGTATCACTACCGCCTTTGGAAAAACCGGAAGCCAATGACTCCATGTTATTTCTTAGCTTTGTTTAAAGTGGAGCTTTAATGATCTAGCCTAGAGGTATTACCTAATAAGAAAGCATGTTGCATTATTCACTCATCTCAAAACCCACTGGACCTTCATAAGATTAGAAAATTGTGCCTCTCATATAAAAAGTGAGACCACGTGAAGGATTTGAGTAAGGAAATCAGCTATATCATTAAGTAGTTCGATGTGTGGTGTATCGGGGTGAATTAAACGCTGCTCATAACGTATAAAAGGTAAGTGACAGAAGTAATTTTTTCCTCTTGTAGATAAAACAGACCCAGGATGAAGAAAAGAAACAGCTGACTGCCCTCCGGGACTTAATAAAATCCTCTCTCCAGCTCGATCAGAAAGAAGTAGGTGCTCAGTGTCTCCCGCAGGCTGGCCGGGCAGGCGGGGCTCCTGGGAGTTAGGGGTGCCTCCCAACCTGCAGAATGGGGGAGCTGACATCTTCCTGCCAGGGCGGGGTGGGACAGGGGAGACACCAGACACATGTGCACCTGCTGCACCGCCCAGGCTAGAAACGGTGTTTTATTTCCCTCCCCTCCTTACGGAAAAGGTGTCCTGAGCCCCGGCCTACAGCTCCGTGGCTAGACTTTCTGGCCTGGCTTTGCCGATGTGTGTTTCAGGAGCGTGTCTGCTCAGACTGCGGAGGGAGGGGCAGGGCAGCGCACACCCCGTGCTCTTGAGCTCGTGTCTCTTTCCAGGCAGCCGCAGGTGGGGGCGGGGGAATAGAGAAAGGGTCTGAGGCACAACCCTATAGAAGTTTTGCCCCCCAGTTAGGAAAATGGAGTGAGAGTCTTTGGATACTGGGGTGGAGTATACGGAGCATGGTAGCTGTTAGATGACTGCTCAGACCCTTAATCATAAATCGTCCTTGTTCATTTGTTGTGCAAACGTTTAGTGAGTACCTACAGTGTGCCAGCAGCTGTGCTGGGCGGTCAGCGTCAGTCCTGTCCGTTGAGGAGGTCATCATCTGGTAGAAAGTGGAGAGCGTCAGCCGTGTGAGCGAGGGGTTGTCCCTAAAGTGGTGTGGGTGCTGTAGGAGAGATGCCGAGCGCCAGGAAACTGCAGAGATGCAAAACTGCCTGGCAGCGAGCGGGCGACGTTGGGGATGAGGTGGGTGGAGGCGTGAGATGCGGTTCCTGGGCAGAAAGCTCGGGATGCACACTGGAGGGACAGGCTCCGAGCTAAGAGTAAGTTAAATAGCCCCAGTTGTCACACGGAGAAGGTGGAAACGTGCCTGTGTGGATTGTGAAATTATTAGGCATTGAATTTAAGTGTGATCTCTAAATGCAATATTTAATCATTATAAAATAAAATATTTTTAATACTCTTAACTCCTCATGATATTATCTCACAATGGCCAGCTATTTGTCATCTCCTAACATTTCTGAAAGGAGTGCATGAGTCCAAACAAAACAGAGTGAGCCCCCTCGAGCGTGGGAAGCCTGCCCAGCACCCTGGTCCCGCGCACCCGTCCTGAGGGTGCTTCTGCGCTGGGCCCCTGGAGCCCTCGCTGCTCTGCCTCCAGTTTTCACGCTCGTTGGGTGTTGTGAAGTGAGAGTAGGCCATAGCCCTTTAGCGCTGGCCCCTGCTCACCTGTGGACAGGCCACAGTGCCGGGGTGACGTGTGTGCTGGGCGCCCACGTCATGCAGAGCCTCGGCCAGCACCTGCACCGGTAGGGGGCCTCCTGAGGGTGCGATCGCTCAGCGTAAGAGCAATAGAAAGATCCAGATTGTGGGGGGAAGAGGTAGATGTCTGTCTAGAGAAATTTGCGAGGTTCTGTACTGACCGGTATGTACTTAACCACTTCCTACCTGTTTTGCCACACGCGATTACTTCCTACATACGGAAGCTTTCTTGAAAAAGAAAAGAAGCTATTGTAGGCTCTCTGTTGTGCATAGAGACCGGTGTATTCTGCTCATGCTAGTAACTAAAGGAAAAGTGGCATACAAGCCACAGGAGTGTGTACATGCGGAAATGCACACGGCTTGATTGATTTTAACTTCATGCCAAATCGATCAATGATGAGTTTTCATTAGCATCGTATCCAGAGTGTTTTACAAGTAAAATTGACCTTTCACAGCGTGCCTAGTCCATTCTCACGCTGTTTATCATCTCTCAGTGCAAGCTATGTTAAGAAGGTAGTGATTTTTAGTGATTTCCGTTAAACATGAAAGGAGATTTTCGGCCAGAGATTTCTCACCCTAGTTCTCCGATTCCAGAAGGTGTAAAGTCACCTAGAGACTAACCCGAGAAATTAAGGCCCAAGAAATCGCTGAACAGCCTCACCCCCACCCCCAGACTCGAGCTCCACTCAAGTACAGGAAGCCTCAAGAACTTGCGTTGTTAATAGGACTCCCAGATTTGGGGTAGACTCGTGTTTTTTGTTTTTTTTTTCTCATGAAAATAAAATTCTCTAATGACTTGTGGCAGATGTCCTGTGGAATTAGGCATCTTAAGCTTTTATCGTAGCGCCACCTCCCCGAGGAACTGCTTGCTACTTGAGTATTTTGGGGGGTGAACATGTTTTATTCTTGAAGAGGATGTCCATAAATCACTCCCAAACCTCCCAGCTTTGGGTGAGCCCCTCTCGATAGCACCCCGTCCTGGGGTTTGCAGGTGTCTGACAGATTCTGGGCGTGGCTCATCTCTGTCCTCGCAGCGCCGGGCACACCGCCGGGCATGGAAGCTGCTCGGTAAATATTGAGTACAAGGAGACGGAAGGACGCCTGTGCCCGCGCCATTCATACAGCGGAGATTGGAAGCTCCCCTACCAGAGGTCTGTCCTCAGACTGGGTGCCAGACACTCTTAGGACCCCATTAAAGCAATGAGTGTGTAATTGCTTGCAGTTTAAAAAGACCGGAGGTTTTTCTCCTTAATAATGCATTCAAAGGTTTTCTGATAAAGTCAGGTAATCCGTGCTGCTAATAGAGAGTGGGAAACTGACTAAAAAGTGACACCGTGTTTTATTCTACAGCATACATTTCTTGGCTCTCACATCATGGAGTTTCCCCAAGGTTTTGTTTTAAATTCATTGTTTTTAGTTTTGTTTCATTTTGCCTGAACGATTTTTTTTTTTCATTTGCATTTTCTTTCCTGAATACGTGTTGGTTTTTATTATGCTGGCAAAGGATTCAGAACCTATTTCATCCCCTCAATTTTGTTCTCTCTTGTTTTTATTTAGTGTTAACAGTTCTCCGAGGTTTTCTTTCTCAGAAAAGAAAGCCCTGTTTTCATGTATCTGGAGTGCAAGCTGAATGGCCATTATTTCTCAAAGTGCAGAAAGCATCGTTTGTATGACTTTCTTAAGCCATAAAACTCATTAGCACTTAATTTGGGATTGCTTCATGCTAGACTTCTGAAATATATTGCTTCTTCCCTATTCGGGTTAATGGAATAATGTTCTGAGGTCAAAGCCTAGAGTTCAGCCACTTCCTTTACCTTTAAAAGCATCTTTGTCTAATGTGAAGCAAGGCCCATGCGATTATGTTTGTTATCCACAATTTAGAGTGTATTTAGGCTTGTAATAATTATATGTAAGGGATGCCTAACGGTATATTTACAGGATGTCATAGTTTTCCTAAGTTATCGACATCTAAATTCTTGTTAAATATGTAAGCGCTTTCATTTTTAAAACATAGGACTTACTTTAAAGGTTAGCAAATGGACTGAGGTTGGAGAGGCATAATTTTTAAATGCAAATGAAAAAATCATAATTTTAAATCCCGACAGAGCAGGAATTATGTGGGCAGACGCAGAGAAAGTGCCGTTTGGTGAAAGGGTGCCAACTTTTAATAAGAATTGGAATCCAAGGAGAGCTTCGATTTTGTGCTTAATGTTCTGGAGGTAGAGGGATGGCGAAGGTCCCTGAGCCCAAGCCCGTAGTTAAGCGATTTTGACGCAGTTTCGTTGGGTTCAGGCAGACAGTTCTGTGGATTTCAGGATCTGGCCTCGTGTTTTGTCGCACACCTCCACTCTCTCCAGCCCCATCCGATTCTCCGTCCTAATTGTGTCCCTACTGTAGTTCCCGGGACTGTCACTAGGGGCGCTGTAGAGGCAGGCTGCTCTCTGCTGTCCCTTGGTCTGATCTCCAGCCAGAGGCCTGGGCACGCCTGTCAGGGAGGCCAGCACCAGCCAAGTCCCGTGGAGTCCCAGGCTCTGGGCCCTGGTGAGGCTCAGCTGCAGGGGCTCGGGCCGGTTAAAGACAAAGAAGTGACTCGGGTTAAGAGAATGACTAGAGTTTGCAACCTGTTTAGTAGACTCAGCTGCCTAGAAAGGCGCAGTCAGCCTCGTGGCCTGTGCTCGGGAGAGCAGTGAGTGGGGGGTGAGTCCTCACCTCAGAGATGGGCTGTGTCCCAGTCAGTGTCCTCAGGGCCTGCACGGTGCCCGGCTGCAGGGGTTCGGGACGCACTTCTGAGCACAGAACTCATCACATGTAGAACAGCCTTAAAGGAGTGTTGTCCTGCCTGAGGCCAGAAAGCGGCTCCTGCCCTCAGGCCTGTTGTGCACCGGCCATCAGTACGCCCCCAGGCTCACGGAGCTTCCCGCCGCCTCTCCGTCCCTCGTCCAGGACCGCTTCAGGACTGGATAGATTTAAGTTCTCTTCACTCGGGAAAGCAAAACAAAAAGAACCCTTCTGAAATTTGTTGGGGCTTTTTTTTTTTTTTAAATCCTCACCCAAGGATATGTTTTTGATTGATCCTAGAGAGGGGGGGAGAAACATGGATGTAGGAGAGAAACATCCATCGGTTGCCTTCCATACGCACCCCGCCCGGAGATGGACCCTGAAACCTGGGTATGTGCCCTCACTGGGAATCAAGCCCATGACCCTTTGCGGCTCCGGACAGCACTCCAACCAGCTGAGCTGCGGCTCTGTGGAGATTTCCTCAGTCATTCCCTCTGGGCCTCACTGGGGTGCTGATCTCTGTGCACACACTTTGAGGTTTGTCAGCCGTGTTATCTTGGGTATGTGTACCTCCAGTTTCTCCACTTTGCCTTTTTTTCTGCTCTCACTCAAATGGCCTGAAATAAAATTTAATTAACAGATATTTTATTGTGCCAGAGTTTATCATGGTCCTAAAGATGCGTGTATATGAGTGTGTTCCAGCGTCACCTTTATAATGATGTTTTCTCTGTACGTTATAAAAAGTGCTTAACTTGTGAGTGATAAGACTGTCAATGAAATTAACTATATTTTCAAATGTTCTGCCTCTTTTTCTCTGTTGCTTTTGCCCTTCCTGATCGAAGTCTAGGAGAGTAAGTCCCCGCTGTTGGTGAGAATGTGTCGTCCTGTTTCTGTGTTTGCGGCCCCGTTTCTCCTTGTACAGCTGGTTCCCCGTTAGAGTACCCCCTGCATCTCCCCAGCAACGACGGTCTGGCGGTGCCGTCTTTACAAAAACCCCGCGAAGCTCAGGGGCGCCCTGACTTGAAGTCACGCTCGGTGGCATCCGTGTTGTCCTCGACCCTTGTCACCCTTTTCATTACACAGTACGCTTGTCCCTGCAATAGATTTTTTTTTTATTAAAAGCGTGGTTGTAGGTGTATTTTGCAGAGCACTCGTTAGTTCCAGAGCAAGAACCTCATAGCAGTTCTTCCTCCCTTCCCCGGAAGGTGCCTTCTTGTCCCACGCCCCGCAGAGTGCGCGCTGGGACGAGAGGCGCACCCAGGCAAGAGCACTTGCCTTCCGGTTGCATGGGCTCGGCTTTGCGGTCCCTCGCGTGCCTGCCTGGCTGCCGGTGTGAACGGGTGTCGTCACAGAATAGTCCCCCCGCATGTTTGAAGCCGAGCTGGGATCTGAACTGGCGCGAGGAGGCCCGGACCCCAGGCCCCAGCTCCGCCTTGAACTTGGCTTGTGACTGCCCGGCTTCCTCCTCTAGAATAAAGGCCAGGACCTGGCCGCCCGCGGGCCGAGGCTCAGCGGCGGAGCAGAGGCAGGGACGTGAGCGGCGTCTCCAGCGTGTGACTCACCTGTGACTCGTCTCTCCTAGGATTCCCAGAGCCGCCAGGGCGGGTACAGCATGCACCAGCTCCAGGGCAACAAGGAATACGGCAGCGAGAAGAAGGGCTACCTGCTGAAGAAGAGTGACGGGTACGTCCAGACCCCTCCTCGGGCCTGTGTGCCTGAGCTCACCTCCTGAGCATCAGGGTGGATTGCCTACGGGCTCCCCCGCCTCCCACGTGGCAGAGACACTTCCAGTGAGTCCGAGATGAGCCTGCTGCCTCGAGGAGGCCGTGACTGTTCGATGTCCCTGTTTGGCACCTGAGACTTGTGACGCGCAGGGTTAGGAAGGCAGGAACCGAGGAGGACGTTACTTCTCGATCCCCCGTCCCTCCGCCCCCCTGCTTTTATTCCTTGCGGTTTCTCTGCCTGGGGTGCCCACCTGGCCGCCCAGACCCCAACCTTGGGTGTCAGCCTTGACTCCGATCTTCCCTCTTCCATCACAGCCCGCTTAGCAGCAGCCCCTTCCGTTTCTAACGAGAAACAGGACATTTCTTGCGGTCTCTGCTGTCCTGCTCTCGGGGCGGAGTCTCCTGTCGGCTCTGAGAGGCCCTCCAGGCCCTCCTCTGTATGTTCACACACATACTTATTTACCCATAGAGTCTGAAATGCTTTTGAGGAGAGAGAGAGAGAGAGAGAGAGAGAAACATCAATGATGAGGGAGAATCGTTGATCAGCTGCTTCCTGCACACCCCACACTGGGGATCGAGTCTGCAACCTGGGCATGTGCCCTCCCTGGGAATCGAAACCGTGACCTCCTGGGCGAGGTTTTTATTTTTAAACAATACAAGATCATACCTGAATTATCTTAAAACAACTTGCATTTTTCAATCAACGATACGCCTTAGAAACCTGTACAAGTCACACGTCTATGAGTGCGTACCCACTTCCTTCTTTTAAACGCGTACAGGATACTCTGTCTAAAGGGCCCGTGGTGCTTCCATTCCTCCTGCTGTCAGATGTCACTGCGGGCTCCTGCTTGCACCAGCGGAACCATGCTGTCCCGAGCCTCCTGGGCAGGCCTGCTCCTGCGTCCTTCCCTCTGGGAGAGTGAGGGGCAGCCGAAGCGCTGTGGTGGGTGTGGCTCGGGTGGTTCTGCGTTGTAATGATGGTGACGCGTGACGCTGCGTGACCGCCTGTCCCCCAGTGAACAGACCCTAACCCAGCCTGTCTGCCTGGCTCCGCAGGATCCGCAAAGTGTGGCAGAGGAGGAAGTGCGCGGTCAAGAACGGGATGCTGACCATCTCCCACGCCACAGTAAGTGTGTCTGCGATCGCACGCTCGCCGGCTCTCCCTCTGGGCCGCGTGGACTAGAAACTGGAAACACGTGCTGTCACGGTGCCAGAATGTTCCCAGGCACGTCTATGTGTGGAGTCGGGTCAGATCGTTTGGGATATTACCTTGTCCTGCCGTGTCGGCCCTGCTGTGTTCTGTCACTCCACCAGGACTTTGCTTGTTTGAGGATATTTTTCCCATTAATTTTTAGAGAGAGTGGAAGGGAGGGGGAGAGACAGAGAGAGGGAAACATGGATGTGAGAGAGACACGTGGATTGGTTGTCTCCCGCATGTCCCCCAACAGGGGCCCAGGATGAACCTGAAACCAAGGTACATGCCCTTGACCGAGAATCGAACCCGAAACCCTTTGGTCCTCGGGCTGATGCTCAAACCACTGAGCAAACCAGCCAGGGCTCCACCAGGACTTTTTACCTCTTATCCCAAACCAAATCGGGTCTTCTCTTAGTTGGTAATCGAATGTTTGGGGAGATAATACTGGTTGTTGCGAAAACCTAGTTTTCTGAATTACAAAGATGGCAGGGCATGTTCTTTGCCTGAAAAGGTAGCGTAGGAAGTGAAACAACGCATGTAAAATATGTCCAGTCTTTTTCATTTGTTACTGTTTATTTAAATTACTCAGAAAGCCCACCATTATGTTAAAGGGCCTATAAATATAATCATGAATAATAAAATTGCCTCAATTATGACTCCCCATTTTTTAGTAACAAAGGCAATTTAATAGAAAGTGGAAAATAGCTAAGCTGTTATCACTTACATTCTATTTATCTTCAGGTTGTCAGCATATATACATACACATTGCATCCTTACAGTTGATGTCTATAATCTGTCTAGAGTTTTTGTTTTGTATCCCCCATTTCCAAGTAAAAGTCCTATCTCTACAAAATCCATACACTTGTCCAAAAGGTTCCCCCTTGGTGGTAGTCAAAGCCATCCACAGTGAGGCCAGGAAATCACAATTTTGCTCTTTAAAATTAGCAAGAAATTATTTTTTAATTTTTAAAAATCATAATGGAAGATGTACCAAGCAGGACTGGAAATGGCAGAGTGCCGAGGTCGTTACAGAGGCCCAGGCAGGCGGAGTGAAGGCTCGTGGGTGAGCGCCAGCATCCTGTGCCGGGCGATGCCCTCCCGTTCACTGCCCACAGGACAGGAGGAGTGAGCGCTGAGCCTGGAGTCCATCGGAGGGTTTCAGTATTCCCAGCCGTGTGCACATTTCCCGCTGTTTGGGGAGGAAAGAAAACACCACTTATTAAAATACACCCGAGTTCGGGCCCAGCACGTCCTGGGTCCGTGGTCAGCTGTTTCCCGTAGCTGCTTGCTGGCGTGGACCACGTGTTTTCCAGACGTGCTTAGAGTGGGTAGAGGCTTAATAGCTGTCTTGTCAAATGAGTGAGTGGGTAGGGTTTTCACATAGGCTTCTAAAATTTCTCTCTTCATCAATTATGAAAGTCAGTAACTGAGGGGAAATCAGATGACCCGAGAATACATTAAGATATAATATATTTCTAACCCTTGCTCTGTTTCTAACCCTCCCTCTTCTCAGAAGGAGATGTTCCAGGGACAGCGTGTGGCTGGCTTCCCGGGCCTGCCCTGAAGCAGGAGGAGGGATGGGGCTTTGGGCCCCTCAAACCTGGCGGAGGCTCAGGCCCTGCCGTCTCCTTCCTGGGAGGTTGTGGGAACGTTAGTTAACCTCTCCGCCCCCTCTCTTCATCGGAATTAGTGAAAGAAACTGAAAAGACTTCTCTCACAGGTCGTATATGTAAGGCCCCTGGAATGCATTCCTTCGAGAAACATTTATTGAGTGCCTGCTGTATGCCGGGCACGTTTTAGTGAACAAAACAGAGAAATGTGTGCTTTGAGTGGAAGAAAGACAAGAAGCAAGTAAGGGGTACTAAGAGCCAGGAAGGTCAGGCAGCAGGGTGGGAGGGGAGGCTGGTCCGGCCAGGAAACACTCAGGACATTCGAACTCCGAGCCACCTGCACGAAGGGAGCAGGAGGTGGAGGCTCACAGGCAGTGCGTGACCCAGGAGGGAGCCTGACCCAGGACGGAGGGAGGCCAGTGCCCCGCCTGCCCAGCAGGGGGAGCCGTGGAGTAAGTGGCCGCAGCTGAAGTTTCAGGAGCCTGGAGGTCCCATGCAGAGAGGTTTTTAGGAAGGGCTCCGTGAAGGTTTCCTCGTTCTTTTCCTTGCTCTTCTTTCTTTCCTGTTTCATCTGAACTGTTTCTGATGAATCCCAGGGCGAGTCATGTTAGCCTCACTCGGTTCTCCGCCTGCTGAGCCACCAGGAGAGCTTATGCCGGCTTTAATCAATACGCCTCCAGATTAGTGCTGAGCCCCGAGAGAGCGCTTTGAAATTCTGGAAAGTTATGCAAATCTGGAATGACTGTTATTACTGTAGTAATAACACCTGAACCTCCGGGTGCCTTGGTCCAGGGACCCAGGTCGAACACCCACTCCGCTTTCTCATATTCCCGGCTCGGCACTGGCTGTGTCAGCTGCTTAGATCGTCAGAAATTCTGTGGGATTTTTTTTTTTTTTTTTGCTCCTCAAAGTCACACTTGGGGTGATGGGTCATTCGTCAGCTGTCTTGGGGGAGAACCAGCACTTAGGCAGGCTGTGTCTGTGTCCCTGAAGTTCACGTGGAGGCGGCCAAGGCCGTCCCGTGGGAATCCAATTATGAAATGGCTCAAAGAGTATCAGGCCCTTATCCTCGAGGCTTTCGGGCGCTGTGCTGTGAGGCAGTCTGTGCTTAGGGGTGAGCGGTGCTGTGCAATCCCCCGAATGAGTGAATACTGAACTGGAGTGTTCCTTCCTTCCTTTTTAAGTTTTCTATCTGTATTGTATCTGTCGGAAAGGTTGTTCAGAAACACTGGAGTAACGTGGATTTGGGACAAAAAAGAAACCGTCTAGCTAACCCTCTGCCACATTCAGATGTGAATGTGTCTAGAAGAATCCTTAGGTTTTTCAAAGAGATTTCTCCTTCGGTTCAGAAACTTGAAACCTCTCATTATGCTTCATCAGCTTAAGCTTGGAAGTTCTTCCTTGCGTCTGGCTCCGGCCTCCGCCTGCAGTTCGAGTGCCTTTCTTCTCGGTCTGCGCAGATGGGAAACAGCTGCCTGCCGACCTGCCCGGAACAGCCTCGTGGGCTGGAAGATGCTTATTAAGTCGCTCCCTCGCCATCTTTCCTCGGCACTAAATAGTGCCTTTAACCCATCTTCAAAGTTCCCATTTTCCAGTCCTTTAATCATCTCTCCATCTTCCCTAAGCTTTTCCACATCCTCCTGGACACGTGGATGCCAAACTGGAGCACAGCATGCCACAGAGAGCCCGTCCCCTGGCGTGGCTGCCTTCTCGGGCCATCAGGGGCCCTGTCATTCATCGGGGAAAGCCAAACAGGCGCGCTGCGGGACGGACAGCTCCTTTCACAGCGGCCAGGCCTGGGGGCGGGTGCAGCATGCAGTCCTGGGGCCCCCGCCTCCTCGTCCGGGATCTGGCATGCAGTGTGTCCTCCCAGGCGGGACTCTCCTGACAGGGCTCTCCTGGTTTCCATGTCTACGTCAGACGCACGTGGGAGGAGCCTCAGATCCTTCGGCTCTCACTTCCGCCCGGACAGCTCGCTTTGGAGCAGATGGACACAGGCCAAGGGGCTTGTTTTCTGTGTCGAGTCTCATTAAAACCCCAGAGAAGGAAGATCTCGAAAATTGTCCCGAGAGCGCAAGAAGGTGGACAGGAGATGACGTGTCCGTTGCTCATCGCTGAGACTGAGAACCGCAGCGTGTCATTGAATTCATCTCGAACACGTGCCATCTCTGTCGTTCAGGGCTTCGCTTGGTCACATTGTGGCGTCTCCCAACCTCCTCCCCCCACCCCCTCTGTTTTTTCTAAAAACTTGGGGTGCTTGGTGGGAAGGTTGCTGGCATGGGGATTTTGAGAATCCTAAGTGTCAGCGGGCTTCCGGTCCTGCCCAGCCTGGGCACTCGGACGCTTCAGTCCGTTGTCAGCTCTTGCAGGAAGCAGACAGGCCGGCCTCGGCATTGGCCAGCATGTGACCCTGAACAGATGCAGGCGGGAGGTCAAGAACGCGTGTTGACCAGAATGATTACGTGGCAAGGCTCCACTTAGGCAAAGCCTAAATTAACCTGGCTGTGCACACGCTACAGGGTCTGTGTAAATGATACGTGTGACCAAGAGATTTGCCGATAGATCTGTGATATGAAATCCCGGCTAGATTTTCTGTCTTCAGATTTGGGGGCTCACTGAGCTGTGTCTCCAGGGTGGTAGTTGTCCTTGTACTTGAGAGAAGTTCTGTACATTCCACGTTGCAACCACAACTTGTGGATATCTGGGCCACCAGGTTGGGGTGATTGTTGCCTGGGGACATTCTGAATGCATGAATGAATGAATGAATGAATGAATGAAAGATGTACTCCACTGCATTTCCCAGCAGGATACGGTATTGAAAGTGCTGACTCTTTGGCCTGGATGTGCATGGGGTCCAGAAAGGTGCATTTCCATGGGCCGTGCCCACTCTTCATTTAAAGGTGGATTTTTCCTGATTCCATTCTGATTAATCACCAATATAGTATTTATGTACAGTTAATAGACGTTTGGAAGACCACCAACATTTTTTTTCTTTTTTAATGAGATTCAGAATCCTGATTGAATAAGACTATCACATTTGGCCCTGGCCAAGAATCAGTTGGTTAGGCCATTGTCCCCATGTGCCGAGGCTGCGGGTTCACTCCTCACTCGGGGTGCGTGCAAGAATCCAATGAATGCATAAAGGAGTGAGCAACAGGTTGAAGCGGGGAAAGACTTTTATCAAACTTGCTGCCTGAAACCGCATGCCTGCCCCGCAGGGCACCGGCCTGGCAGGCGGGGGAGGGCGCAGCAGGTAGCAGCTCCGTTTTCTCTGTTCCAGGCTAACAGGCAACCAGCCAAGTTGAACCTCCTCACCTGCCAGGTGAAGCCGAATGCCGAGGACAAGAAGTCTTTTGACCTGATCTCACGTGAGTCCTCCTCCTCTCCGGGTCCAGGCACTGTGGATCCTGACGTTGCCCATTTCCATTGCCAAGGACTGGTCTGTGCAAGGCTCTTTGCGGGGCATCTGAGCTGGATTCTGGAGCACCTATTGAAGTTCGGAGCCCCTGTGATTTTATGACCAAGAGGTTTCTTGGGTTATTAATGAGAAGTTGGATTTATAAGATGACTTCAAAAAGCCTAGACCTCTCCATTTCAGAACCTGTAGGTTATTAGGCTGTACACTGAGTGGCCAGATTATGATGATCTCTGAACGCATAATAATCTGGCCACTCAGTGTACATCCTATATAATAAAAGGCTAATATGCAAATTGTCCCCTCGACCAGGAGTTCGATTAGCAGGCGGCTGGCCAACCGCCCATGTCCCCTCCCCCTGGCCAGGCTGGTCGGACCCCACCCATGCACAAATTCATGCACCTGGCCTCACACACACACACACACACACACACACACACACACACACACACTGAGTGGCCAGATTATTATGCATTCAGAGATAATAATAATCTGGCCACTCAGTGTATAACTAGTCACCAGTTATTGAACATCCGATGTGTGCTGGGTGCTTTATATATGTTATTGCCAATCCTCACAAAAGCCCCATTGGTGTCCTGTTTGACAGAAAACAGGCTCAGAGAGGTTCAGTTACTTATACAAGGTCACACAGCATTAAAGCAGAGATTCAGCTGAAACTCTTGGGCTATACTACCCATAGCATGTTCTTGGGCATAAACAACCTCTCTAGGAGACGGGGGTGTGAATGCCTAGCCTGGAGCGGCCACATAGTGCGTGACTGGCTAGTTAAGTGAAGGTTAGTGTGACCTCACTGTGTTGAAGCGTTCTAACGGACTCTGAGTTTTAAGCAAGAACTTCCCCTATATTCACCTGCCCAGACTATCGAGGTTAGGCCACTCCCTCCTTCCCTGGGCAGCGGCCTGAAGGTGACCGTCGGGCAAGGTCAGGCCTTCTTTCTTGAAGCTGACCCTCGCAGAGAGCAGCCCGGCAGGGCAGCTTTTTGACTGAGCCCTGCTGTCAGAGCTGCCCTGCAAGTCAGGCACTACATCCGAAAAGGAAAGTCTTTTTTAAAGGAAACACAATAAAAGGCAAGTTGAGAATGAAAAGTAAAATACTGCCTTGGCAGCTGGCACTCTGCAGGCTGTCGCTGGAACCCGCTCGAGCAGGTAGGCCCATCCCCCTCCCACTTCTTTGTCCTAAGTGCCAGGTATTGGCAGTTATTTTATTGCATTCCTGGGGCACTTTAGAAAAATAGTATTGACAACATGAATTGTGTAGCTGCTAAAAAAAAATGGCGTAAAAACAAAATAATTTTAAAACCCTACTTTTACTATGGGTTTTTTTGTTTGTTTTTAGGAATTTGCAAAATTTACATTAGACCTGAAGGTATTCTGCTTTCTAAGGTTTCACGGTCTTTTCTCCTTTGTATTTTAGATAATAGGACGTATCACTTTCAGGCAGAAGACGAGCAGGATTACGTAGCGTAAGTAGTTTTGAGCTAATGGCACCACGCGCCTCCGGTCTGTACAACATGCGTAAAGATTTCCGTTATGACTCAACACTGCCCCTGGCGGTTCCCCACGCCAGCTTCTCTCCTCTGGGCCAGCCCACGCTGCTCTCTCTGGTCTTCATTCACCTCCCAAGTTACACGGAGGCAGTTTCTTTCTTGTGGGAAAGTGTCCAGTGAAACTGAACGAAGAAATCACTTCTCACCAAGGAAGGAGGCAGGAGCAGTAGAAAGAGCAGCTGCGTGTTCGAGGCGGGCTGGCCTGACCCCTGGTCCCAGCTCTGCCCCTTTTGAAAGTGTTAAAATAAGAATCTTGCATTCTTCTTGTTCTTATATTTTGTATGCCTGTTACTCTAAAACAATTGAAAGGTTTTTTTCTTTAGTTGTCAGAAATAGCTATCTTGATTCTCCACCCTTTTGAAATGTAGCCATTCCTTTTCACCAAATTTGAATTGTTCCTTCAGAGAATTCATTGTCCTTTATATTCGTATTTTCTGATTATCATGACAGACTTCTCTATTTCCTTACTTGTCACCAGCTCTTGAATAAAGAGGCAAAAGTGGCATAACGGAACGAACTCTAGAAAAGGGAGCCATTAGAAGTGGTTTCCGTCCCAGCCGGACACCAGTCCACTGTGGACCCGGGCGAGTGGGTTAGCCTCTCTGGGTTTCATGTTCCTCGTGTGTAAGGTGTTAGAGGCCCTGGGAGGCGGGTTGGAGGGTTGCGTTTAAAAAATTCTAAGTACTTGGCACATAGTAGGTGTTCGTAATACCAAATAGGCAGAACATCAGAATGCTTAAGGAAGGCAAAGCAGAGACCCTGCAGTCAGTGAAAATTTCAGTAAGCTCAGTGCCAAGGATAACATGTGGTGTCCGGTTCTATTGAATCCAGTCTCTTAAACTATTTTTAACAAATCAATTTGTAGTTTGTAACCTGAGACTAAACGATAGAAAATATGCATTTTAATTTAAAAGGTATTAAGTGAGATCCCCCCCGCACACATCCCATCCCTAGAGTGTTGGTTTTGAGGTGTAGTTTTCCACATCACAGTAGAAAAACTAAAACTGTGCAAATGCATTTCTCACAACAAACTTAAGGTGAGCGCCACCTAGAGTCAAAGGCATGAATTGCAGCTCACGGACTCCACATAATTTGGTTTGTCCTTTAATTCCTTCCCATTGCTGTCTCTATTACTAATTCAAAACCGTTTGTAGCTAGTCCTTTGTTTCATATCCATTTGATCCTACAAGACACCAAAAAAACTACAGACTCAGTTCTGGACCTCTGTATTCTCTGCTGAGAATAGATATTACCTGACTCTGCAGTCGGCGAGAACAAACTGTGATTGGGAAATGTTTTTTCTTTTCTTCTTAAAAAAGTAAATTTGGCTCTTTTTCCTCATCCATGAAAGTGATACAAGCTCCCTATAGATGGAAAATTATATAAAGACACAGAGTCAGGCGATCCATCTCTCCATTTTCCTACAGAAGGTCACTCAGGGACAACCAGTATTATCATTTTATGAATTTCTTTCTAGCTGTTTTTCCCCCAAACAAAAATATATAATCCGTACATACATTTGAATTTGGGGTTATATCATGCAAAAGTTTTTCCTATTTATTTCACAAAATATTACATTGTGAGCATTTCCCCAAAGTCATTTAAAAATTAGTAAAAATTACATTTCAGTAGCTGGGTTATTTTCAGGCCTTATTAATCAGCCCCCTGTTGTTGGACACTTAGGTTATCGTATGCACAGGTTGGTGCCCAACAAAAATGTTTTTTGCTCAATACATACTGTGATCATACTGTATATGTCACTTAATAGCCTTCACTTTTTATTTTATATTAAAATGCCAGCATGTTTCCATATTACTATACCTTTTTCATAACATAAATTTTCTTTTTTTTTTTTCTAATTTTATTTATTTATTTTAGAGAGGGGGGAAGCGGGAGAGAAACATCAATGTGCTGTTCCACCCATATACACATTTATTGGTTGATTCCCGTGTGTGCCCTGACCAGGGATCGACCACAACCGTGGTGTATCGGGATGATGCTCTAACCACCTGAGCCACGCGGCCAGGGCTCCTGAGCATAAATTTTCACGACTGCTAATGAAATGCCCTATTTATTTCCACGTCAAGGGCCCTCACTGGGCTGGCCTCCAGAGGACAGATGCCTTTGGCCGAGCTCTTTCCTGCCTCCTGTCACCAGTTCTCTCTCATCCTCGCCTTGGGCTGGTCCCTCGCTGAGTCCTCTTCCTTCAGACGTCCATTGTTCTGTCCAGATGTTCCTGCAGGTCCTCGGTGACAGAGACCTCCGCCTCCCTCATCTATTCCTCTCATCGCCCGTTCTCTCTGACTCGCTGCTCTCCATTCTTTCATCCTTTTTCCTTTAGGTTTAATTCCTTTCCTTTTCTTCCTACTTTATATTGTTTTGGGGGTGCGGTGTCTCTTGGTATTTCTTGGCGAAGTCAGATTTGTTGCAGTGTAAGGAGAAAACAGTGTCTCCTTCCCCTGTTTGACCACAGATGGATATCAGTGCTGACCAACAGCAAAGAGGAGGCCCTGACCATGGCCTTCCGCGGAGAGCAGAGCACGGGCGAGAACAGCCTGGAAGACCTGACCAAAGCCATCATCGAGGACGTCCAGCGGCTGCCTGGCAACGACGTCTGCTGCGACTGCGGCTCCTCAGGTCTGTGTCCCCAAAGCAGAGCCGGCTCGTTCAACGCCTCTGCTCTTCCTGCGGGAGATGCGGGAGCTAGGGATCTAAAACCCTGGCCTCCTTACGGACACACCCAGCACGGTTCCCAGCGTGAATGGCCCCAGAAAGCTCCCACCTGCTCTCCCCACATGGTCCCCTGCCAAAATGCCACCTTTCCTGGTGAGGCCCAGCTCAATGGCACCAGGGGCAGCATGGGGAGAGCACTGGACCTGGAGTCCATCATCCTGGCTTTGAATCGCCAGCCTGCCCTCACAGCCTGGACCACCTCACGCCGAGTCCCTTTACTATTCTGATCTTCGGGTTCCTCATCCTAATAATTGGACAAGAAACCCCAGTTCTCACCAAGACTTAATGAAATAGTGTATATGGGGCTGACACGTGGGACCTCACTTTTCTTCCTGTCTAGTGACACCACTCATCCTCTTTATCACCTGGGTGTCACCTCCCCGCAAACTGCTATTTCCAAATAGCATCTGTGTCACCTAGAAGCTGACAGTAGCTCACAGTTACTCAGTGCTTCATAAGGATCATGCCAGTTGTTTTGCCTATATTATCTTATTGAATCTTCACAGAAGTTCTGTGAGCAAGATACTAATATTATCCCCATTTTACAGAGGAAGAAATGGGGGGCTCAGAGGGCAAGTGACTAGGAGGGGGTCAGAACATGGGTGCAAACCTGTAGTTCTTCAACATTATAGCCTACGATGTTTTACCTGTGAGAATGGGTTTCTCTATCCCACCGAGCACGGGCCCCTCGGAGACACGACTCGTTTCCTGCCACTTGCGTGAGGTGTGGGATAGGCACTCACTGGGTGGAGGACATGGCAGAGGAGTGTAGATGCCCGGGTATTGACCCATGGGAAGGAAGCTGGCCCACAGGGGGGACCCTGCAGGTTCGGGAAATAGAAGTATTTGTTCCTGCTGTTCTGGAGCCTTTCGGTTGTAGGAACAGAGGCCTAAGGTCTCTGAGAGGCCTAAGCTCTTACCCACAGGCACTTGCGGACAAGCCGTCACCGCGATGATAGGCTCATGGGAGTTGTGACTCGAGGCTAAAGATGCCTGTAGAGCAGGCATGTCAAACTCAAAGGCTGACACGGGCCAAATAAACACGGTTTAAGTATGTGTGGGCCGCAAAAAAACAAAAGCTTCAATTTTCATAGAAACGTAGATTTATTTCTATAGAGACATGCTGAATACAAAGGGCTGAAATAAATGAGTAATTGTTAACATAATTAAACATTTTAATAAAAATGAATATTTTTTCTTGGACATTAACTTACCAGACACTGAATAACTGCACAAATTAATAAGCGTAACGCAAATAAACCTATTTTTCTTGTTCTCCGAAAGTGAAATATTTCCTGTTGCTCACACCAAACAAGTCAGTCCAAGACTAATGACGTGGCCATCGGCTGCTAAAATTTTCGCTGCTAGTATTAGTGGAGAGAAATGGTGCGCCTGCGCGTAAGGTGCATAGGGAAATGAATGCAACACGATTATAGTAATCAGTCATTCACGAACATTGTAGTTCGTTATTACTAATGATCTATAACAGGTTATTGTAAAAATCCTATATGATAAAAGGCTAATAATGCAAATCGACCGAACAGCGGAACAACGGGGAGCGCTGCTCAGCCAGAAGCCGGGGTTCACGGCTGGCGA
Organism: Eptesicus fuscus; assembly: GCF_027574615.1. Taxonomy (NCBI): domain Eukaryota; kingdom Metazoa; phylum Chordata; class Mammalia; order Chiroptera; family Vespertilionidae; genus Eptesicus; species Eptesicus fuscus. Next base: position 5,104,524 of record NC_072491.1, read on the forward strand.
ACACAGCGGTGGTGGCGGGAGTCTCTTCCAATTCCGTGGCAGTCAGACATCCCCCGAGGGCTCCCGGACTGTGAGAGGGTGCAGGCTGGGCTGAGGGACCCTCCCCCCCCCCCCCCGCCCAGTGCATGAATTCCGTGCACCGGACCTCTAGTTAAGTTATAAAATTTTTATTAAAATATTTTTTACATGCCGTTATATTGTCTGGGCTGTAAAATATTCATTGTGGGCCGCCTGAGCCGCAGGCGGCGAGTTTGACATGCTTGCTGCGGAGCCTGTTCCTGTGCTGGACTGCAGGTCTGCAGCCGTCCCTGTCGGAGAGGGAGCACCCCTACCAGGCCTGCGGGTGTGTCCTAAGACCTTATGGAAGTCTTCCCCACGCTTCACAAGAATAAAGAACTTCATTTGGTTTTCAATTCAGTATTGAAGGAAATTTTTTTAAAAACGTGTCGTATTACACTTTTTGCTCTCTAACAAGCTATTGGTGTTCATCATAGGCCCTCGGCCAGATGCAAGCATCTATCTATGTCTTCCATTTAAATCTTCCCCCGTAATCCTTTCACGTTTGACCACTGTTGTTTTAGCATCCTCTGTAGTTGGCACACTAAAACTAGATACTTTGTTTATTCACTGTCTTCACAATCCTTTCCACAGAACCCACCTGGCTTTCAACCAACCTGGGTATTTTGACCTGCATAGAATGTTCTGGAATCCACAGGGAAATGGGGGTCCATATTTCCCGCATTCAGTCTTTGGAACTAGACAAGCTGGGAACTTCTGAACTCTTGGTGAGTAGTGACCTGTACTTGGGAAGAAAACTTTATACGTTTATTGTCGTGAATATATATAGCATTATTGCTTTGAGGTTTCTTGTCTCTGGTGAGTACATAGAATTCTACTTCCTGAGTGTTGTTTCATTTGCATCGATATTTAAGATGTGAGTTTTGTGGTGTGTAATGTTGATGTTTCCGTTTCCCGTGCGAAGAACTGGTGAGTCACACATTTCCATACTCAGTTCAGCTACTGGCTCTCTCTTCTCTGAGGTGGGCTTTTTCAAAGCTGTTTTCTTCTTTCGGAATCAGTCTCACATGATTCACTGAAAAGCAATGAAGGGAGGCGAGCGCTGAACTCCCACTTTCTCCTTACCCAGGGGCTTATGTTATCCGAAACAGTGACCTAAGAGTTTTTCTCTGTTTTTACTTTTTGTAAGTTTCTAAAAGTACACGTGAATTGCGAGTGGCCTGTTAGCTCCTGTCCTAAAACCAGTCATTCCTACGCCTTGACTTCTTTAGGTAGGAAGGGAAGGCCTGTGCAGGTGTGGGCTTACCACCTACCCTCCCCATCATGATTCACCCAAATTTGGAGCCTTATCAGGTCCCCCTAGTACATAGATCCGGTCAGGAAGGCGCCCTGGGCATCTCCCAAAATGCCTGAGGTCATAAGCCCCCTGTCTTGCAAAATTTGAACCTGGTGGGCTGGGAATTATACTAACTGGTCTGTAACAGTGAAAGCGCAGGACGTGAAATAGGCTCCGTCTCAGACCCAAGGCCCTTGAGCAAAACCTGGGTGAGCCTGGCTCCACAGCCGGAAGCCCAGCTCTCAGGGGCTTGTCTGGCGCACAGCACCCCAGAGTCAGTCACCCAGCCGGCAGCCGTGTCGTCTGAGCACCCCTCAAGCAATGGGGGGCTGTCTTGGGTGTAGGAGCCCCTTGATTTAGGAAGTAGGAAACTTAGGAAGTGTTCTGATACCGGCTCCCTAATCACTCAGGACCGGAGGGGAAAGGCTCAGGGCTAACACTGAAACTTCCTCCTCTAGCGTGGTCTCCTTGACTCATCAGTGAAACCCAGTGTGACAGCTAGAAACAGGAAGAGTCCATGTGATGAACTCGAGCCTTTCCCCAGAGACTGTTGTCAGGAACGTTTCTTACACTTTTTGTCGATTCCCACATTCTCTGAACGACCAGAGGACCTTCAGGGTCGATTTTTTTGGAAGGTTCTTGAACCCAGAAGCATGGAGCTTCTTCATTAGTTGCCTGCCGCATTTTTTTGTTTTTATTATTATCTTCACCTGAGGATATTTTTCCATTGCCTTCAAATAGAGTGGAAGGGAGGAAGGAGGAGAGGGAGGGAGAGAGAACGAGAGACATCAATTGGTTGCCTCCCGCTCATGCTCCAACAGGGGCCAGGGAACGAACTTGCAACCCAGATATGAGCCCTTGACGGGGAATCAAACCTGCAACCCTTTGGTTCGTGGGCTGACACTCCAACCACTGAGCTACACTGGCCAGGGCGGCATCTTAATTTGTATCCCCAATATAAAGAAATCCTAAATTCTTTTCTGTCCAATTAGAGTAAATCCCCTCACCCAAAAATGAGGCACGGTGGTGGTTGCAGAGCCAGTATTGTTCATTAAGCATTTAACCTAGATTCGTATGTGGAGCCTGCTGTGTCGGATTCAGATGGGGTGTGTGTGTGTGTGTGTGTGTGTGTGTGTGTGTATGTGTGTGTAGAACCATGTCCTATGTTGTTCTAGCGTTTATCACACTGTATTTGTAAAAATCATTAGTTTTCTTACCAGTGACCCCTCTAGTCGATTAGCTCCTCCGGGAGGGAACAGGGAAATCCCATCTCTGTGTTTCCAGCTCTGAAGCCTGGCACATAGTAAGTGCTCAGCAAATACTTGCTGACCAGGTGGATGGATGGTTTGTATCCTGAGTCACGTGAAAGAAGGTACATATTCAGCAATAATGGGGAACTCTTAAACCAGTAGTAACGAGTTCGCTACGTTGTGTTTATGTTACAGCTGGCCAAGACCATTGGGAACAATAGTTTCAATGATATTATGGAAGCAAATTTACCCAGCCCCTCACCGAAACCTACCCCAATGAGTGACATGTGAGTACTTCTAACATACTGGGTTCTTTACCATCTATCATTGTTTTTCAACCCTCCCAAAAATCATCTTAGTGGTTATAGTACCCCCTCCCCCACCTCCCAAGAGGAAACCCCATTATGAGGAAAAAGCAGAGCAAAGAAACGTATTTCGAAACCTGCTTCTGGAATGCCGGGTTATTTTCAGCATCACCTCCCCCTCGGGAGTTGCGGCTGCTCGGAGGGTAAAGCGTCGTGAGGACGATTCTCTAAATCACGCCTGTTGTGATAAATAGGAGACACAACAGCAGCGGGAGATGCCTGTTGGGTTGGCAAAGGTCCAGATGCGTGACAGCCCCCGCGGCGAGACTGTGGGGAGACAGATGTCCCAGAGTCCCCGGTGCTGCTGCTGGGGATCCAGGTGGCACGCTGCCCGTGAGGAGCGCGCTCGCTGTTATTTGTCACAGTCAGAACTGTGTTTACCTGTTAGCAACCACGATCAGTAATCAGCATGCCCAAGCTTTGACTCAGCAGGCCCACTTCTGGGGGTTCGTTCCCGTTGTGTCAGAGAGGAAGATGGGGACAAAGCGAGCATCCTTCTATAGGCATCTGATGACACGCTTCATGGCTGGCTGCCTGGCTTGGGGAGGGGGGAGGGGGCGTGGGAATGAGTATCGAATCCCTCTGCTCACAGGCATGCCGTCCAAACTCAGGAACTGAATTGTGGGCATATTTGCTGATCTATCCCTCACGTTTGAACTCTCACAATTTACTGTCTGGACTCAGACACCAAATAGATTTGGACAGCGACCGAGACATAACCACACACTTATTTGAAATTGTGTTTGCTTGAAGAAAGCCGGGAAAAGACTAGTACCCAGCAAACTTAAGTGCTTAGTCTGGGTGGTGTGACTGTGAGACCCCTCCGTAAACACCTTCTGGTATCATTTTTAGTTTTGAGTCAAGTGAATCTTTAAACCTATTCAAAAACTTTCACATTGACTTTGCACTTGAAGTTTGTTTAATACTGTGGGTGACTAGGAAGAAAGATATCATTCTTCTCGCCATCAGCGAAGGTTTTGTGCAGCAGACGCCTGCCTACATGTCAGACCAGCCCTTCCTACATGGTTATGGGCACCAAATTCACAAAACGATTATGGGGCACATCCAAGCAACACGGTTCTTCCACTGTGAACTCAGCCGATCTCCCAATAGGTCTTTCATGGAGTCTCTTAACTAAAATAACTCTTCTCAGAAAGCAGCTGGTCTGCAAAGAGGTAGCCCTTTCTCAGCCCTGGGAAATGACGCTGCCGCGCCTCACGCTCTGTCTAGGACTGCGCGGAAGGAGTACATCACGGCCAAGTATGTGGATCATCGGTTTTCGAGGAAGACCTGTTCCTCTCCGTCAGCTAAACTGAACGAACTGATGGAGGCCGTGAGGTCCCGGGACCTACTTGCACTCGTCCAGGTCTACGCGGAAGGCGTGGAGCTCATGGAGCCGCTGCTGGAGCCCGGGCAGGTGAGGCTGCGCTGACACCATCGGATCGAGAGGAACGTGGGCAGTCCGTTCCAAAGACGACTCGTTGTTATAATGAGGCTGTAACACACCAAGTGCCCCGTCGAAATCAGGACAATCTGAGAGGGGAGGGGGGCTGTTAATAGTTACTTGGGGGTAACGATGTGGAAGAAACGGCTCTAGACCAAGGCGGACATGCGACCGCCTGTTTATACTTACCTGTCCTTTTCAGGAGCTCGGGGAGACCGCCCTTCATCTTGCAGTCCGAACTGCAGACCAGACATCTCTCCATTTGGTTGACTTCCTTGTCCAAAACTGGTATGGTTTCTGTTTCCTCCGAATGGGCCTTGTAAGTTAGCACAGACCAATCCTGTTAGCAGCCGCGATCAGTAATCAGCATGCCCTTCTGTAACGAGCCAGATACTACTTTAGGCTTTGCACGCCATGAGGTCTCTGTCGCAGATGTTCTACACTGCCATTGCAGCAGGAAAGCAGCCAGAGGCAGTATGCACATGAGTGTGTGGGCGTGTTCCGATAAAACTTTATTTACAAAAACAAACGGAGGGCCAGAGAAGGCCTGCAGCTGTGGTTCGCCAACCCCTGATCCTATCGCTGGGTCCAAAACCTGCTGCGCTAGGGAGGTTGGGAAAGAAAAGACTTAACAGGGCAGGTCCACGGGATGTTCATTGCAAGACAGCGGTGTGTGGCTGACTCGGTCGCTGATTCGGACTTGGGACGTGCTAATAGGAGTGTAATATTCAGCACAGGAGGTTTGGACTTGCTGGGTTCTTCATGGGGTAGATCTGTAAGCCACAGATTTTGAGGAGGAACCGGAGCTCATGCAAAGGAGCGTGAGCAAAACCGTGAGGGCGTTTGAACCCACAAGTGACCCAAGCCAAGCCGTGTCAATGCCCAGGCCCCTTAGAGGTGCCGTGGTCAAGAGCATTGGCTAAGAACACACGTTGCCTGCGTTCACATCCTGGCTCCATCATCCGTGTCTTGGTAATCTCAAACACGCACACTACGTCCTCTCTGTGCCCAGGTGTTTTCATCGATAAAGTAAAAGTTGTAATAGCACCTTCCCATCAGGTGGTTGTGAAGGTTACAGGAGCGAGGACAGGTGAAAAGCTAAGAGGCAGTGTCTGGCTCACAGTACACTCAGTGCTGACTGCTGTCGTCATGTGTTGCTTGTAAATTTGGGTGAAATGTTAGGAACCTCCTAAGTTTATAATAAACAGGTCTGAAACTTGACTCAGTTGTTAGCCCAGACCTCAGCGGTTCGCCCCGCAGTGCTGAGCTGGAGAGGCAGCCGTTTTCCCGCCCATCTGGTTTTGCAGCGGGAACCTGGACAAGCAGACGGCCCTGGGGAACACGGCCCTGCACTACTGCAGCATGTTCGAGAAGCCCGAGTGCCTGAAGCTGCTGCTCCGGAGCAAGCCCACCGTGGACGTGGGTGAGCGCGTGCGGGGCTCGGCAGCCGTGGCGGGACCTGAGCTTGCCTGCTGCACCGTAATCTGACCACGGTCTCCGCCTTTTCGAGGTCTGTCCTAACCGTACACACGTGTTTCCCCAATTTCAGTGAACCAGGCTGGAGAGACTGCCCTCGACATAGCAAAGAGACTGAAAGCCACCCAGTGTGAAGATCTGGTAAGCAGCCCTGTGTGGCTCAGTGGGTAGAGCATCAGCCTGCGGATTAAAGGGTCCCAGGTTCGATTCCGGTCAAGGGCCCGTGTCCTGGTTGTGAGGTCGATCCCCAGTAGGGGGCATGCAGGAGGCAGCGATCAATGATTCTCTCTCATTGATGTTTCTATCTCTCTCCCTCTCCCTTCTTCTCTAAAATCAATTATATATTTTTTTTAATTTTTTTTTTTTTTAAGAAAAAGATGTGGTAAGCAGGCGTGGCCGTGGGGTGTGGGTATCTAATAGACATCAGCTGCCCTGAAGTGGCGTTCTCTGGAACTGGAACTGGAGATCCTAATAAAAGAAGCATTTTTTTTAAAACTTTGGCTAAAGAAATTCCGACAAGTTCTGTGGCTGCATTTGCAAACACGATAAAGGTGTCGCCCGCCTGTCCTTGGCGTGCAGCTGTGATGGGGAGTGGGAGGCGCGTAAGAGGCGGTGTGACCAGCCAGGCTTACGGGTCGCGGTCATTCGGCTCTCTCTGTGGCTCTCCGTCGGGAAGACCTATCTAGGAAGCCAAATGGTCGGGCGAGTCACGTGCAGAGTACAGTGGTCTTGAAAAGTTAAGCACGCGGCTCTCCCCCGCGTGTCCCTGCACGCACTCACCTTTTCTGACCCCACCGGTCCCTGCTCACAGCTCCAGGCCGCAGCGGAACACGATGCTCATAACTTGGGGAAGGTTGAGATAGGAAAGGTAGGTGACCTGCCCGAGCTCCAGGCCCGCGGTGGTGCTTTTCTGCTCCTGCGGGACTCCTCCGAGGAAGTCTGGCTGCCCCGCCCCGTGTGTGACTAAGAACGGGGGGACATGGACTGAACTGGGACTGTCTGACGTGAAAGGCCCGCCCCGCGCACTTCCCTGACTGTGATTTTGCCTTCCAGCCAAGAATTCGCAGTTTTGAGACTCATTTTAATTTTAATAATATGGAAGGAAGCTTTACACCAGGCGTCCTCACACTACGGCCCGCGGGCCACGTGCGGGTGTTTTTGCCGTTTTGTTTTTTTACTTCAGAATAAGATATGTGCAGTGTACATAGGAATTTGTTCGTAGTTTTTTTAAAACTATAGTCCGGCCCTCCAACGGTCTGAAGGACAGTGAACTGGCCCCCCGTTTAAAAAGTTTGAGGACCCCTGCTTCACACCCTGGAGAGAAGTCACGTTGTCAAACTAACATTGACCATGCCTGGAATTCCTGGCAGTTTCTCTGAGCCGTCTGCTGGTCCAGCGTGGATGGCCAGGGGTTTGCTTATAAAGCCGCTGCTGGTGGTTCGTTGGGAGCCGGGAATAGGCGGGGTTTGCTCAGTGTCTCTATAATGTTGGGGTGTTTGGCGTTGGAATGACAGTGGCTGCGCCTGCTGTTCCTTTCAGCTTTCCCAGGCCAAGTCCGGAAAGTTCAACCCACACGTCCACGTGGAATACGAATGGAACCTGCGACAGGAGGAGATGGATGAGAGCGACGACGACCTGGACGACAAGGTGAGTGTGAGTCCGCCTCTGGGGCTCTGCTTACGCCCCCTACTTCTCTGCATGTCTGACGAGACGCTGAGTGAGGTCGCTTGGTCTATGACCGGATGCACCAGGGCCATTTTCTTGGCTCAGACTTGGTGCTCCTCTGGGTCCCACGTAGCAGCTGCATCCGTCAGGGATCTCCAGAGAAACAGGAACCAACGGGATGTGTATCCCTGGAGGGGAAGCATGGAATTTCTTTTAGGGGGGTGGCTCACACGCGCCTGAGGGCTGACAAGTCCAAAACGTATGGGAAGGTGGGGAACCCGACAGTCTTGAGTCTGAAGGCATCTGGAGTCTCGGGGGGGGGGGTGCTCAGTCCTTTCTCCTAAGCCCTTTAGCTGCCCGGCTGAGGGCCCCCCCCCCCCATTACGAGGGTATCCCCCTTACTCCACATCTAAATGTTAACCACACTGAAAAACACCCTCCCAGCAACTCCTAGGCTGCTGTTTGACCCAACACCTGGGCACCAGGGCTTAGCCAAGTTGACACATAAAACTAGCCCTCAAAACGGCTAGCGAGTAAAGAATAAGTTGTCATTTGTCGAGCACGCGCACGTGGACTGGCGGCGGCAGGCACGTCGCCCGTGTCCCCCCGGGTCGTTCTTACACACCCCACTGTGCTCTTGTCCCTGCCCCACGCTGGCAGAGGAGAAAACTGACACGCGGACATTTTGCAACGCGTCTGCAGTGTCAGCTGGTGGAGGCGGTCTCGGTCAGACCTGCTTCTGTCTGGCTCCCAGAGGTAGTTCTCGGCGAGCTCTGAGGCTGGCTGGCACCTTTCATTGGGGGTGTGGGGGCGATGGAAGGAATGGCCGGAGCTGGCGTACAAAGGTGCCCTGAGGCGCTCCCACTTTAGAGGGGACATTTAGAGGCAACAGGTCAGCCTGGTAACACTGGAAACCCCAATAATGGTATTTGGGGTTTTGCTGAGGAGTGCTCGAAGGACACAGCAGTGAAGACCTTATCAAGGACGGGCAGTGGGGATGGGCTCCTAAGGGTAGGGAGGAGCTGGCCAGGCAGAGGGAGGAGGAATGCATCCTCCCAGGAAGGGAGAGCTGCATGTGCAAAGGCCCAGGGGTCATGCTGGAGCCCAGACGTCTGAGGGAAGGTTAGAAGCTCAGTGTGTGAGGTGACCTGCACGTTGGCTGGGCGGAGAGAAGCCGGAGGCGGCCGCAGGGTCAGGCAGCCCGGGTCAGGAAGGCTCTGTGGGCCGCGTTTGACCTTTCGGCTTTGGATAAAGCCCGTGCGTTTTTCACATTAACACCAGTGGCCGTGAGAAGCCAGCAGAGACTTCTGGTGGGAAGGGCATGTTTCCTACCAGCCCTGCGTCAGTGCGGAAAGCGGATTGAACGAGACAGAATCAGGCTGTTCGGGGGGCCGTTTCCTCTGTGGGAGCTGGGGGTTCCCGTGCACACAGCGGAGGGGCATTCCTGAGCTCTCCGTGCACAGCCGTGGCTCTGGCAGACGCGGCGGTTCCTGACTCGGAAAGCAGTGGATGCTAAAGCTATCACCAGGATGCAGACCCAGGGCACCGCACAGGCAATGAAAATGGTCTTGAATCCAGGAGGTGGGATTGGGCCTGCAGGTCTGAGTCAGCACTGGGTGTCAGTCAAAGCCAGGGGTGTGGATGAGGTTACTTCTAAGAGGATTCACGTGAGAAGAGAGGTGAGGATTGAGAATCTCAGCTCTAAATGGCAGACCACAAAGGAACGTTGAATGTGGCCAGTTGTAGGTGGGTGGGAATCTGTTCAAATGCTGGTGACCATGGCCTGCACCCGGAGGGACTTGTGGATTAAAGGCTAAACCTAACGGACCTTATGCTTCTGGGCGCTGCTGATCCCTAACCAGTGTCGCCCTGACGTGGCCCTGGCAATGGTGACATGAGGAAGGTCTGCGTCCTTCCCTGTCCTGTGTGGTCCTCGCGGGCCGCGGTGGTGGGTGCCCAGGTTCCCCCAGGAGCCCGCCCGCAGTGCAGTCCGGATGGTTGTCTCACCCTCTGCACTGTTCTCTCCCCTCCAGCCGAGCCCCATCAAGAAGGAGCGCTCGCCGCGCCCGCAGAGCTTCTGCCACTCCTCCAGCATCTCCCCCCAGGACAAGCTGGCGCAGCCGGGGTTCGGCACCCCGCGGGACAAGCAGCGGCTCTCCTACAGCGCCTTCACCAACCAGATCTTCACCTCCACGAGCACAGACTCGCCCACGTCACCCACCTCGGAGGCCCCTCCATTGCCGCCTCGAAACGCCGGCAAAGGTACGGGCTCTGAGAAGGGCCTCGTGGCTCCATCCTCAGAGCTGGGAGTCACCCAGCCTACCAGGTGCGCGTGGGTGGCAGCCTATGGAATGGGATGCCAGCACCAGCAGCCAGGTAGACGGTGTTGTGGGCACACCTCACGCATTCTGTGTGAACCTCACGGCAGTCCTGTCTGGGGTGTGCTCTTTGTGCCCCTTTTGCAGATACGGAAACTGAGGCTTAGGGAGGTAGACTGGCTTGTCAAGGTCACGTAGCTGGTAAGTGGTAGAATTGAGATTCTATCCAAGGTCCACAGAGGGTCCAAGACCTGGGCTCTTTCCTCTTTCATAAGAGGATTTTTGTTATGTAAAAGTGGCTTTCCTCTAGACCAGCATGCCTCTCTTCTGAAGATGGTGTGGCAGCAGCATTGGTTACAGGGGGAGTCCTGGAGGCCCCAGACCCAGTCTTTCTCCTTTCCTGTTCACAGTGAGGTGGGTGCGGCAGTGGCTGCGTCGTGGGGACGAGGGGGGACAATGCTTCAGAGATGCTGAGTGAGTGGCCTACGGCTCTCGGCTGTGAGGGTGCCAACCAGGCCCTGTGTGACCTGAGCCCCTGTGTGATCTAACCCTCCTGTCCCCCGGATGAGGCAGGCCCCGCAGCAGAATCCTCCCCGGAGGAGGTGATTGGGCAGGCATGTCGGATGCCCCCGCGGGGCTAATGCCGGGGCCACCGCCTTGTTCTCGAGCAACAAGTGCTTGTCCTGTGTCCCTGGGTCCACAGAGACCGTCCTGCGCAGGAAGTCAGGTGTCCCCCGGACAGGGCCGGGGACAGATGAGACCCAGAAATGCCCACATCAAAGGGTCAGCAGCCGGGGAAGTCGAGAGGCCCCGGGCCGGCGCCGGGGTTTGTTCTCGGCCAGGGCTCCCCCTGCACAGCGCAGCGCAGCGGCTCACGCGGCTTCCAGGCCGCTCCGCACACAATGCGGGCCTATTGCGATCACACTGGGGCTATTTTCTGGGAAATGTGAGCTTTATTCAAGACAGTGTTTTTTCAGAGCTTATTCTCCATTGAGACAGTGTTATAAATGGGAGCTGTGTTCTGAGAGACCCCGAATGGCCTCGTAGATCATAAAATAACGGGGAAATGTTAGACGGAGGCTTTGGGGTGAATAGTTCTCATCGAAGATGACCAGTGACCGTGACAGTGACGGCACGCGTGAGCCAGTTTAGCCGGCAGCGTTTTTCTAACTGCTCCCCACGTTGGCTGGCACGTACCTACGTAAGGCGTCCAAGTCCCCTGTAAATCACCAGCGATGGATTGGGCCTTCGCTCCTCACCGGGGAGGAAACTCCCCAGCAGGGGCGTGGCCTGGTGAGACGCAGGAGCCCGCCTTCGCAGGAAGCTGAAGGGACCCCAAAGGTGAGCTGTGTCCCGCCGCTCGCTCAGGCTTAGAGCGAGTTCTCAGAGGACGTTGCTGAAGATCGGCTGGTGCTCGGTGCAGGGGGGCTCCCCTGGCTTGTGGCCCTTACTTTCCCCGTTTCATTCTGTTGAACAACAGACACAGTTACGTGAGAGCCAGGATGTCCTGCCTGGGCCGCTCGGATGCCCACTCCCCGTGGCGCATCCCGCCGAGGCCTCTGCTGGCGGAAGTCCCTGCCGCGAGAGAGAGAGAGAGAGAGAGAGAGAGAGAGAGAGAGAGAGAGAGAGAGAGAGGCAGGCTCTGAAAGGCGCCGGCTCGGGGCAGGCGGAGACAGACACTAACGTTCAAGTCCCCGCCAATCATAGGACTGAGGGGTAGCGTGGGATCATTCTGAATCCAGCTCAGGAATATTTTCCGGACACTCCAGCTGCCTCATCAGAATGCAAGGACGTTTGACTTAATTGCCTCCGGGCAAAGCCTCCTTGTGCTCGGGCAGAGCTGTCAGCAGCGGAAGACTCGTCGATTCAGGGCCCCTTTGGCCGTCCTGGAGCCTAGACGGGCGTGCCGGCTGCTCCCCCTCTGCGGCGGGAGGCCCAGCGGGATGAGGTCAGAGCCGCGATTTCCATGAGCGGACGTCTCGCTGTGCAGCTCCCCGCCCCCTGCGCGCTCCGTAGGACTAGATAGACGTTCCCAGGCTTGCCGGGGTCACTGCGTCTCATCTTCCACTAAAATCAGGTCATGGGACCAGGGTATCTGAGAGCAAGAGGATGCTGAAAGGTTAGGCCAGCCCACAGCCGTTGCGCAGCGAGGAACAGCCCTGGGGAGGTTAAGGGACTTGAGGTCACTCGGTGGCTGCAATGGGACAGAAAATTAAAATGGGCCATAGGGCTTGTCGGGCCAGATCTCCTCGTTTCTTCCTCTGCGTGTCGGGGAGGATGGTCCCATCTCTTCCTGCCCTCCTGGTGGAATTGCCCTCGGAACCCAGGGAGACAGTCCCCGAGGAAGGCTGTAGGGAAGCAGAGCCCTGGACTGCTGGGAGGCTCCTGCTGGGATTGGGCTGCGGCTCTGGGTGCCGCCAGAACCTGGAGAGTGTAGCGAGCACCGTGAGACTTCCCCCAGAGCAGGCCCTTGAGAGCAGACACCAGTGCTTACAGCTTAACCGTGTTTTTAAGTAACTGCAAGCTGTGGACCTGCCTCTTTCTACCGGCGCGTGATTCCACGCCTCACAGCGGCGGCCAAACTGCAGCTGAGCTGGGACAGGTGTGGACACGGATGAGGAGGAAGGGGGCATTCAGCTCAGCCTGGCGTGGGGCAGGGCTCTGCGAGCGCAGTGCTGCTGGCCTGGGGCCTCTGCAGCTAAAGCTGTGCCACTGGGGTCCCCTGCCGTGTGGGAGTCCTGGTCGGTCTGCGCCGGCTTCCGTGTGTCCGCACACTCCACCTCGAGGTGCCTCTTTTTCCCCACCTCAGCACCTTCCTTCCTGCGCGCAGTTCCTCTGAATGACCCATTATCTTTATCCTCTAAAGTAACAAAGTTTCTACTCTTTTAAGCTCTGTACTGGGAAAACCATGAGAAAATGGGGAAATGGTCCTTCGCACTGTCCACAGCTGTACAGGTGCGACCTGTGTCACTCACACAGGGGCGGCGTGTTAGAATGCTGACGTTACACAGGGATGGTCAGGAAGTTTTAAGTCCTCTTCTGGGTCTTGTTTTCCTTTGAATAAGTTGCATTTCAGTTGGTCTCCCCGCATGGAAGACCTGGGTTTTCTGTTTTGCCAACAACCAGAGGTATGAGGACACCGGAAAGGAATCCGCCTGGCTTACACCACAGACCTGCCTTCGCCAGGAACGTGCGGGCAGGGGGAGAAAGGCCCGTGGATCTGGCCCTCAGGAAGCCGACGGCAGGAGCAGCGGCAAGCCCGCTCCGGCGCAGGCAGAGAAGCTAGTGACGTTGGTCCTCGTGGGAGTTCAGAGATAAGAGCAATGGCTCCGGGCAGAGGGCTGGGCCCCAGGAGGCGTCCTGAGATGACCTTTGAGCCGTCCTGAGCGGGGAGGATGCTCCCGCAGAAGGGACGTGCTGCCTCCCAGGAAGAGAAGCTGGAGGCTGTGGTGGCGCCGAGAGCCGGCCAGCGTCCCTCAGCCGATTCCCTGCAGGGACGGGCAGTGTCCTCCGCTCCGAGCCGCGGTCTCTGACGGCAATGCGGGACGAAGGTGGGTTCCAGGTGGCGCGGTGAGACCCCTGGCTGCGGGCCAGCACGCAGCGCTCAGGACGCGGGAGCTCCAGAGGACTCAGGAGTGGAGGAGGAGGTTTGACAGGCATGTTGGTTGCAATTTTAGGAATGAATTTTTTTTATAATATCTGTATGTGGGTGTAGTTGAATGACTTCAGGGCAGTTTTTCTGGATTTGAGTGGATAGATTTCCTGGCTCTTTAAAAGATATGGAGCCTTATCGGGGGAGGTTGAATTCAAACTATTCACCCATTAGTTCAGTGTTAAATTACTGGATCCAGCCTACTGTACCCCAGAACCTGGCGAGCCAGACAGGCCATCAGCGTGTAAACAAAGCCATGTCCTCACAGACGCCGTAGCTGATGGGAAGAAAGGCTGACGTGGCGTGAGGAACACAGTCTCTTCCCTTTGAAATGATGATCGCAGAGGCTCGGTTTGGCTCGGTTCGTGGTTACGGGACGACCCTGGCCTGATGGCCCCTGAACTCACCTGCGCACAGCGCCGCTCAGACATCGTCCCCTTAGCACGTTGCCTGGTGACATTTGGTTCCAGGCAGGATTTGGAACCCATTGAATGACCTTCCGGGTGCAGTGCCCCAGCGCGTCCCTAGGTGGCGATAGAGATGAAGTTGCTGTCCATCATCCAGTCCCCGTTTATTTCCAGGAGGAAGTTACGCTTCCTCACACAGCACTCACTTCCTCACACAGCACTCGCTGCTGCCCTGGCTTTGGGGACCTGCAGCTTCGTGGGAGAGGGTGAGCACCTCCCTGTCCCAGAGATCTGGGGTGTGGTCCCAGCTCGCCCCGTGTGCCTGTCACCCTAACGTCTCCAGGTCCCCTCTTTCCTGGCTGCACAGCGGGGGCCGTAATTCCCCACCCACATACTTTACAGGGTCTTTTTGAAAATCAAGGGCAATAGCCTATACAGACACTTTGGAAAACTAAAAGCTTCAGACAAGTGCAGGGGTGCAGTAACAGTGACTGTTGTTTCAAAGATAAAGTGGTCCTGAGATTGCCCTGACGGGGGCCATAATCGGGTGTTGATTTGGGGTAACGGCAGGCTTCGGGATGTGGGGCAGCATAGGATTGAGAGAATCAAAGGCCAAGAGGTTAACCACATTTACTGACTTTGAGAAACAAAATGGCCAGCGAGACTGGCCATCAGCACTTAACGTTGGTGTCGATACTGATCGGTAATTGATCATGGGAAACATCAACGCTTACGTCACCAGGGTGGAGGCCAGCAGTAACTAAGCTTTTCTTTGACGCACAGAATGTGAAAAGCTCTTTGGGAGCCTTTCTGGATCGCCAGGTGCCCACCGTCCCGTGTTCACATGTGGTGTGGCCGCGTCCTCAGCTTTTCTTTGTTTCTCTCCTTTTTTATTTACTTTTAATCTTAATGTTTGCGGGAGCAGTTACTCATGAGCACAGTTAACTGTCTGCCTGGTGACAGTCACAGAGAGCCGTGTGTCCGGTCCCTGCAGGTACTGCCTGGCACCCACCAGCACTTCAGTGTCACTTTCCAGAAACAAAACTAGCAACAAACTTTTTTTTTTTTCTTCTTAAAACATTAGTTCAAAAAAGTCAACATTTTTGCAGTAATGGGGTGTCTGTGTGTGTGTGTGTGTGTGTGTGTGTGTGTGTGATATTCATAAGCTTACTGCTATCCTGTCTTTGTCTCTGAAGGAACTTGAGTCTTTTCTTAAATCTATAGAAATCAATATCTAATGTACGTAACCTATTGAGTTTCTGATATAATAGGTGGTTTATGAGGTCCAGAACAACAATCGGAATTGGAGGGAAAAAGAGTGTTTGGATTTCTCTTTTCTTCTGAGTAGTTCTTTTTACCCTAGCACCCTCCATTACTTACACACGTCATTAAAAAATACTCGGACCCTGACGGTGTGGTTCAGTTGGATTGAGCATCCTCCCGTGGGCCTAAGGGTTGCCGGTTCCATTCCGGTCAGAGCACATGCTTGGATTGCCGGCTCGATCCCTGGTAGGGGGCAGGCAGGAGGCAGCAGATGGATGTTCCTCTCTCTCTCCTTCTCCCCTCTCTCTAAAATCAGTAAAAATATATTTAAAAAGAAAACTTGGGCCAAGTTTACTGACTTAAAGGAAAGGCTGTGGCGGAGAGAAGAGTCCTGTTCTGTGGCCTCGTGCCTCAGCCCGCGGCCCTCGGGGCGGCAGCCTGTCCTGCTGTGGCTCAGTGATGTCACTGGCGGTGCCGCCTCCTCAGGTTGCGCCGTGATTCCAGTGACTTACTGTTTAAAGCGCGTGTTTTCTGGTTCCCGCTGTACCTAAGTGATCTCAGTGCACTGGCATGTCATGCTGACCGGTATCCTGTTTCTTAAAGACACACACTCACCTTTCCTTTGTTGTCACTGGTTTTCACCAGCATTTCTTAGAAACCCTGTCTGTGCATCGCTGGGTTGGCGGGCGTGGCCACCTCCGGCCTGCGCTTCTGTCCCTCCCCGTGTCGTGCCACCTCCGACGTGTGCATGACTGCACCCCGGCTGTTCGATGAGCCCGGGGCTAACCTTCCTGCCCGTTCGCTGCCCTCCCAGGTCCCACCGGCCCACCGTCAACGCTCCCTCTCGGCATGCAGTCCTCCGGCGGCACGTCCACCCTGTCCAAGAAGCGGCCCCCTCCGCCGCCGCCCGGACACAAGAGGACCCTGTCGGACCCTCCCAGCCCACTACCTCACGGGCCCTCCAGCAAAGGCGCAGTTACCTGGGGTAAGTCGCCCGCAAGTCAGGGAGTGAGGTTAGTGGCAAAGGCCATGTAGCCCACTCAGACCCGCTGGTCAGCGGCGCGGCTGAGATTCTAAGCTGGCCTGTCCAGCTGCAGCTGCGCACCCTGCACCACTCCTGTGAGCAGGTGCTGCGGGGGGGGGGGGGGGGACACAGGTGCTGCAGGAGGGACAGGTGCTGCGGGGGGGGACAGGTGCTGCAGGAGGGGACAGGTGTTGCAGACGGGGAGACAGGTGCTTGCAGGGGGAGGGCAGGTGCCACAGGGAGGGGGAAGAGAGGGCTAAGGAACAGAGACATGAACACACCGTGTCTTTGGAGAATGGAGGTCACCTCAAGTGGCCAGAGAACATTCTGTCCGGGAGGCCCAGCCCCGCCCCCTGCCAGCCCTCCCTGCCCTGCGGTTCAGGGGGCGGGAGTGATGGGCGGTGGTGGTTTAGCGCAGACCCTGCATGTGGGCTGCTCGGCCTCGTGTCCCAGCTCTGACCCTCAGCAGCTACTTGACCTGGGGCTTGCCTGTGTTTCCTCCTGCGGAAGAAGGAGGGTGGAGGGTTGTGTTGTGTGTCCCGTGGAAGGATTACCGTGAGCACTGAGCACAGGACCTGCGCACAGCAAGCGCTCAGTGGCCGGTAGCTGCCATTGCTGTGTTACCGTTGGGGCGCGGCGTGGTCACGGAGAGCAGGTGGTTGTGGTCAGTCTCTCCAGTCCCTTCTGGAACCTCGGGGAGCTTGTCTGCCAAACCCACGTCCCCACATTCCGTGTCTCTGTCGGAGGCTGCCACGTTCGACGTTTCCTTTTCCCCGCAGGCAACGACATGGGTCCATCCTCCTCAAGCAAGACCACAAACAAGTTTGAGGGGCTGTCTCAGCAGGCGAGGTAAGCCAGCTCGGTGCTGCTGGGCGTGCGGCCGCGGGGGCAGAACCTCGGAGATGGGCGTGTGACGGTCTGCTCCACGTGGCCCGCAGCCGTGGGCCTGGCGCTGCCGGCCGGGCTGGAGTGGACAGCCGTCCTCCATCGGGGCTCCAGGCGGGACGGCCCTCACGTCCCTGAGTCGGTGTGCCAGAATGAGTTCTTATTTTCAGGTTTTCACATGAAGTCCTTTGGTTCTGGTACTTTCCCTCTGGGCTGCTTTTGCAGCGTGGGGATGGAAAGTTCGTCCTCCGCGGAACCCGGCACCAGAGGTCCTCAGACTCGGGGGGATGAGTGTAGGCGCTTCGGAGCGTCGTCTGTGGGCAGCGCTGAGCCAGTCCCCGCGCGAGGGTTCCGCGAGAGGGTTCCGCGAGAGGCCGGGCTGAGATGACACAGGGGCCACTTCCAGACCCAGAATCGGGGAGAAAGTCACCTGGTGTGTGGGGACTGCTTTCCAGAGTGTGTCCAAGACTTAAAACACAAGCCCTCATTTCTTTAATGCCCCTGTTTTGTCTTGACAACCTGGGAGGTGGCCCCTGAGCACTTGCGCACTTTATGATCATAGACGAGGGTCACTGGTGGCCGGTGGTCTCAGCGCTGGACGCGGACCCCTGGCTCTGCGCACTCCCCGTCCCGGGTTCCCTTCCCTGGCGCCCGCCCTGCCGCAGCCCCTGAGGGAATCACTCCCCAAACGTCCAAGCCAGAGCCTCGCGTTCACCGTTTCCAGCTCAGCGGTGGCTTTATCTCAACGCCAGTGGGCCCCTGCCCGAGGCGGGTGGGGCTCCAGGTGGCTGGGAGCGCTCAGGCCCAGGGGATGGAGCGCCAGTACGGGAGGCAGAGACTCGGTTTTTGTGTGGTCGGTCTGGCTTTCCCTGTTCTCGTGAGCGCAGTTGGGACAGAAGGGAAAAGCCACTTCTGAGGACATCCACGGGCAGAGCGGGAGGAGTGGGAGGTTAAAGCAGCTCCTGGTGGATCGACGCGCGTGGCCGCTATTGCTCTGGGCCCCCGCGTCCCGTGTCCCGAGAGGGGCTGCGGCCCTGTCTTAAACGGCGGCAGTGGCTCCAACGAACGGATGCCACCTGGACGCGGCACTGAGGCTGTGGGTGTACATTGGACCACGCGCACGACACGGGCGGCTCCTGTCGCAGGGACCCGGCCTTTTCCTGCGCGTCCGCACGGGCTCCCGGCGGCGCCAAGCCCGGGGGCGGGAGGTCACTTAGGAGGACGAGGGCTCTGAGTCCAGCAGAGCTGGGCCTGGATTTCCGTGTCCACCACCACCAGCCTCGCTCGGGGCCTCTGCCGGTCACCGCGGGCTCCTCCTCTGACAGTGGGGCCGGCGGGGTTACCTCTGTGTGCCACACCGGGGACCGGACCCAGCTGCTTTCACCGACGGTGCCCCTGGGAAAGGCGTGGGGGGAGGAGGAGTTAGTCGGAATCATTCAGAACACCCTCCCAGCCGGGCAAACTTGGGCTGATGGGAACTAGACTGTATCCTTTTGCTAAAGAGATCTGGCGAGGGTTTTTAGATAGCTCAGCAACGCCTCCGATTTCCTTGAATAACCTATCCCCGCCGACATTATAACACTTTAGGTCCTAAATGATTTTTTTTATTAATTAGCACCGGTTCCGCGAAGTCTGCCCTTGGCCCGCGAGTTCTGCCTAAACTACCTCAGAAAGGTAAGGTCTCTTTTCTGAGGAGACTGTCTCTTTCCTCACTGCACTCATTTGTAGCTCTGCGTGAAATATTATTACATGTTTCTTATTGCAAAAGTGATACGTGTTCATTCTAGGAGATTTGAGAAACACAGGTAAGCAGAAGGGAGAAAATAAAAACCACCCGAGGATGCAAACAGCCGAGATAAACTGGAGGGTCCGTCCTTTTCCTCGCTTTTCTGTGCTTTTCATAAGTTCCCACTTAACCTGATGTTTGTTGCCTGATGAATCAGAAATGTTTCACATGTTAAATAAAACACGTTGGCCTGACAGGTAACTTCCTGTCTGCATGGTATTCCACTGTCTGGTGCCAGGATGTGTGAAGCAGTCTCTGTTACTTAGTTGTCACGTAGTTTTCGAGTTTTCTTCACCATGAACAGTGCCGTGCTGAACATCCTAGCACAGACATCTCAGTGCCCAGCCCGGATCCCTGCTCTGGGATGGATTTCTAGGATCAGGGTGCCCGGCCCGGATCCCTGCTCTGAGATGGATTTCTAGGATCAGGGTGCCCGGCCCGGATCCCTGCTCTGAGATGGATTTCTAGGATCAGGGTACCCGGCCCGGATCCCTGCTCTGAGATGGATTTCTCAGATCAGGGTGCTCGGCCCGGATCCCTGCTCTGGGATGGATTTCTAGGATCAGGGTGCCCAGCCCGGCTCCATCCCTGCTCTGAGATGGATTTCTAGGATTGGGGTGCCCGGCCCGGATCCCTGCTCTGAGATGGATTTCTAGGATCAGGGTACCCGGCCCGGATCCCTGCTCTGGGATGGATTTCTAGGATCAGGGTGCATGCTCTGAGGGTTATGGCTGCCCCAGCACTAATAGTTTCTGTTCCCCCAAAAGTGTGGCTCATGTTACAGCAAGGCTTCCCAGCACCCTCCCTGGGGACCCCCCAGTTTCCCCCCGACTACCTGCCTCAGACTTCTTTTGACTCCATTTCAGAGAGGAGTCTGACAGTGCTGCTTTGACTTTGAGCTGAGCCTCATCCCTGTGGCTCAGGGCCCGCTGTGAGCAGGGTGCCCTAGGGTTTGAATTCCCTCGGAAGCGAGGGGCTGGGCGGGCCGTGGGGGGAAACAGCCACAGGACAGCTTGTGACCGTTACAACGTGGGGGTGTGTCTTCCTTCCTTTATTTTTTTAATTTTACGACTGTCTCTCTGACTGAGTTGGATTCTTAGGGTGACAGCTTTTCCGTTGACTCACTCAGCGTGCTTAGTCAGCTGTGTTCTTGCTGAGCCCTGTGTGACTGGCCCCTGCGCCAGGAGCCAGGGCTACAAACGAGTGAAAATGCGAATCCTGGCTCCCGGAAGCCTGGCTGGCAGAACAAGAAGAACGCTCTAGTGCAGGCGTCCTCAAACTACGGCCCGCGGGCCACATGCGGGTGTTTTTGCCGTTTTGTTTTTTTACTTCAAAATAAGATATGTGCAGTGTGCATAGGAATTTGTTCATAGTTTTTTTTTTAAAGTATAGTCCGGCCCTCCAACGGTCTGAGGGACAGTGAACTGGCCCCCTGTTTAAAAAGTTTGAGGACCCCCTGCTCTAGTGGAATGCTGAGAGCTGCCAGCTCCCGTCGGCCAGTGCCGCGTAGAGGAACTCATGTGTTAGCAGGGAGCAAGGCGAGGCACAGAGAGGGTGTGTGGCTGCCCAAGGTCACACAGCTGGAATGAAGTGGTGCAGCTGGACACGGAGACGTGTCCTCGGTCCTGAGTTCTAGGGGACAGAGCTGGGCCAGGAGCAGCGGGAGTGGTCCCCGGGGCACCCGTCCCGGCGCCGAAGAGAAGAGGAGGAACTGACTTAGAGATGCACCAAACTCTTCAGCGGGAAATAAATCAGTTGCAGGCAGTGTAGACGTGGTCCCGTTTATGGTTTATTGTCATCATGTTTATTCTCCCCAAAACGTGATCAGGGGGAAGTGTGGGTAGGAGGAACCTCTTCCTACTGACACTAAGGAATTTTCATTAGCTGGCAGATACTCCTGCTAGAACAGCGTATAGGTGAAAGCAGACAGAAGTTTTACGTATGGAAAATACACTAAAAAGTCAAAAAGGAAATACAAGAAAATATTTGCAGCGGCTACAGTGAGGTGATGGGCTTCCGGTAACTTAACTCTGTACTTTCCGACTCGCTCTCGTCTGTGTTGTTCATGGTTGTGGGTTTTTAACTGTGGCCTCGTTCGGACGTCCTTTCCTGACGTCACTGAGCGTGACACGTGAGTTGTGACGTGGGAGGCTTACGGCTCCCGCTCTTGTCTGTTTAACAAGGGCTCCAGGTGCTCACGTTGGGTCGTGCTCAGCAGGTGCCCCCCTCTTTGGCTTGTCCCCGCAGTGGCACTCCGGAAGACCGAGACCAGCCACCATCTCTCCCTGGACAAGGCCAGCATCCCGCCCGAAGGCGTCCAGAAACCGGCGCCGCTGGCAGACTTCCCCCAGAAGCCCCCTGGAGACCTGCCCCCGAAGCCCACCGAACTGGCGCCCAAGCCCCAAATCGGAGATCTGCCACCTAAGCCGGGAGAACTGCCCCCCAAGCCTCAGCTGGGCGACCTGCCCCCCAAGCCCCACCTCGCAGACCTGCCCCCCAAACCACAGATGAAGGACCTGCCTCCCAAGCCGCAGCTGGCGGACCTGCTGGCCAAGGCCCAGCCGGGGGAGGCCTCGCCCAAGGCCCCGCCCGCCGACGTCGCCCCGAAGTCGCACTCGTTGGATCTCTCCCCGAACGTGCCGGCCCGAGACGCCATCCAGAAGCAGGCCTCCGAGGACTCCAGTGACCTGACGCCCACTCTGCCCGAGATGCCCGTGCCGCTGCCCAGGAAGATCAACACGGTGGGTCCGAAACCGCGGTGTGTGTGGGGGGGGGGTGGGACTCATGCAGAAGGAGCGGGGTCAGCAGGGCCACTGAGGGAGAAACCGGGGTGTGTGTGGGGGGGGGGACTCATGCAGAAGGAGCGGGGTCAGCAGGGCCACTGAGGGAGAAACTGGGGTGTGTGTGGGGGGGGGGGACTCATGCAGAAGGAGCGGGGTCAGCAGGGCCACTGAGGGAGAAACCGGGGTGTGTGGGGGGGGGCGGACTCATGCAGAAGGAGCGGGGTCAGCAGGGATGTGTGTGTGTGGGGGGACTCATGCAGAAGGAGTGGGGTCAGCAGGGCCACTGAGGGAGAAACCGGGGTGTGTGTGGGGGGGGCGGACTCATGCAGAAGGAGCGGGGTCAGCAGGGCCACTGAGGGAGAAACTAGGGTGTGTGTGTGGGGGGGGACTCATGCAGAAGGAGCCGGGTCAGCAGGGCCACTGAGGGAGAAACTGGGGTGTGTGTGGGGGGGGGACTCATGCAGAAGGAGCGGGGTCAGCAGGGCCACTGAGGGAGAAACCAGGGTGTGTGTGTGGGGGGGGGGACTCATGCAGAAGGAGCGGGGTCAGCAGGGCCACTGAGGGAGAAACTGGGGTGTATGTGTGTGGGGGGGACTCATGCAGAAGGAGCGGGGTCAGCAGGGCCACTGAGGGAGAAACTGGGGTGTATGTGTGTGGGGGGGGACTCATGCAGAAGGAGCGGGGTCAGCAGGGCCACTGAGGGAGAAACCGGGGTGTGTGTGGGGGGGGACTCATGCAGAAGGAGCGGGGTCAGCAGGGCCACTGAGGGAGAAACCGGGGTGTGTGTGGGGGGGGGGGACTCATGCAGAAGGAGCGGGGTCAGCAGGGCCACTGAGGGAGAAACCGGGGTGTGTGGGGGGGGGGGACTCATGCAGAAGGAGCGGGGTCAGCAGGGCCACTGAGGGAGAAACTGGGGTGTATGTGTGGGGGGACTCATGCAGAAGGAGCGGGGTCAGCAAGGCCACTGAGGGAGAAACTGGGGTGTGTGGGGGGGGGGGACTCATGCAGAAGGAGCGGGGTCAGCAGGGCCACTGAGGGAGAAACCGGGGTGTGTGTGTGGGGGGACTCATGCAGAAGGAGCGGGGTCAGCAGGGCCACTGAGGGAGAAACCGGGGCACCGGCAGGAAAAGGCGCCCTTTTCATTACTAACTGTTGACTGCGCTGGGTGCCCAAGGCGTCCTCTGGGGGTCATGTCCCTATTTCCGTCTTCCCGTTTGCAAAGAACTGGACGTTCCACAAATCAGAGCCCCAGTCAAGTTGGTCAAACTTCAGAACTTTGGGGAAGTGCCGGCCGCCGGGCCCGCTCCTGCTGACGCTGCTTCGCGTGAAGCCGGGAAGTGTGCGCGCTGCACATTGCGTAGCGGAAGCTGCAGATCTGCTTTGCATCATGCTTCCCAAACCCGTCTTTAGACTCTGCGTCATCCTGGCCTGCGGGGGCGGGGGGGGGGGGAGGAGTGCTGTGTCCCTGGTGGAGCCAGACTGTCCCTTGCCCTCGTGGTGAAAATGATGGGCGATGCCCGCTCGCCCGGGCCGGGCTCTCCCCTGATGCCAGGGGAAGGGACAGGGACTGTGGCCTCTTGAGATGTCTCGGTACACGGAGCCCATGGCAGACCTGCTCCGCCGTTCACAGCAGAGAAACTGAGGCTCAAGGAGGTCCCGGCCCTGCCCACGGCCCGCGAGCCCTTGGCTCCCTTTGGCCCGTCCTGGCCGCTGACAGCCCGTCTCCGTGTCGCAGGGGAAAAACAAGGTGAGGCGCGTGAAGACCATCTACGACTGCCAGGCGGACAACGACGACGAGCTGACCTTCATCGAGGGCGAGGTGATCGTCGTCACGGGGGAGGAGGACCAGGAGTGGTGGGTACGTACCCACACCGCTCATTCCCTCCGGTTCCCTCGGGCGTGGGCTGCACCCGCTGGGCCCTGCGTCCCGGGACCCTGCCCTCCCGGTGGGGACCTTCTGTCCCTGTGTCACCTGCCAGAGCAGCTGTGGGTCAGGGAATTCACGTGGGACGCGCTTCAGCCGTGGTCACACCGGGGGGGATTCTTCACATTCTCCCGAGGCAAACCCAGAGCTCCGGGAAGCACGTTGCCTGCGGGGCGGGGCGGGTCAGCGGGCAGGGCCGGTCCCGAGCCTACGTGGTCGGCTGCCGTGGGCTGGACACAGCCCTGCTCCAGGCCCTCTGTGCTGCGGGCCCGTCGCGGAGGGACCGACAGGTGGCCTGGCCGGGCTCTCAGCCCCTCCCCTCTGTCTGTCCTGGGAGCCAGCGTGCAGGTCTCGTTACGTTTCCCACGACGGGCCTCCCGTAATCGGCTCCCACGGACGTAACAGGTAGAAGCTTCTGCAGGTGACAGGCCAAGCTCAGGGAACCTGCCGCGGCCACAGAGCTCTGGCACCTGCACAGCATCCTCCCCACAGCGGCCAGGAAAGGGGCGCGGGCCATAGCAGCCCCCCAGATGCGGGCCTTCTGTCTCACAAGCCGAGGGAAGGGTGTTTTAGCCTGTGTTACAGACGGGAGGCTTGGCGAGCTGTGTGCCGCTTGCCTAGAGGGCAAGCAGTCGAGTCCCCTGAGAACACACGTTTTATTCTGTTTCTAACGCACGAGGCCTCTTGGTTTCCCCCCCACCTGTGTGCCCACCACCCAAGCCACGTCTCCCTCCATTACCTTCGACCCCCTTCACCCCCTCTACCTCCCCCGCCTCCCTCCCTCCCTCTGGCCTCACCACACTGTGGTCTCCGTCTGTGTTTTGTTGATGTGTTTGCTCTGTCCCTTCACCTTTCCCACCCAGCCCTCCCCTCGGACAGCTGCCAGCCTGCTCTCGTCTCTGAGTCTCTGTTTTGTTAGTTTTGTTCATTCGATTCCCCAAATGCGAGAGATCCTGTGGTGCTTGTCTCTCTGACCGGCGTCTCTCACTGAGCCTAGTGCTCTCCAGGTCCCTGCCTGCCGACAGGGAGGACTCTCGTGGGCTGCCAGCGGGCAGAGTGAGAGCCACACCAAAGTGCCGAGCGCGGAGCACGTGTTCTGTGATCGTCCCCGCTACGTGGTCGGTTGTCTCCGCTCCCTGCGAGCCACCGAAGGGTGGCAGGGGGCAGGCCTGCGCCCGCCCCGGGTCTGTGGGCACAGCCGGGCCCTGGCCCAGCGGCCTGCCTCCCCCTGACGCCTCTTGCTTCTCCCCACAGATCGGCCACATCGAGGGAGAGCCCGAAAGGAAAGGGGTCTTTCCTGTGTCCTTTGTTCACATCCTGTCCGACTAGCGAGAAGGAGAGCCTGAGACGGTCCACACCCTTCACGGCTGACGCCGCCCCGCGGCGCCCTGTGCCCACGTGTACATAGCTGCTGTTACAGCGCGGGACCCGCCGGGCCGCGCAGGAGGGCGCGTGGTGTGTGTTGTAAATAAACGCCCTGTTATCTTCCGCCTTCGCCAGTATTAATGGGAGCCGGGGACCGGCGTCTTCCTGGTTTGCCAAAGCCGTCCTGGCGTCTAGCACTTACATCTCTCTCTGTGCCGTTTTCCACGCGAGCAGGAACCTGGGAACCGCCGGCTCTGCCGACAGCAGTGGTCTCGGCTGCGCCAAGGCGCGGCGCGGACCGTTCCCAGCGGCCGTGCTCTCGCCTGTTCCTGAGCGAGCACGGTCGCTGGCGGAAGGCACGGTCCGGGGAGACTCTGAGCTCCGACAGGCCACCCGCAGCCTGTGTTCAGTTTACAGCTCCACCGCCCACGGGCATTCATGACAGCAAGCGCCCGGTTAAACGTGAGTGTGACCCCTTCGGCAGGACAGGCACACCCCGGCCTCGGGGCACGCACGGCACCCACCCCTCGCGCAGGTCGGCCAGTGGATGCAGACGTCCCGGGAGCAGCGCCCGCCCCTGAGACGTTACCTCATTATGCAAAGATGCCGTAGCCTTCGTGACGATTCGGACAGAAGCTAACGCCCTCGGTGACGTTCCTCTTCCAGGCCCGGGGGCGGCCGGGAACGGCAGCCTCCTCGCCGCGCACGCGTTAGACGCCTCCGGAGCCTGCCTTCCGTAACGGAGCGTGCGGAGCGGGGGGCCTGCACGCTCTAACCTGATTGCCATTAAAAGCAGAGATGATAAGGTTGCGACGATGTTTGTGTTCTGGTCAGCCCTGTGGCTTTCCCTCACGCGTGTGGCTCTCCACGTCATGTTGTGAATTGGCATCCTTCCCGTGTGTGAAAGCATCTCGTGCGTCAGTTCACATTCTGTTCGGAGCTCTGTCCCTGACACGTGTAAGCCCTTCAGAGATTAGTCAAGAGGAGGACGGGTTAGAAGTCCCCCTGCCCTCGGTCTCCCCGCCGTAGAACCAGGTGCTGCAACCGACCCTTTCTTCCTCCCGGCTCTTGGTTAAACCCCGATTGTAGGACGTCCCCAGCCCCACGCCCTGTTCCGCCGACACGTCACCTTCAGGTCAGCCCATCACCGAGGCCCTGGCGCTGCTGTGACCCCACGTGGGAAGCCTGTCCCCCGTGAGGCCCCTCTCGGTTTCCTTCTCACCCACGTGCGGGTCAGACAGCAGGAACGCCGCGCCTGCGCCGGCCGTTCGCGTGCGTCGGGAATTTGAAAAGAATACAGTGGGTTCGCTCCCCGACCGGCGGGGCTGAGCCCTGACCAGGGCCTGTGTGTCCTCCTGCCATTGCATTTGCTTAAACTGCTCTGTTGGCAAACCGCGCAGGAAACAGCATTCTTACGCAGATAATCTTGGCAATGAGTGAGGCGTGTCCATTTCACAGAAGCACAATCCCTCCCGGACCCTTCGGGAAAGCCGTCATTGACCGTCACCGCCCCGCGCCGGTGAATTCGGTTCCGTGCGCACGGTCGCTCAGAGAGCTTTGGGCAGCCCCTGGCTTAGGAAACCCCGTGGCAGGCCTGCCGCCCCCCTCAGCTGTGACTCCCGCAGCCAGAGGGCAGGCGCGGCCAGTGACCTGGGGTGCGGCCGGCAGCGTCTGCACCCTCGGGACGTAGGCCACACTCGTGTCAGGGCAGGAGGTCACCCTCCCACGTCCCTAGTGTCCCGGTTCGGTTCCACGTTTTCAGTTGCATTAAAAAACTCATCTTTGCAGCCTACAGTGTTTTAACTGATCTCAGAATAACTGGTTTCTTAAAAACACACACACACACTAGATGTCTGAGACGACGCGGAATCGATGTCGGCTCTTCCCCTTCCCAGCAACGTGAACGCGTTTTCACGCCGTTTCTTCTTTCGGGTTTGTCTCTGTTCTCCACCGGGAATCGGAGCTCTCTCCAGCTCGCTGACCCTGGGGCACCTGTGCTGGTCTTAGTTGAGTTGAAATCTGATCATTGTTCTGAATCTCAGTGAGCCACTATCTGCAATTTTGTACATGAGATAGTATTTTGAAGGTATGGAAACTTATGGGGAAAAAATAGCTAATGAGTTCTCTCTCCCCCGGAGGGGAACGGTATGTTCTGCAAATAGCGTGTCTTATTTTCCTGTTGAACAGCGATGCTATTTATTTTTTTATTGCCTAGGACTCCAGCCTGTTGTATAGCCTCCATGGACCACTCGGTAAATCCCGACTCTCATCCGACATTTCCCTCGGACACCAGTACTCGCGTCCGTTCACGTGTATTTAATGTGACAGTGTTTTTTCAGTACTGTATGTGTTCATTTCTACTTTTTTTAATATTTAAAATTGCTTTTAAATAAACATATTCTCAGTTGATCCCAAACATCCGCCATCAGGCCGTTGTGTGAGCTGCCCTCTCCTCCTCCGATTGGAGAAGACCAGGACTCCCCCGGGCCGTGTGGTGGGGGTAGAGATAACACAGGTCCTTGCAGCTCCGCTGTAAAAGCTCACTTCGGATGCATAAAAATGTGCATCTGGCCCTGGCTGGTTTTGCCCAGCGGATAGAGCATCGGCCTGCGGACTGAAGGGTCTCGGGTTCAATTCCCGTCAAGGATGTACCTGGGTTGCAGGCTCTGGCCAGGGGCATGTGGGAGGTAACCAATCAATGTCTCTGTCTCACATCGGTATTTCTGTCTGTCTCTCCCTCTCCCACTCTCTTAAAAAAAAAAAAGCAATGGGAAAAAATGTCCTCGATAAGAATTAAATATCCTATCTAATAAAAGAGTAATATGCAAATTGACCATCATTCCAACACACAAGATGGCTGCCCCCATGTGTACACAAGATGGCTGCCACAAGATGGCCAGCAGGGGAGGGCAGTTGGGAGGGACCAGGCCTGCAAGGGAGGGCAGTTGGGGGCGATCAAGCCTGCTGGAGAGAGCAGTTAGGGGTGACCAGGACAGCAGAGGAGGGAAGTTGAGGGTGACCGGGCTTGCAGGGGAGAGAGTTGGGGGGACCAGGCCTGCAGGGGAAGGCAGTTAGGGGCAATCAGGCTGGCAGGGGAGCAGTTAGGCATCAATCAGGCTAGGGGTGATCAGGTTGGCAGGCAGAAGTGGTTAGGGGCAATCAGGAAGGCAGGCAGGTGAGCAGTTGGGGGCCAGCAGTCCTGGATTGTGAGAAGGATCCCAGATTGGAGAGGGTGCAGGCTGGGCTGAGGGACAACCCCCTCCCCCTCCCCCCATGCACGAATTTCGTGCACCGGGCCTCTTGTGTGTGTGTGTATGTGTGTGTGTGTGTGTATATATATATATATACACACACACACACACACACACACGTTTCCTGGTCTTATACAACATTGCTCTCCATATCTTGCCCCCCCCCTTTCCCACTCGCACCTCCACGACACCCGCGTATGGCCCTGTTTATGGGAGAAGGGGGGTGCCTGCTCAGACCACCTGCTGTGAGTAAGTTTCTGTTAACCTGGGGCTACCTGTGGGGAGCAGACCCAGAGCCAGACACCTACCTGCATCCTCCTCACAGCCCATGAGAGGCAGGAGCCCTCCACTTCCTGGAGCTGGTAAAATGTGGCTCCAGTTCACTTCCGGCAGGAGACGTCATCCTATATTATAAAGGCTTAATGTGCAAATTGACCAAACAGCGGAAAGACTAGTTGCTATGACGTGCACTGACCACCAGGGGGCAGATGCTCAACGCAGGAGCTGCCTGCAGGCCCCAGGCCAGCCAAGGCAGATGCCAAAGGGCCCCCCCCCCACACACACCATCACCCTGCCAGTTGCCCCACAGATTGGCCCTGATCACCGTCCAGGCCTAAGGACCCTACGCATGCAGGAATTTTGTGCACCGGGCCTCTGGTGGTTAATAAATGCCCGAGTCGGGAGCCCAGACCAGTGGCTCTGGCCCTAAGGCCCCCACAGGGATCCTGCCACATGGAGACGGTCCCCGCCACAGCGCTCCAGCCAGAGACAGCGGTGAGAGCTGACGGGGCCAGGGCATTGCAGTCGGAAGTGTCCGTCTCCTTGTTTCCTTCCAACCTAGTGGGCAGGACCCACCCTGCACAGGCTGCCAGGAGGAGGACTTGGGCCGGGGACCGACATGATTACCTGGATAATGCAGACAACGGGGCAGCTGGGTGTCCATCTGATTATATGAGGGCGCCATGCTGGCATGTTGTAAACCCGGCACAGGGTCCGTGTGAAGCTGATGGACTCACCATGGGAAGGCAGCCACCAGTACACGGGGCCCCTCCGCCACAGCCCTCTCCCGCATGAACTATTCGTACGTTCGTCAGTTCTCTGCGAGGTAACGTCCTCCTGAGACACACCTTCAGATGAGGAGGTCACTCACAGAGCTGGGGTGACCTCCACCAGGTCACAGTAAGTCCTGGGGCAGTGCCAGCCCTGCCCAGTGTCCCCCCACACCCCTCAGCCTGCTCTTTCCCCTAACCCTGCGTCCCCCCTCTCCGGGGATGTGGGTGTCCCTGTGGCTAGTGGGTGGAGGTGATAATTACTAGGGTAATTCCACCTGCTGTACTTGCCCCCACACACGCCCTCGTCTGTCCTGAATGGCCGTCTTGTTTGCAGAGCCTGCAGATGGGCTCAGCTCTCCAGCCGGGGCCTGGCTGAGGGTGTGCACCCCGCCCACACAGGGGATGGGGGCCACACCTCCAACCTGGCCTCGCAGCCCACAGCCGGGTGAAGGCGAGGTCAGCCCAGCCACACGGCACACTGCCTACCCCTGAACATTCCTTCCGCTAAGACGCTGCCAAGACTGTGGGTGCAAAGCCCTGCCCAACACTGGGTTCCTGAGAAGGTGGTGGGTGGGGCAAGGGGATGACTAAGTAACGTTACTGGGGGGGGGCGGGGGGGGCTCACCTGGCGGGGAGCTTCCTGGAGGAAATGGGGTGCGCTCCTCCTAGGCCTGCGGGGGAGCAGGTGAAGGCAGGAGCTGACGCAGGTGGGCGGGACAGCGGGCGAGGCACGGAGCCAAGGGCTCTGTCCGCAGGAGCGCGTTCCTGGACAACACTCCACGGAAGAACTCCCATTCCCCCCGTTTTACCGTTTGGGAGACTGAGGCTCAGGGAAGCGAAGGCGAAGGTGTGGCTCGCCAAAAGTCAAGTTGCTCGTGAAGGGCTGAGGCTGGACTTGAACCCTGAGGTCAGGGCCCTCCCGGCTCCCGGCTGTGACCCTGGGCTGCCCTTTCTGAGGAGAAGCAGGGTCAAAGCCGGTCACCCTCCCAGGGGCAGGTCCGCCGGCCGGGGGAGTGGAAACCACGGGACACGGTGGCATTTCCCATCCAGAGAAGGCGCGGCATCTGCCAAATGGGCCGGGAGTGGTTGCTGGACAGCCGTTCCGCCCTCCCCCTCCCCCACACCGCTACCCTCCCCCCCGGGGAGCCAGAGGGACTGGCACCGGGATGTCCTGCACCTGCAGGATGTGACGGAGGAGCCAGCCAGTGAGCGAGCGTCATCGGAGCACAGCAGCCCGTAGGCAGCCGTCGAAGCTGTGAAGCTCCTGAAAGCAGGAGCTGCAGCCCAGAAACAGCTGTTTTGCAAAAACCTTACCACCCAGCAAACCCGGGTCAGAGGCTCAGAGGCCAAGCGGTGACCTCTGCACAGCTGCCAGGGGACAAGCCTCGTTCGGCCTCACGTGTTGGGGGACAGGATTTAGAATGTTGCTTTACAGGTGAGTCCCAGCAGATTTGAGGACAAGAGAGGGCAGCTGCGTCCCCTGCACCCTGGCCTGAAACCACAGCAGGGCCACGCTCTCAGACTGGGGAGCATCACCCGGGGCCTCGGTGTTAAAGTCGGCTTCCCGGGCCCTGCCCCTGGGGTCTCGGAGGGGCCTGGGGTTCGGCCTTTCGCCAGCATCCCCAGGGGAGGCCCGGGCGACGCAGGAGGCGCCGGTCCTCCCTGGACCACTGCTCAGCCCCTAAGAATCTGGAACTGACCCCAAAGAGGAAAGGGTCACCCCGAGTCCAGAACTCTGCCCGGGGGTCCTAATAACGGTGAGCCCCTTCTCGCGGCCCAGCCCCACACACCTCCAGCCGCCACTCGCCTGCCACCTTAAGGGGCAGTGATAAGAATGGAGGATCTGGAGTTTGATCGGCCTCTCCCCTCCTCCCCCCTCCCCACCACCTGGGCTGCTTACCAGCAACTGTGTCCAGTAGGCAGGTATTGAAAGGCCTCCTGTGACGGCCCCTCCCTGTGGGACCTGGGGACCCTGGTCACCACGGAGCTCAGGCTATGGCCTTGCAGATACCACACTGCCCGGACGCCTGCCAGGTGCCGGGGGCCCATCCCTAAGAGCCGATGTGCATTTTCCCAGGCTCAGCGCTGGCTTCCCCGGTCCGGGGTGAGCCAGCCCAGCCCCCACCCCCACCCCCACCTCCACAGCTTCTGCCCGCCCCTGGGGTGGCAGCCCCGGGGGGCCTGGCCTGGCGCAGGGTGGCTATTTGTTGCCCAGAGGGGCAGGATGGGGGGAGCTTAAGGGCCAGGTTTGGGAATCAGAGAACCATGGCCCTGAGCCCGAACCCAGCCTCAGTGTCTTCTTCTGCCCAGTGGGATGTCGGTGCTCACTTCGTCGCGGAGTGAGGGCGGGGATTCTGTAATAACGAGGCGGTACCCGGAGAGCGCGTAGCCCCTGATGCTCGGCTCCTGGCAGCTCAGGGTAGTTCCCAGCACTTGTCCTCTCAGGGACCTGGTGACGAGTGAGAGATCAGTCACCATCTGGTGACGAGTGAGAGATCAGTCACCATCTGGTCGATGCCCGACACGCCGTCAGTGACCACATGCACCTGTGGAAGCACCTGGGCGAGCACCCGCTGTCGAAAGCAGGTGATGGCACGGGTAGCATCTCTTTCTCCCTCCCTCCCTTCCTCCCTCCCTCCCTCCCTCCCTTCCTCTTCTTTCTTTTTAATATACTGTATTTTCCGGCATATAAGACGACTGGGCGTATAGAAGATTTTCCTGGGTTAAAAAGTCGTCTTATACACCGGAAAATACGGTATTTTTATTGATTTCAGAGAGGAAGGGAGAGAGAAATAGAAACAGAAATGATCTGCTGCCTCCTGCACGCCCCACACTGGGGATGGAGCCCACAACCCGAGCATGTGCCCTGACTGGGAATCGAACCATAACCTCCTGGTTCATAGGCCGACGCGCAACCACGGAGCCACGCCGGCCCAGCGAGCATCACGCATTCAAAGGCCCAGGACACCCACCGGCCGAGGTTCAGAGCCGGAGCCCGGTGCCCAGCGGCTCCGTCCACTCGAAGGGACAGGGCTGACTCCCGCCCCGGGAGCAGGCGCCCGCACAATGGGCCTCTTTCACGGGCGGCGAGCCCAGGGCCACAAGAACGCCTTGTCTGGCGGGCAAGCTCAGTTCCTGCTCAGCTGGAGCCGCTTGGCAAACTCAGAGCCCGGTGCCAGCCCACGCCTCCCTTGCCCCGCTCCCTTCGTCTCCGCTGCCAGGAGGCAGCTCTGGAGCCCCCGGGGCAGCGAGCGCACCCAGGCGGGCCTGTCCGCGTGCCGGCGGCCTGGGTCCACGTGCCCGCTTGGTGGGTCACGCCGGAGTGGGAGGTGCCAGGTTGGTGACCGGCCGGCGAGGAAGGAGAAAGGAAGTGGAGGGCAGGGAGAGAGGCAGAGGCTAGGAGCCGCGTCCAGTGAGTTTACCCACGAGCCTGTGCCGCCCAGGTCGGCATGTGCTGGCGTGTCCACGTCACGGCAGGACCACCTATGAACGCATAGGCCTGTGACAGCCCGAGTGCCCACCGACAGTGGGGTGGCTGAGCAAATGGGTCTTTCTTCACAGCGTGTCCACGGCAACGAGAATGCACACGCACCACCACCCACAGCCACACGGATGAGCATCACAAACCAGGTCGGGCACCAGCCAGACTCGAAATAATTCACCTTTGATTCTCCGTCCTGTACGGAAATAGGGAGTCTCTATGGTTACAGGGCAGCAGCGTGTCTACCCAAAGGGGGACGGGAAGGGGGTGCTGGGGAGAGGGATGTTAGGGGGGCAGATACCGCTCTCTTTCTCTCTCTGGGCGCTGGTCACGGGGCTGTGCAAGTTCGTCCATTGATCACTCCTGACGCCGCGCTTTCCCGGGTGCGTGCTGCTCTCTGTGTGAATGTGTCAGCCGCCCGCCCCTTGTGTGCGGTCCATCGCCCTGGCGACCGGTGCTGCTGAGCATCTCTCACGTGCTTCCTGGCCATCTGTGTATCTTCTTTGGCGACGCCGCCCATAGAGACCGGGACCATTTTGAAATTCCGGGATCGAGTTGGAGCAGTTCGTTCCATGTTCTAGATACAGGTCCTTCTCGGATGTGTGGTTTGCAAAGCCGCTCTCCCCTTCTGTGGTTACCTCCTCCTTCCACTCCTTTGAACGTGGGCATGCCTCCAAGATGATGGGACTTTCAGAATCACAGCCCCCCAGGCTCCCGAAGCCACGCCAAGAAGCTCAGTGTGCAAGGCGGCCGTGGGTGTTTTCCCGGGTAGCAGTGGTTCAGGCCACGCCGAGCATTTCTGTGGCCTCTGGGGTCATGGGTGTGGACCTGGGCTCTCTGGCCCAGGGTTCGATGCTGCATGGCCCGCTCGTGGCTGAGGGAACATGGGCGAGTCGGCCGGCCTCTCTGAGCCCCAATGTGCTCCTCAGTGGAATATGGGTGCTACTACAAGGTGAACAGCGAACAGAAAACCCAGAATGTTTCTTTTCATTATTATTATTATTTTTTATTTCAGAGAGGAAGGGAGAGGGAGAGAGAAACATCAATGATGAGAGAGAATCATTGATGGGCTGCCTCCTGCCCACCCCACACTGGGGATCGAGCCCACAACCTGAGCATGTGCCCTTGACTGGAATCGAACCCGGGGCTCTTCAGTCCACAGGCCGACGTGCTATCCACTGAGCCACACCAGCTGGGGCTAACCTGGAACGTTTGAGAAGAGACCCTCCCGTGGGCTGTCTGACTACGTGCACCTTTTACTTTGATGACTGTTTTAAATAATAAAGTGGAAGAGCCATACCTGGTATCAGTTAGGGGCTCCAGACATGGCAGTCCCTCCCTCCCTGTTGTTTATGCCAGAGCCTGGCCGGGCCCCTCGGCCTCCACCTCCAGAGGGTCCTCGGTGGCTCGCAGCAGCCACACGTGGCGGGGGAGCGGCAGCCCGCCTCCTCCAGGGCAGTGAGGAGGGTCAAGGCTGCGTGTCGCTGCTCTTGCTTTCTATTTTTATTAAAAAGGAGACACACGGACACGTTCCCAGCTTCTTGGGCCAATAAGAACCTTACCAACAACGGAAACCAAAGAAAGTGTATGTTTCTCTGCTTTCAAGAGGAAACAGCCCTGGGGCCCAGCAAGAGTTTCTCAGTCTTTCCCTCGGGACCCAGCACCCCAGCCCCCAGAGGGAGCCCAGCTGCACCTCCCGGGTCCTGGGAGCCTTGGGGCCTGGACTGCCCCGGGGTCCACCAGGGAGGTGACTCCCACAGCCAGTGTGCGCCCCCGCCCAGGTGGCACAGGGGCCTGGAGGGAGGGGCAGGTGGTCTCAGACCCTGGCGGCTGTGGGTCTGGTGGTTCTGAAGCCGGGCTCCCCTTCACAGATGGGCTTACGGGGGAGTCAGGGCCACACAGCCGAAGGCCGAGCTGTGAGTGAAAATAAAAGCGAAACTCAGCAGAGGCTCCTCGCGGTGCCCCTGGGGGCCCTGCCGGGAAGTCCCTCCCAGCGTGAGTCAGGCCGGGCTAGGCTGGCAGCTGCTAGGTGGCACCGGGCCCAGAGACCCTCCCCGAGGCCCAGACACACCCGGCTGGGCCAGGTGCCCGCGCCCCAGCACCCAGGATGCCCTCGAGGCAGGAGGTCCTTGGGGAGCCCCCCTGCTCCCCTACCAACCAAGCCATTCACCTCTGTCCAATCTCTGCATCTTGTTTAGCCCGGCCCCCAAGGTCCTGAGTCAGCGGTGGGTTGTGGGGCGCAGAGGGGGTTGGGGGGAGACCGGGAACCTGCACTTGTAGCGCATCCACCAGGAGGCTCGGGGTGGGCGGTCCCGGACTGGCCTTCGGAAAGTAACCTTTTTGGGTTTCAATTGTGTGGGGTTTTTTTAGGTCAAAACAACATGTGGGCCCGGTTGGTGTGGCTCAGTGGTTGAGCGTTGATCTATATGAACCAGGAGGTTATGGTTCGATTCCCAGTCAAGGCACATGCCCGGGTTTCGGGCTGGATCCCTAGTGTGGGGCGTGCAGGAGGCAGCCGATCTGTGAGTCTCTCTCATCGTTGATGCTTCTTTCTATCTCTCTCCCTCTCCCTTCCTCTCTGAAATCAACAAACACATATTTAAAAGACCAACAACAACGTGTGGATGTTAAAGCAAAAAGGACGCTGAGGGCAGGCAGCCTGGGTCGTGGCCTGGTCATTGCCGCTGACTCCCATCCGGTCGGTGCCTCTCTTCCGGGAGCCTCGCTGCCTGAGGCGCATTCACTGCGCCCTCACTGCGTGCCAGGCCCAGGGACACACAGGGTAACAAACACCTCCCGTGCCCGTGTGGCCCCTCAGAGTCGAGTCAGCAAAGCCCATGCCCACGATACTTAAATAGAGCCGTTTCCGGGAGGCGGGTTGGTAGTAAGCCTCCTGGCAATACATAAGAGACACAACCAATATTAATTCGCTGACCAAAATCCCAGTTCCTGGGGAATTTTTCCTAAGAAAAGGAAAAGATGTATACTATGCTGTTATTTTAGAAATACATGTGACTAGTTAATTATGGTCCATCCACCCAATAAATTATATGTAGCCACACACACACACACACACACACACACACACACACACAACCAGAACTACAGAACACACAAATGTGCTTAATATATTGTATTTTAGGGCCTAACCTAACCACCACCATCAGGGGACTGATGTTTAAGACTGAGGTCCATCGTGGCAATGCAATGCTAACAGTTGTCACAAAGAAGAAATTGGGAAGTCTCCAAGTGACAAAAGAGAAAGATTTCTATTACGGACACGGTTCATACATGGAAAAATTCTACAAGGATTTGAGCCCTAGCTGGTTTGGCTCAGTGGGTAGAGCATCGGCCTGCAGGCTGAAGGGTCCTGGGTTTGATTCTGGTCCAGGGCACATGCCCAGGTTGCAGGCCCGATCCCCAGCAGGAGGCGTGCAGGAGGCAGCCGATCAAGCATTCTCTCTCATCGTTGATGTTTCTATCTCTCTCTCTCCTCTCCCTTCCTCTCTGGGATCAATAAAAAAAATATATTTTTAAAAAATTTAGAAGGATTTGAGTGCCATAGTTCTGAGGCCAGAACTATACAGCTGTGCTTTTTAATTGTGATATCTATATAGATTGTATAATATATATGTGATACCATATAATATAAAATAGAATATGCGTCATCTATTTACAGTTATAGGACACACTTCATGTAAAATATACAAACGTGGTGACGAGTCTTGGCATCAGCACTTGGGAAAGCTGTGGTGACGCTTAGTAAGTTGGAAGCTGCACCTCCTGCCTATTCCCAGCCCCGCGCCCCTGCGCACACGGAGAGTCTTTCCTACCAGGGACAGGGCGGCATGGAGAGGAATAGCCCTGCAGAGGCACTTGTAAAAGGTGGCAATACGGGCCTGGCTGGCGTGGCTCAGTGGTGACCTATGAACCAGGAGGTGACAGTTCGATTCCCGGTCAAGGGCACATGCCCGGGTTGCAGGCTTGATCCCCTGTGTGGAGCGTGCAGGAGGCAGCCGATCAATGATTCCCTCTCATCGTTGATGTTTCTATCTCTCTCTCTCCTCTCCCTTCCTCTCTGGGATCAATAAAAAAATATATTTTTAAAAAATTTAGAAGGATTTGAGTGCCGGGTTGCCGGCTTGATCCCTACCTAGTGTGGGGCGTGCAGGAGGCAGCCGATCAATGATTCTCTCTCATCGTTGATGTTTCTAGCTCTCTCTCCCTCTCCCTTCCTCTCTGAAATCAATAAAAATATTATATATATTTTAAAGATGGAAATACTGGACTAAAGGCAGAGGCCACCCCGAGGCAGGAACAGAACAGCCGCGTTCCCTTCCACAGGGGAAGGCTCTACCGGCTGATGGGTTCCGGGGCCGCGTTAGCCAGGTTTCCAGGGCGCGGCTGCGCACTGGGCGGGCTGTGCTGGTGCCTAAGGCCACGCCACGCCCGTGGAGCTTGCCCTCTAGTGAGGGGCGGAGGGAACGAGATGGAGGGACAGGACCCCTTGGCTTTCACCCGCTGGAGGTGAGAGCCGTGAGTCACTCAGCGGATGGGCCTGGGCTACGTGCGGCCACGTGAGCCAAGGGTGTTGGGCCAAAAAGACAGTCGCAGAAGGGGTGAGACAAAATGAAACCGTGCATAGGAAGTGTTTTCAAAGCTACAAAGTTCTGTGTGTTGTTTATGGAGACGCAGGGATGACGAATTCCAAACTCAGCCTAGTGGGTCCCTAGGAGGTGGGAGGGGGTGATGGGCATGGGAGGTGACACAGGGCTTTCTGTCCTCCTCTTCCTCCCAGAAAGAAGGGAGGGAGGGAGCGGGGGAGGGAAGAAAGCGAGGGAGAGAGGGAGGAAGAAGGAAGGAAGGACAAGATCAGGAGCAAACATGGCTAACCATCAGCGGTGACTGAGTGCGTGGGAATTGGACCTGGAGCTGGCCCTGGAGGGACGGCCGTGATGTGCCGAGTTTGGCGGCCAGAAGAGCAAGGGCGTCCCTGGAGCGAAGAGCGGCCTGAACAGACCGTCGTTCTTTCTATCCCTGGGCCGAGCCGAATGCAGAAGTTGGAAGAAATGAAAACCCACTGGTTTCCTCCCGGAGGGACGCCGTGGTCAGGGCGGCCTGCTCTCCGCCCTCCTCACTCCGGGCGCAGCCTCCTCTCGGTCAGTGTGCTCCTCTTTCTCTCGTACCCCCTCCCTGGGCAGCGTCAGCCCGAGGTTGGTGAGAGGGTGCTGGGACCCCCGTCAAGCACAGGCTGCCCTGCGGACACCCCGAGCCGGGCTCAGGGAGGCCTCCGCTGTCCGTCTCCCGGGAAACCCTGGCCGGCACCTGCGGGGTGCCAGGCCCTGCGCTGGGTGCTCGGAACAGGGTAGACAGGCCCCCATCTTCTTACGCTTACACTCCGAGGGAGCCAACAGAGCAGAAGTCAATTAAGTAACATCGGAGGGCAGATGTCCCAGGGAATATGGAACAAGGTGATCCGACAGTGTCACTGGGCCAGCCCAGGGTAACGTAGAGGCTTTTCCCCCTCGACAACGTATAAAATGAACTTTTGTCTATTAAAAAAGTGTGTCTTAGCCTGGCCGGCGTGGCTCAGTGATT
This sequence comes from Eptesicus fuscus, assembly GCF_027574615.1. Classification (NCBI taxonomy): domain Eukaryota; kingdom Metazoa; phylum Chordata; class Mammalia; order Chiroptera; family Vespertilionidae; genus Eptesicus; species Eptesicus fuscus. Next base: position 5,142,867 of record NC_072491.1, read on the forward strand.
GAACGTTGACCTACAAACCAAGAAGTCATGGTTTGGCTCAGTGGATAGAGCGTCGGCCTGCGGACTCAAGGGTCCCAGGTTCAATTCAGGTCAAGGGCATGTACCTTGGTTGCGGGCACATCCCCAGTAGGGGGTGTGCAGGAGGCAGCTGACTGATGTTTCTCTCTCATTGATGTTTCTAACTCTCTCTCCCTCTCCCTTCCTCTCTGTAAAAAAAAACAATAAAATATATTAAATTTAAAAAAAAAGGAAGTCATGGTTTGATTCCTGTCAAGGGCACATGCCTGGGTTGCAGGCTCCATCCCCAGTAGGGGGCATGCAGGAGGCAGCTGATGATTGATTCTCTCTCATCATGGATGTTTCTATTTCTCTCCCCCTCTCTTTCCTCTCTGAAATCAATAAAAATATATATACTTAAAAAAAGACATCTTAAAAAAATTGTCTTAGGGTTAGGATTCTCTTTCCCCAAAGGAAGAGGGCGCTGGGGTTCAGACAGTGTCATTTTTCCAACCGCGAGCTGTCGGGAGGCCTCGCGTACCCTGTGGGCTCCTCTGACGGTCCTCGAGGTGCCGGGAGCGTGGCTTACGTATGGAGCTGTGTTCCCCCGGCGACAGCCTCGTCCTCGCCCTGTTCTTACCACAGCGTCGCAGGAAGAGGGCGGCCCTCCCTCCCGCCAATCGGCTAGTGCACCCCGAGTTTCACTTTCTGTAAAACAGAAGTGCCAGGGGACTGACAGTCATAGGCACCGACCTCACTCTTAGTGAAGACATTTTTTCCTTTTTAAGGATAAAAGGCACAGAAAGAACGAGGCCTTCTTCTCGCCAGACGTGATTGGAGGCCCGTTTCTTGAAGGCCGCGGCGCCTGGGCTGGGGCGGGAGGTGACGGGAGACGCCTTTCTGCCCCGGTTCCCTGGCCATCGGGTCCCCGGCAGCACCCTCGTGGCAGCGAACAACACCTGCCACGTGAGACGTGTCGCTGTAGGAGTTCCAGGCAGAGCAGCCATCACTTGGGCGGGCACACTTGGGGGATCTGGTGATGGCGGGGCAGGGGGTTAGAAAGGAGTCCCACAGGGGGCCCGGAGCCTGGGGGCCTGACCCTTATCCTCTCTCAGGAATCACCGTCCTTGCTGCCTACAATGTTCCACAACAGTATTTTTTCCTTTCTTCTTTCTTTCTTTCTTTTTTTTTTTTTTCATTTCAGTCCCTGCCACTTACCCTATCTTGGCTAGAAGTCCCCTCAGATCTATTTTTTATTTATTTTATTTAACTTTATTTATTTTAAATAGATTTTTATTGACTTCAGAGAGGAAATGAGAGGGAGAGAGAGAGAGAGAGAGAGAGAAACATCAATGATGAGAGCGAGTCATTGATCGGTTATCTCCCGCAGACCCCACACTGGGGATGGAGCCTGCTACCCGGGAATGTGGCCTTGACCAGGAATCGAACCTTGACCTCCTGGTTCCTAGGTCGCCGCTCAACCCCTGAGCCCCGCCGGCTGAACAGATCTGTGTTTATTGGCAAAGCCTCTTCCAGGTGGCGATCCCGCTGCCAGGTCCAGGAGTCTCCCAGCGCCTTGGTTACTGGGTGTGAAATGCTGAGTTTAAACCTGGAGCGAACCACAGGCTCTGAGTCCGGAGTGCGGGTTCGAGTTCAGCTTCTGCACTAAGCAGATGGCTTTGGGTAGGGAGCTTGGGCTCATGGCAGTCACTGCACCTGCCTCACCTCGGGGACCAGGGTTTGGGGGTCCAAGAGAACGGGTGCAGAATCCCTCTGGGAACTCGAAAGCCCCAGGTAATTGTCCGGTCTTTTTATGCGTTGTTGTCACGGCCAGCACTGCTACCAGCCAAACAGAGCTTAAGCAGCTTAGAACCATGAATGGAAATGAGAAGCAGTGACAGTACATTGAAAGAAGTCATGTGTGTCGAAGACAAAGGTAAATTGTACCAACGTAGGTGGCACGAACCCTTTGAGGATCATCTGCCCCGTTCGCCACACCTTGGTTTTCATTTGCATGTGTCACCCAAACTTTCACTATCGATCCCTTTTCTTAGAGCCTCTGGGGGCTTTGCTTTTGCATGAGTTCGACAGAGGAATGATACTTACACGGCACCGTCACCTCCAAACAGTGATCGTGACAGAAGCACGACCCCTGACCTCGCCAGCAAGCGCCTCGTGCGCCGTGTGCCGAGCTGACTCGAGTGGCGCTGTCCTGTGGGGTCCTCACCAGGCCCCACGAACTAGACCAGTGGTCGGCAAACTCGTTAGTCAGCAGAGCCAACTACCAACAGGACAACGATTGAAATTTCTTTTGAGAGCCAAATTTTTTAAACTTAAACTTCTTCTAACGCCACGTCTTCAAAATAGACTCGCCCAGGCCATGGTATTTTGTGGAAGAGCCACACTCAAGGGGCCAAAGAGCCGCATGTGGCTCGCGAGCCGCAGTTTGCCGACCACTGAACTAGACTATGGTTGTCCCCATTTTACTGACCAGTAAACTGAGGCTTAGAGATGGTGGGGCGTGAGTGCCAGGTCCTGTTCCCCAAACCTTTCATGATGAAAGCAAATCAGGTCCGATTGTAAAGTAGCCAGAATGCTTCCGACTGGAACCCTCAGCTAACTCGTGGGTGTGGGTGTGGGTGTGGGTGTGGGTGTGGGTGTGGGTGTGGGTGTGCGCACGCACACACACACGGGCACGAACACGCACACGCACATTTTTGGGGCCCAGTCAACGTCAGGAAAGAAGAGGTAAGTGACTAAGTGTGTGTTACATGCCGTTGAGTCAGCTCCGTCTCCCGTGACCCTCGGGATGAGCGGTGTCCCGTCCTCCCCGCCTGCTCGGCTCCGCAGGCTCCTGCCTGTGGCTTCTGTCATGGGATCAAACCAGCTCCTGCTTGGTCTTCCGCTTTCCCTGCTGCCGTCGGTTTTCCCAGCATGACTGTCTTTCCCAGAGAGCCCTGCTTCTCAGGGTGGGCCCCGGTAGGACGGCTTCTGTTCGTCATTTCTGCCTCCAGCGATGCATCGGGCTTCATCTGCTCCAGGACCTGCTTGTCTGTGTTTCTGGCGGCCCAGGGTTTCCGGAGAGCCCTCCTCCAGCACCCTGCTTCAGGCGAGTCCACCCCCATCAGCCTTCTTCTGTTTTCTCTAATTACTTTCATAATTTAACAAATAACTCATCCCTCGCTGGTGTAGTTCAGTGGTTGAGCGTTGCCCTATGAACCAGGAGGTCAAGGTTCAATTCCTGGTCAGGGCACATGCCCTGGTTGCAAGCTCCATCCCCAGTAGGAGGCGTGCAGGAGGCAGCAGATCAATGATTCTCTGTCATCATTGATGTTTCTATCTTTCTCTCCCTCTCCCTTCCTCTCAGAAATCAATCAAAATAGATTTTAAAACAAGAAGAAAAAAAAACCCTCATATACACCCTCTCCCTGTATGTGCACGTGGGGGTGTGCATGTCAGTGTGGGAATGTGCACACACCTGTGCTGGCGGACCAGCCGGCAGGGCATGCTATGCTTAGAGCAATGGCCACATTACACGTCGAGAGTGGTTTTGTCAGGGTCCTGAATGGCTGGAGGTGCGGGGACCTTGACAGGCGTGTAAGTGGGATGTCACTGTGTGTGCTTTTATCCTCACGGGATATGGCATCTGCTCGGTCGCAAAACACTCCCCAGCAGGACAGACATGGAGGCCCTCTGTGCCCTGGCTTTCCACCTTCGGTTTCCTTCTACCGCAAACTCCACGGGAAACGCACGTCTTTGAGGGGCCTTTGCAGCGAGGATGGAAAGAGCCAGCTACTCAGCCTGAACGCTGTGTGGACTGCGTGGCTGGAGAACAGGGTTCCAAGATCGAATCTAAAGGGTGTTGTTTCACAGCTTACAGAGCATTGATCAGAAGAGGACATTATTGTTCCCATTCTACAGGGGAGGAAAGTAAAGGAGTCGAAGGTCAAGGACTTGCCCAGGGTTGCACGGCTGGGAATCGTAGGCCGGCCTTCCTGACTCCGAAATCAGTGCTCCTTACAGGAGGCTGGGCGATGTGGACTGAATGTTGGTGCTCCCACCCCTCCTTGACCTTCATATGTTGAAACCTAGTCCCCCCTGGGATGGTAGTGGGGGGTGGGGCCTTTGGGAAGTCATGAGGGCAGAGCCTGAATGAGTGAGATTAGTGCCCTTATGATAAAGACCCCAGAGGGCTCCCTGCCCACCTCGGAGGACACAGTGAGGAGGCCAGTGACGACCGAGGAAGTGGGTCCTCACCAGACGCCAAATCCTTTGCCACTTTGACCTCGGGCTTCCAGGCCTCCAGAACCACAAGAAGGAAATGTTTGCGGCTTAAATCCCGCAGTCCGTGGTCTTTTGTCACCAGAGCAGGTCTCTGCAGTGGCCACTTGCCAGAGCTTTTCCCAGGCATCACCCCCGGGTGTCCCCTGGCTTAGCTGTGTCCAGCCTTTCGGGCCCTGGCGGAATGAGCCGAGCCCAGAGCCCGAACGCCCTCTCAGCCTGACGCTGTCCGGTGAGTGGAGACGTGTCCATAGGAGCTGGGCCTTCAGCTCAGGCGTCTCTGAATGCAGCGCAAGGTAAGCGTATTCCAGCCCCTGCCGGCGCCTTCCCTCATTCTCCTCTGCTTCCTGAACCCCCACATTGCTTCCTGAACCCCCACATTGACACTGTGACATTCACGCCAGCGGTTTGCAGTTCCCCGGCGTACCAGAGGTCCCTGACCCCCGTGCCTTTCAGTATCACTGCGATCACAGCAATGGTAACAGCTCTCTCCTGGCTCCTGCTAACGTGCTGCTTCATTTCACTCCCCAGAACCTAACGACGTCGTTATTGTTAATCCCATTTCCCAGAAGAGCAAACTGAGGCTCGGCGTGGCTAAGCGCTGGGGTTTGGAGCCAGGCAATCTGGGGTTCTCGGCCCCGGCTCCGCCACTATGGAATTAGAATGACCTCTAGCAAATTCCACCTCTCCCAGCTCCAGTGTCTTGCGTAACCCCGGGCATGAGGAACCTGCTTCCGGGGCTGTCGCGGGAATTCAGTTAGACGGACACAACGTTTGGCACCTGGTAGGTACTTAAAAAATGTTTGGAATTTTTACTGCCCACGTGAAGCAGCCAAGAAAGAGACTCGGCTCCGCTCCGCTCTGATTCCAAACCCTGCTCCTGCTTCTCCTGGCGCTCACGGCCTCAGACCAGCTGCCGCCCGCTCCTCGCCCCATCAGGCGAAGGTGGGCGTCGGTTCCCCTCGCAGGGGCGAGAGCCCCGCTGCTTGAGCCAGCTTCCAGGTGTTTCTTTTCCCCACTTGCCTCAATGCCTCTCCACACCTGGAGGAAGGTTCCCTGATCTGCATCACCTGCTCCCTCTTTAGTCCCTCCCTCCCAGGTCCTCCAGGCACCCTTTCCGCTCCGTCCTCGTCCTCGTCCTCGGGGCTGCTTTCTACAGATGCAGTCCGTTTGCCCTCAGGACCAGGCGCCCCTCGGAAGTCAGCTCAGTGCCCAGCTCCTGGCCCTGGGCCTGGGCCAGACAGGGCTTTGGGCGTGTTTGTTAAAGACCCCCATGAGTGACAATCAGGCAGTCAGCCCTCAGTGTTACCTGGCACATCCCGACCCCTCCCGGACCCTGGGCACAGCAGGAGAGCGGGTGTGGAAGGTGCAGAGTGAAAGCTTTTCCCGGAACTCTCTGCCCTGCTGGATGGAGGTCAGTGGAAAGGTGTTTTGAAGAACACTGTCTATATTCCTGGGAAATTTTGGTTGAATTTCGAGACAGTGATCGGATGGGCCTGAGTGCTGGGGAGCGAGGCAGAGGGAAGTCCCCATCCCCTAGGCTAGGGCCTAGGCGGTTCCGTTAGGTGGGGGAAAGTGCCATCTTTGCCGTTACAGACACCGGGGAAGATGGGATCCCCATTACACCGGAAGCTGTAATTATAGCGAGGAGCTCATTGTCTGGGAATCTCTGGGGGAGCCCCTTCGGAGAGCACAGACACCCCCTCCCCGGTCCAGCTCTATTTCCTCCTAGCACTAAGCAACTCCACTGTTATTGCTACCCCCTCACCTCGTCCCCCCCCGACCCCCCGACAGGGACCTGTTTAGGCTCCCGCTGTGCCCCCAGGGCCTGGAACCACCGGCACTTAGTAGGCCCTCTGTAAATGTCCGGGAAGGGGGAATGTTTTGGATGCACACGCTCTCACTGACCCGCTGCGAGGCGGGCTGGACACGGGTCACCATCATTCCCAGCGGACAGGTTGGGGGGAGGCGGACCCTGGCACGGAACCTGCTGGCCCGAAGGTCAGGGGACTCGGGTTCGAGCTGGCGCCCTGCCCGGCACGCTGTGACCTTGGGCCCTCTCTGCGCCTCCCAGAGCTGGGGTGTCCTCCTCCGCGCCAGGAGGGCGGCGGGCCCCTGGCGAAGCCCACGCAGCCGCGGGCTCGCCGGCCGTGACTCGCCCAAGGTCACCCCAGCCCCAGGCCACAGCGCCCGTGCTCGGGGGCGCCCGAGCCGATCGGAGCCGGATCACCCCCATCCCCGCCGCCGGGTTTTGGGGTGGGGGCCTGCGCGGGGCGGTCCCCGGGCGCCGCGCGCGCTGACGCGGGGCCCGATGCGCGGGGACCGGGCGCGGGGGGAGGCGCCTGGGCGGGCGTCCTCCTTTTGTGCGAGCGCCGGCGGCGGGGCTCCGCGAAGGTAAACAGCGTTTCCTCTTCCTCCTCGCCGCGTCGCTTCCTTTTATAGCGATTTCTCGCCTGGCACCCGCCCGGGCCGCTGCTGCTGCTGCTGCTGCTGCTGCCGCCGCGGCGGGGCCGCTCGCAAACCTGTGGCGGTGACGTGCGACCCGCCAACCCGGAAACGGCGGCGGCGGCACCGAGTCCGGAGGCTCCCGCGCCCCAGCGCCGCGCCGCGCTCCCCTCGCCGCCCGCCCGCACCAGGTACGTGGCCCCGGCCCCGCGGCGCCGCCGCCCGCGCCCTCCGCGCGCGCCCCTGGAGCCGCTGGGTACCGGCGAGGGCGCGGGGTGCAGGGCGCGCGCGCGCTGGGTGCGGGAAGAGGTGGGGGTGCGAGCCGGGCCGCGCCGGGCGCCGCTAGGGTTGGGGGGTGGGGGCGCCGCAGGGGTGAGGGCCCGCGGGGCGGGGGGGGGCACCGGGAGGATGCTCCTGGGCTGGGCAGGGGCGGGAGGACGCGAGGGGCGCACGCCGGGGCCGCCGCCGGATCCATCCAGCTGCGGGGAGCGCGCGGCGGAGTTCCGCGCGGGGATGGAGGGGGCTCCGGCTGGCGGTCCCCGCCCCCCACTCCCCCATGCTAGCCAGGTGAGGGCGCAGGCTCTGACCCCGGGCGCAGGTCAGCTCCCGAGTGAACTTCCATCGGGGGCTTGCAAGGCCGGTCACTTAGAATTGAGGAACTAGAGGGGTGAACAGAGTCTCCATTGGCCTCAGGACTTCCTCCTGGGGTGAACCCCCGCCTTGTTTAAGGAGCACTTCCTCTTTGCCCTTTATCTTGTCATCGTCTTTATTTTTAAATGGAAGTTCGCTGTCAGCCAACGGAGGCTGCCCCGGTAGCCTGCAGGGCTCTTCGGGGGCTTGAACACGCACCCTGGGTCTCGAACCTGTGTCCTGTGTTGGGGTGGGAGGGAAGAGGAACCGAGGACTTCCCTGGCGAGAGCCCTAGGGGGCGGTCTTGGACCCCCACCCTGTTGCAAGAAATGGAGCCGGCGGGGGAGGGATTGAGGGGAGGTGCTATGAGGAGTGTCAGGTGGACCTTGCACCTCTGGTTTAATTCCTGGTTCTGCCACTGAATAGCTGTGTGGCCTTGGGCAAGTCGCTTGCCCTCTCTGAGCCTCAGGCGCCCGGTCTGTTGCCTGGAGTTAGCTCTAGAGAAAGTAAGCATGGACTTCCTGTCCAGGAGGGGCGCAGTCAGGGAAAGTATCGTCAGGCACTGTTCATTTCTGCCTCCCCATCGCCACGAAGGGGTGCCTGGGGCACATGGGAGGTTCCCCACAGATATTTGTGAGATGAATAAGTGGATGTGGATTTCGAGAGGTGAGTGGGTGTGGTTCCACATATTTTGTCTTCCTTGCTCTGTCATCTCCATCCCACAATCCCTGGAGAGCCACGTTTTGCCACCTGGAGTCTGTGTCCTGGCCCCTCCCTGCCCACGGAGGATTGCCTTGAGAAAATAGAGACTCCTTGCGAAAAGGAGCTTACACTGACTTCCAGCCTCCCCCCTCCGTGGGAGAGGGCATTGGGTGGAAATGACAGGGAAGCATCGTTTTGATGGCCAGGGCCAGATGCCTGGCCCAGGCCGAGGCTGAGGCGGGCCGCCAGGGCCGCCAGCCGGGCTCCGTTCCCAGGCCCAGGGGTTCCTGTAAATGTGGAGGAAGCTGGGCGAGGTGGGTTTTTCCCCTTGGTGGGGCATGCAGAAGTGGTCAGCTGGCCTGGGCTTTCTTCCTGCAAGGGGGGAGGGGGGAGGGGAAAGGGGGAAGGGGGCAAGGCACGTGGTAATTTGCATTTTCTAGATCCTTGGGAGGGGCAGAGTGTATGGGCTGCGGGAGGTTAGGGTGCCTTCATGCACAGCGGCTCTCGGAATGGCCCTCAGATAAAGGCCCGGCATGCCTTTCTGCCTTCACTTGGGAAGATCTTCAAGGAATTTCGCTTTTTCCGACAGCCGTCCTTTCTCGTTCTTTCTCTGCTCCCAGAGGCATCTGTGTCCCTTTGGGGTCCCCAGCTGTGTGTTTGTCACCTCTGGAGGGCAGGAGCTGAGCCTGAGGGCCACTCGTGGTGAGAGGCAACGGCAGGCACCTCTGCCCGGCCAGCTGCGGCTGGAGCAAGTGCAGAGTCGTTTTTAAGCTGTGGCGTGGTGCCCGGCCGGCGTGGCTCCGTGGCTGAGCGTTGACGGTTCGATTCCTGGTCAGGGCACATGCCCGGGTTGTGGGCTCGATCCCCAGTGTGGGGTGTGCAGGAGGCAGCTGATCCATAATTCTCTCATCATTGATGTTTCTATCTCTCTCTCCTTCTCCCTTCCTCTCTGATACCAATAATTTATATATATATATGGCGTGGCCATGGTTACCTGCCTTATTCTCCTTTGCTGAGACAGAGAGAGGGCCGGGTTTGGCCCAGGACCCTCAGTCAGTAGGGGGCAGATTCCTATGGGCTTTGCCGCCACCTGAATGGCCTCTGTGTTTCCTGGCGCCTGGCAGGCTGTCTGGCATAGGCTGGACACGCGGTGCGTGGTTTCTGGCAGAACGAACAAAAGAGGGTTGGTTTCCCCATTGCTCTCTGTGGAGGTACATTCTGTCTCCACCCCAAGGTCAGCGCACTGGCCTGTAGGTGACCTTGACATTGTTCTCTGGCGGTTCCTCCCAAGTGCGTCTAGATTCCCCCTTGTGCAATCCCAGTCTCTGCCAGCTCTTACCTCAGGGTCCAGGGCTGTGACAGGAGGGACCCCTGGGGGATGCGGGAGCCAGGAGCTGCGGCCTCAGTTTCAGCATTTCCCCTGTCTCCTTGATTGCCTGTGGCTTCGCCGTCTGGGACTCGGCCATCTTCCGCGCAACCGTCTTCCTGCGAGCATCGTGGAGGCAGCGTTGTGTTGGAGAGAAGTCAGATTTAAAACTGTTACACTTTAGATGGTAAGGCTGGCCAGGAAGCCTTAAGCAGGTCACCAACCCCTCATAGCCCTGTCCCCTCACCTGTACACAGGCGAAGTACTCCCCACCTCACCCCATCTGCCTTCTCTCTGGTTTCCTAGTAAGGATGGGACGATGGATCCTGGGGTGGTTTTGCTCATTGGGATAGAGTGAGTGAGGCCCTTAGCACAGGCCCCCATAAGTGGTTATCGTCATCATGACTATTATTATCATCAAGAGTAATTATTGCACCCTAGCCGATTTGACTCTTGGAGAGAGCATCGGCCCACAGACTGAAGGGTCCTGGGTTCGATTCCAGTCAAGAGCACTTACCTTGGTTGCAGGCTTGATCCCAGCCCCTCCCCCTCCCCCCCTTCCGGGGCCTCTGTGGGAGGCAACCAATCAATGTGTCTCTCTCACATAGATGCTTCTTTTTCTATCCTCCCTCTCCCTTCCACTCTCTCTACGGTGAGGATTAACAACAACAACAAAAAAGAGTAATTTTCGCCGTTTCCTCAAGGAGCCCAAGCATTGCCAAGGCCAGAACCACCCCTCCCTCCGTAAACTTGAACTGGATCTTCTCCGGAGAAGTAAATGGAGTGGGGGTTGGGGGGCAATGTTATTCTTTTTCTTGTCCCTGTTGGGGTGGGGACAGTGCTAAAGGCCTGATGAAGAAGAAGGAATCATTGCGATCCTGTTCCTCATCCATTTCTGAGGGTACAGGGTCCCTTTTCCTCTCTTTCATCAAGTCAGCTCTTCATGTGTCTGACACTCGCGTCACATCTTCTCACATTCACAGCGACTCCTTCCAGCTGAGGCCTGACGCCCCCAGGTTCTCGCATGGACAAAGTTTCTGTCGCTTCCGTAGAGTTTTGGCAGTTGGCCCTGGCTGGGCTCAGCGGGTTCGATCCCCGGTTGGGGCACATACAGGAATCAAACCAGTGAATGCATAAATAAATGCAACAACAAATCCATGTTTCTCTCTCCCCTCCCCCTTCCTCTCTTTCTCTCTCTAAATCAATAAATACAAATAAAAAAAGAAAAAGAAAGAACTTTGGCCGTGAAGTCTGACGGTCTTTTTTTTTTTTAAAAAATAATATATTTTTATTGATTTTGGAGAGGAAGGGAGAGGGAGATAGGAACATCAATGATGAGAGAAAAAAATCATTGATTGGCTGCCTTCTGCAAGCCCCACACTGGGGATCCAGCCCACCACCCGGGTATGTGCCCTGACTGGGAATTGAACTGTGACCTCCTGGTTCATAGGTCCTCAACCACTGAGCCGCGCTGGCTTGGCAAGTCTGGCAGTCTTAAAGGGAAGGGGTGATTGGCCTCAGCAGGTTGGGAGGAAGACGATTTTGCAGCCAAGGACACATGAGGTTAAGGTCCATCTTATTTTCCTCTATCCGCTTCTACCTCTAGAGGCAGCATGCATGTTGACTTGGGGGCCAGACTGCCTGGGTTACCCATCCTGGTTCTGCTACTTCCTTGCTCTGTGACCTTGGGCAAGATGCGCTCTCTCAGGGCCTCTCACCTCTCAGATGAGGACGAATAATCTCCACTTGCAAGGGTTCAGGGAAGAGCAACCCAGAGGTAGGATGGAGATCCGCCCAGCCCAGTGCATGGCACATAGTAGGTGTTCAGCAAATGTTGGTGACTTTTTAAAAAAATACATTTTATTGATTTTTTTTTTTTGTACAGAGAGGAAGGGAGAGGGATAGAGAGTTAGAAACATGGATCAGCTGCCTCCTGCACACCCCCCACTGGGGACGTGCCCGCAACCAAGGTACATGCCCTTGACCGGAATCGAACCTGGGACCCCTCAGTCCACAGGCCGACGCTCTATCCACTGAGCCACACCGGCCAGGGCGAATGTTGGTGACTTTTCTCCTACCCTCTGGGCTCTTCTGGCCCCTACCCCAGGCCCATTGTCCTGTCCCTCCACCTTTAAAAAATGTTTTTATTCTTTAAAAAATTTTTTTATATCTTTATTGATTTCAGAGAGGAAGGGAGAGGGAGAGAGAAACATCAATGATGAGCGGGAATCATTGATCAGCTGCCCCCTGCACGCCCCCTCCTGGGGATTGACTCTGCAACCTGGGCATATTCTCTGACTGGGAATCGAACCCGGATCTCCTGGTTCATAGGTGGATGCTCAACCACTGAGCGACGCCGGCCGGGCTGTCCCTCCACCGACAGGGCTCCAGTCCCCTCTGGGAGTCGAGCCCGTGGCTGTCAGCTTCGTCCCAGGCTCCAGTTCCGGCCTCCGAGCTTTCCCAAACCCACTGCTGGCTGGTGGTGGCCGGGCAGCAGCGCATCAGGCGGAGTCCACGGGGCGGCCCGAGTCCACGCTCTCGCCCATTGGTTTCTCTCCCCTCCTTTTCAAAGACTTCCTAGCTGCCATCTGCTGCAGGGGAGGAGAGTGGCGCTCAGGACACATAAATATCCAAGTCGGCGAGGACATTTGTTTAATGAAGCGTTGCTGAGAGTGATTTTTATAAATATTGAAGATCATCGGAAACCATCAGAGGAATGGCAGGGTTTATTGAAAAGCCGACACTGGGTTTGGGAAGGGTTCCTTTTATTTCCCCGCGGAAGGGATGTGGAGGGTGGGGAGTGAGGGAGGGGCGGCTCTGAGCGCGGCCGCGGGCCCAGGGGGGCAGGGGGGGCGGGCTGTTCGTCTCTGCTCTCGGGGTTGCAGCTGTGCAGTCCCTCGTGTGGGGGGCCCTGAGGGCGGGGAGGCGAGGGCAGCCAAACCCACAGAACCAAGGTGGAAACTGGTTGGTTGCAAAGCGACATTTTTGAAAGCTGTCTGGGCCCCCTTGAGACTCAGAGGGCCAGGGGGTCACCCGTGCCGGGAATCACCCGAGGCCGCACCTTTCAGATCCTGCTTGTGAGTCAGTGGCAGGCTTCTGGAAGGTTCCTGAGCCCTGTGATGGCCCAGAAGTGGGGGGCTTTTTTTTAAAAGTTTTTACCCAAGGCCATGTTTCTATTAATTTTTAGAGCGAGAGGAAGAGAGGAACATCAGTGTGAGAGAGAAACATCAATCTGTTGCCTCCTGCACCAGCTCTGACTGGGAATCGAACCTGCGACCTTTGGGCATATGGGACGATGCTCTAACCATTTAGCAACCCGGCCAGGGCGCTGGGAGGCTTTTGGGTTACTCAGTGTGAGGGATGTGGGGGAGGGAGTTTGGAGCAGTACTTCCCACACTGGAGTGTACCGTCCCCTAAATCTCGGGGATCCCCTTTCGGACTCTGAATCAGAGGCCCAGGGTGGGCCGAGTTCCTGCATTTCTAACCCTTTTCCACGTGATGGCGTGGACCACCCTCTGAGTAGGGGGAGCTGGGCGGTCCCCACTCCCCTCCTTCATTCGGGACCCGGACGGACACTGAGGATCCAGATCTGAATATGACCCCGGAGGTTCCTGAGGCAGCTGGTGGCTCAGTGAGTGGAGGAGGCAGACATATCCAAGACACGCATGACGGGAAGATGGAGCCACAGGCTGCGGGAGAAGCCGGAGGGCGTAGAGAGGAGCACCTCCATGGTCTGCCACTCCCGGAGCTCGAGGTGGGGAGGAGCCGGCGGGCAAGAAAGGGGAGAGCGTGAGCCTGCCGGGCCTCCCACGTGATTGGGGGCTGGAAGGACTGAGTGGGGACCTCGTGCTCACCGTTTCAGGTTGTAGGCATCCAGTATCATTATTTTATTTTAGTTTTAAATACACTTTTATTGATTTCAGAGAGGAAGGGAGAGGAAGAGAGAGAGAAAACATCTGTGATGAGAGAGAATCATTGATCGGTTGTCTTCAGCCCGCCCCACACTGGGGATTGAGCAGGCAACCTAGGCCTGTGCCCTGACCGGGAATTGAACCGTGACCTCCTGGTTCAGAGGTCGACGCTCAGCCACTGAGCCACGCCGGCCGGGCAGGCATCCAGTGTTTTGAATTTACCCGATGAGAGAACTGGGACCCAGAGGGGGAAGCCTCTTGCCCAAGAAGCTGAGTCAGGACTGGAACCCAGGTCTTCTGGCTCCAAGCCAGGCTTCCTCAGGGCTCCATGGTGTCTGCCCCTGAGGCTCTGCGGCCAGGGGGATGCTGGGGCTGGGCTTCCTGCCCCAGCACAAACGATCCCTCTGCCCCTGCCCTTCCTTCGGCAGGAGCCTAAGCCCTTAAGTCCACGGAGAAAAAGGAGGCCCCGCACCGGGTAAGAGAGACACCATGTCAGAGACGAAGGGCCTCCTCTCCCCACCAGCGCCCTCGGACAAGAAGGGGGAGGGCAGCCCTGGCCGGTTTGCTCAGTGGATAGAACGTCCGCCTGTGGACTAAAGAGTCCTGGGCTCCATTCCAGTCAAGGGCACATGCCCAGGTTGTAGGCCCGATCCCCAGTAGGCGGCGTGCAGGAGGCAGCTGATCAATGATTCTCTCATCGTTGATGTTTCTATATCTCTCTCCCTCTCCCTTCCTCTCTGGAATCAATAAAAATATATTTAAAAAAAGAAGAAGAAGAAGCGGGGAGGACAGTGAGGTGCAGTCCTGCCCGGGAGTTAAGGATGGGAAAAGGCAGGGCCGCAAGGGGAAGAACGCTCCACCCTTGACTCATCTGCTTCAGAGAGTCTCTGGCTGGCCAGGGCCTCTCTTCAGAATTTAAACTCAATGCTCGTACAGCAGACACTGTTGCACTGAGGTGCTGAGGGACCCTGGCCCTGCCCCTCCATGACTGTGTGACCTTGGACTCAAATCATGGCACCTGGGTGAGCCAGAACTGTCACGGATACAACAGGGCTGATCTCACCTGCCTCTCGGAGGTTTGGAGGACTAGGTGAGGTAATATGCATGAAAGCTCCTAGCACAGCCCCTGGCAAAAACTCTCCAAAAATATATCCCCTCCCCCAAGACATACAAGACATAGTCACAGGTGGGCGAGGACCGATTGTCCAGTGCTAATTTTGGGCCAGGGCTATCCTTCCGGCAGAGATATAGGGTATGAACTTGATGGCAGGGTAGGTATTTCTTTAAGATAATTTCAAACTGTGTGGCTTTCTGCAAACCTGAACCCTGGGGCTGGCCCCTGTGGGGTTCTCCTCTGAAAGGGGACTGTTGGGGTGAAGAACCATGGGCCTTGGGGCCAGGTATGTCTCCGTTCACATCTGACTCTCTAACTGGGGAGTCTTTTGCAAATGGCATCCGGGTACCTTTTTTGTGTCTTGTTGTGGCTCTTGACTTAGGAAATGTCTGAATGTGCCTGGCTTAGGGCTGGGATCTTCTAGGGGCCCAGTAACTGGAGTCCCCGGGTCCATGCAGCCCTGGGGCCTGGGACTCAGGAGAGGAGCCTGAAGACTCAGGCAGCTCTGTGCACTGGCCCCAGCTTTGCTCAAAACCAGAGTTGAAGTAGAATTCAGAAGTCAATGTGGAAGTGAAACTCGGGCAATAACATCCTAAAATGTCTGCTCTGAACTCTGGTTTTGGGTACTGCTCTGAGCTCCCGGGGCCCCAGGGACCTCGAGGCACTTCCAGATCAAAGAGTCCTGCGCGTGAGCACATAGTGGTCTCTTGCAGTCATTTCTGAACATGCCTTCCTGGCTGTCGAGAGTTCAGTTCACTGTGGAGGAATCAGGCCCACCCTGCTTGTCAGCAACAGTAATTGAGTCCCTACTATGTGCGAGGCCCTACTATGAGTACCTACGATGTGATGGGTCCAGGTAGGGAATGACTACTGAGTCCCACTGCTACCCAGCACCAGTCCTTAAGGGCCTGAGCAGCTTAGGGGAGGAAGGACTTGGATTTGTTTCCTCGGGCTAAGTCAAGCCCAGCCCCGCCCATCCCTTCCTCGTCACTCAGGAATGGGAGACACCCTCTGACTAGGATTGGAGATAGCAGGGAGCTCGCTGGACACCAGAGGACAGAGCAGCCGGTGGATGCAGGAGGAGCAGGAACTGGGAGTGAGGCTGCATGTCCGACCCTTTGCACAGGCATTTTCAGCCCAGACCGAAGCCTCCCTAATAACGCAGCTCCCATAAACATCATGTTGTGGGGTTTTGTGATTTGGGGTATTTTTGTTGGTCTTCCCTATAAAAATAACAAGTTTTCCTTATTGAGTATGGGCAATGTTTACTTTGTATATCTTTTTTAAAAAGATTTTTAAATTGATTTTTGGAGAGAGAGGAAGGGAGAAGGGGAGAGAGAGAGGAACATAAATGTGAGAGCCAAACATTGATTGGCTGCCTCCTGCCTGGGATCGAGCCTGCAACCCCAGGCATGTGCCCTGACCCGCAGTCAAACTGGCAGCCCATTGGGTGCCTGGGATGACACCCAACCATCTGAGCCACACCAGCCAGGACTGCATGTCTTAGTTCTTGCCTTCACAAGACGTCTGTGAGGCAGGTAACCCTATCCCCTTCTTACAGTTGAGGAAGCTGAGGAGGAAACTCAGAGCTGGGAAAATCGCCAGAGAACATGTGCCACCGAAGAGCAGCTGGGGGTGCCCTGGCTGCAGCTGGAAGAGGGGGTGGCTTTCTGGTGGGCGTCTGAGCCACCGGCATTGCCAGCCGCCTTCGCAAGCTGGTCAGCCAGGGAGGTTCAGGCTTTGTAAGTCACTCTTGCCAGTCGCTTACTTGGGCTAATTGGAGTGGTGCGTTTTTTGGTAAAGTCAGTGTGTGAAACTGACTCATGCTATGAATATACCTCGGTGCATTTGGTGTTGGGACGGGTAGCATCCTGCGCGTTACTCTGTGCCCTCCACAAGGAATGATGTGGAGGAGAGAGGGGTGCCGTGGGTTCATGCTTGGGGGAGACTGATGTTGAAAGCAGCATCCCAGTGCGTGGATAAGGGTCCCCATAGACTTGAGAAAATAAGGTCGATGCAGGAGTGATAGCTCAGCTGGCAGCGTTCCTCCCATGTGCAGTATCTGAGCTTGCCAGAATATTCTGTGCCCGCGTTCCCTCTTCCCAGTATTCCTGCTCAGCTTTCTGGGCGGGAGGGGCAAGAATCCGCCATGCTGGCCAGTGCCCTCACGTGATGCTGACGCAGGGGTACCTGTGCCTGGAACCCACCTAGAGAAGCCACCAGGACAGACGTCCTTGGCCTGTGGACCATCTCCTTCTGACTCTGGGCGGACATTGAGGATCGCCCAGGCCCACCTTCCCGCCTCTTTCTCCCGTGGCCCGCACGGGAGAGGGAGTTTGGAGGGCGTGGGCTGGAGGATCAGTGGTAAAGGGGAAGCGTCTTCCAGCTGGAGGGGGCTGATCCGGGGGCCACCCGCCCCCCGAGTGCTGAGGTGGTCAGTATCTCCACACAGTGTCACCCCTTCTAGGAATCCCACTCGGGGAGCTGATTCTCGTCCAAGGTGGGAACCTGTTGAGGCAGCCAGCGGAGGCCCAGAGAGGTGGTGTGCGTCGCCCAGAGACACACAGGAGTTGGAAAGGTCACCTAGGCCACTTGTTGGAAGAATGAGGGGCCAGGAGCGGGCGACGGCATTGCATTGTACGTGGCGGCACGTCGGGGACCTCTTCAGAGAGTGCAGTCGTCCCATCCCAGTGGCGGGTGACAAATGACATGTGTGCTGTAGTGATTTCTGGGGTCTCCCCTCCTGAGTGTGATTACTTTGGAGGGGGTTTTGCGGGGGGCGGGGGGGGGGTGGGGGGAGACCCAGCGGACAGGAAGGGCGCAGCCGCCCTTGGCCTAGCGAGGTCTGACTCACTGTTTTTGAGTAAAAGCAGTCTCTCTGGTCCCAAGAGCTTCTAGATTTATTTCGAACCTTCATGCCTGCCCTTGAGCCTCTGGGAGGTGCCCCTTTCTGGGGTTGATCTGAAAGGGGCTCCTGGGCCCACAGCGGGGTTAGGGGGGACCCAGCCTTTGGAGGTGACCCACCTCCCTGAGGCCCTGCCTCCAGGGGACCAGCTCTTTCCTAAGCACGCTTTCTCAACGTCTAGTTTCGGTGGTGAAACTGGTGGAAGGCAGGGGAAGTGTAGAAAGACATTTGCATACTTCTGGCCTGACCTTCGCAGAAGCAAATGCGGAATCAACAAGGTCTGGCCTTCAGAGTGTCCCCCGCCCCCCCCCCCCCCCCCCAGGCGCCTGTCCCTGTGATCGTGACTGGAGTGTGGTTGGAAAATGCTTCTCTCCACATAAACATCTTTGTCCCAAGACCTTGGACGCTTAGCCCTGAAAGAAAGGAAACCCGATCTTTTGTTCTGATCCTATTAACCAGCGGTGGGGGCAGGAGGCCGGGCATCTTCGCCCGCAGGGAGCTGGCCCCCCGTGCGTTGGTTACAGAGCGGCCACTCCGTCAGGGAGACTTGGAAACGCTGATGTGCAGAGTCAGGAATGTTCCCTTAGCACTGGCGCCGGAGGAAACCTTGGGGTTCTCCAAAGAGCAGCCGTCCAATTCACGCCGAGAGCCCAGAGAGCCCGTTTCTGGGAAACTTCCCTGAGGAAGCGACAGACAATTTGGACACAGTGTTGCACCAAGATCTTCACAGTATGCCTGGCCGGTGTGTCTCAGTGGTTGAGCATTGACCGATGAACTGGGAGGTCATGGTTCGATTCCCGGTCAGGGCACATGCCCGGGTTGCAGGCTTGATTCCCAGGGAGGGGCGTGTAGGAGGCAGCTCATCCATGATGCTCTCTCATCATTGATGTTTCTCTCTCTCTCTCTCCCTCTCCCTTCCCTCTCTGACATCAATAAAAATAGATTTTTTAAAAAGATCTTCACAGTAACAAAAGAAATCGGAAACCACCAAAGTGTCTGACAGTAACTGAATTCTTGCACCGGTTATACTGCAGTCACTCAGTGCGAGGGCCGAGGAGGCTGGGAGGGAGCTGAGAAAAGCAGTCATTTTTAGGGAAACGCTTGGAAGGAAACACACACACACGAAAATGGTGTCGAGGTGGTGGCGGGGAGACGCCAGCGCCGCCGGCTCTCTCTTCCTTTCTCTCTCTGACACGTTTTCTGTAATGCGGTTCTGTCACTTCACTCCCATCCCCTCTTCTCTGCTCGGCTCCCGTCTCCTCTGAGAAACCTAGAACTGCACTGTTCCCAGGGGAAGGAAGAAACCAGCGTTTAGATCCCTTCGTAAATGGTCTGCAACGGAACAGACCAGACTTCCCAACACAGCAGCCCAGGCATTCCGGAGGCCACAGGAGAGAGAGCTAGCTATTCCTATTTTTTATTTTTGTTAGCAATTCTTAAATACAATAGCTGTCAGGGATCAGACCCTGCTGGGCCTATGAGAAGACATTATTATACACGCTGAGGTTGAGGGAGGGCACGTGCCTCTTCCAGAATCAAACACTCCCTCCTGGTTAGAAGCTGCTGGGGCGAAGGGCATCCAGAGGGACCCCAAGACCGGCAACTCTCTTCAGGTCCTATGGACGTTATTCTGGGGGACGGTAGGGTGAGTGACAGCTACGGACTGGTAGCCATGGCAAGCATAGTAGTTTTCTGTTTGGGTGGCGTTGTCTAGGTCAGGGTCCGAGCAGAGGGGGCACTTCCGGGTCAGTGGTGAGCTGCTGTCCTGTGTGTTCTCAGGGGAGACAGGTAACCTCATGTCCACAGCACTCAGGTCTCCCCCCTCCTGCCCTTGACCTCCATGGAGCAGAGGCACAGTCTCCCTCTGCCTGCGCTCTGTGCTGGGCCACAAGGGGCAGAGAGAAATGGGTGCAGACGATTCTGACTGGGTGGGTGGCTGAGCTCTGACCGTGAAGGGAGCACCAGGCTCCACACAGCCTGTATGGTATTGAAAATGTCGCTTTGGCCCTGCCGGTGTGGCTCAGAGGTTGAGCGTCGACCTATGAACCAGGAGGTCACGGTTCAATTCCCAGTCAGGGCACGTGCCTGGGTTGTGGGCTGGATTCCCAGTGTGGGGCGTGCAGGAGGCAGCCCTTCAGTGATTCTCTCTCATCACTGATGTTTCTCTCTCTCTCACTCCCTCTCCCTTCCTCTCTGACATCAATAAAAATATATTTAAAAATAAAAATAAAAGGTCGCTTTCTGCGGAGGTCTTTGCTCACTCCTCCCCTTTGCCTGCTGTTTGGAGAGGTTCGGGCTCAACACTCCTCAGCCACATGTTCAAGAGGCACGGAATCCTGAAAGGCGCTGGGTTACGTGGGCGCCAAGCGTACCTTTGATGAATAAGGGTATGAATTCATTTTCTGCTTTGGGTGGAAAATGGAAATTGCCATATTTTAAGCTATTTCGGATGCCAAGATTCATAATTTGACTATGTGTATATGTGTGTCCCTATGATTAGATACGAAAGAGGAACCCATTTTTAGCATCTCAAACAGGCGTTTATGGCATGTCCAGAAAGTCCCCCTCCTTCCCCATTCCCTCCCCATCTGCTCTCCTGTCCGGTGTCTGGGCGGTGTGCTCCTGAGCGCCCCCAGAGGAAGCCACGTGTACATCGGGCCGTCCTGCGGTTCTGGAGGGAGAAGGGAGGGACCCAGCCTCCCGCTGCTGGCCCAGCTGAGTCAGGCAGGGTCCCCGCCTCCCCCTCGCCGTTTCCGGGGTCAGAGGCGGAACAAGAAGCTGCTGGTGGGAGAGGTCCCCCACCGCGCACATCATCTCATTTAATCCTCCGCATCACCACCTCCCAGCGAGATTAGCTCAGCTCAGCAAATCCTTGCCGGCGGCCCAGCGGGTGTGAAGCAGGGCTGGGAAGAGGCAGCTCGGGGTTTTAATTACCTGCGGGCGTGGGTGTCAGCGGCTCCCGGGGCTGCGGGAACGCACGGGCCTCTCCCCTGCGGTGTGTAACCAGCCCTGCCATTTGCCTTCAGCAAGTCCCTTCGCTTCTCTGAGCCTCTCTTCTGGCAAAGCTGTGTGAACTGCATGCCTATGTATTTCCGGTCTCCCCTTTCACTCCTCTTCTGTTAAGTAATAACCAGGTTCTTACAAGGCATCCCTTAGGCGCGGGGAGGATGCACTTGGGTGTGTGTGAGGCCCTGGGTAATAGGTCTCTCTCTCTCAAATATTTTTTTTAAATATATTTTTTATTGATTTTTTACAGAGAGGAAGGGAGAGGGAGAGAGAGTTAGAAACATCGATCAGCTGCCTCCTGCACACCCCCTACTGGGGATGTGCCCGCAACCAAGGTACATGCCCTTGACCGGAATCAACCTGGGACCCTTCAGGCCGCAAGCCGACGCTCTATCCACTGAGCCAAACCAGTTAGGGCTCTCTCAAATATTTTTATTGATTTCAGAGAGGAAGGGAGAGAGAGAAAAATAGAAACATCAATGATGAGAGAGAATCATGGGTTGGCTGCCTCCTGCACAACCCCCACAGGGGATTGAGCGTGCAACCTGGGCATGTGCCCTGACCAGGAATTGATTGAACCTTGACCTCCTGGTTCATAGGCCGATGCTCAACCACTGAGCCACAGCAGCCGGGCTTGCCCTGCATTTCCTGCACGCGTGCATTAAGCATGAGCCGTGTGCCCAGGTCGGGGCTAGGTGCCCTTTGCAGGAAGCCGAGGGGCCTGCACTGTGGAGGAGATGGACATAAAAACAAGCCGTTGTATTAACACGCCAAGTGCTCAGGTGACGAAAATTTTAACATTTGCAAAACAATGATACGCATTCTTTATGGGGGCACAGTCAGCTGTAGTAAAATATAAAGAAATGCATGGCAGTGCTTACCCCTGGGGAACTGGGGCGAGAGGGGTGGATGGGGGTGGGGTACCCAGGGGACTTGGGATTCCACTATACTTGATTCCTTAAGCTGGCTGGTGAGATAAGAGGTGGTTTGATGATTCTTTAGATACTTTTTATACATCTTAAATCTTGCACAGTAACGTTTTAACCCTTTGCACTCGCTTGCTTTTTTCTCGATTCCTTTATTCTACTCGGGATTTAATTTTTTAAATACCCTAGATTTTACAAAGCGCGGCAGAAGAATAAAAAACTGGAGTTTCTTTTCATACAAACTTATTTATTTAAAGTAAGAAAAGCCCAAATAAAGGAGGAGGGATGGAGGGAGGAAAGGGATGGGCTACCGATGCTAACTGTGTCGAGTCACACTCGACATCTGAGTGCAAAAGGTTAAAAATAGTGTTGGGAGCAAGAGGTTATTGGAGACGCTAGCCTGGAGGGTGTCCAGCCAGATTCGGACGTTTCTCCTCAGCGCGTGTAGCCGAGCGCCGGGCTCGGCCAGGCTCATGCACGCAGGACATGTCGAGCTGGACTCTGGAGGGGCCGGTGAAGGCTTGACAGAGAAGGGGACCGTTTCAACTGAATTTGAAGGCCAATGCTGGGAACAGCATTTTAGAGAAAGGGAACAGCATATGCAAAAAAAAGAAATAGGTAGTCCAGCATTCAAGGAACTACAAGGTGTGAGGGGGATGGAGTCAGCTTCGGAGCAGGCCTTGGGTGTGTTTTGCTCTTGATCACTCATGCGCAGCATGGCTGCGGATCCAGGCCGGCTGGGAGTTGACCCAGGATGGACTCCACTCTGGTGTGAGAACCCAGTCCGTTTCCAGAGAGCTCTTTGATGTTCACGGGGCCTCAGCCTTGGGAGATGGGCCCCGGGCCGAGGAGACGGCTCCGGCCTCAGGGGCAGAAAGCGCTGGACCTGCCCAGTGCGGACCCCGGGGAGAAAGCCTCTGGGACAGAGAGCCCCGGCTGCCGCCTTGTCTGACATGAACGCGCTGCCTCTCCGAGGAGGGAGGGGGACAGGAGGGCGGCCTCTCAGCGTGGGGGCTGGGGATCATGTCTATTCAGGATCATTTTCTTCGAAAATGGTGCAGAGCCAGTGAAGGTGCCGGGGGAGCCAGATGGAAGCCGTGATGGGGGTTTCATCAGCGCCTCATCAAAGGCAAGGGCTGCTCTCTGGGCTCACGGCTCACCCTCCCATTGCTGTCCTCCGCTGTGGAAACTTGTTCATTAGGGTTCCATTAAGGCTGGCCCGGGGCGTCACCCCTCATTTCCGCTTTGATCTCTGGGAAGTCATTCTTCTCCAGGGAACTCCTGGGGGTTCCTTGGGGCTCCTGACCCCCATCTTTGCCACTCATGTTCCAGTTCAGCCCAGACTCCCGCCCGCATTTCAGAAGAGAGGTACTTCTCTACACCCCGCCTTCCTGCCTGGACCGGGGAAGGGCGTGGTTTGGGGGAACAGCCATTGGAGGGGACCTTGGCCAGTGGCCCGATGAGGAGATAGCCCCTGTGAGGTAAGATGACAGTGAATGTTCTAGAAGTGTCCGTTTCTGACCCTTCGTTAGGGAGGCTCTTTTCATCCGAGCACACAGTCTTGCTCCAAAGGCTGTCTGTCCCCAACTAACCCCCAAGTCCCCGGGACTTTTAAGTGCAGTCTTTCTTTGTTGTTGTTAATCCTCACCCGAGGATACTCTTCCCCACTGATTTTCAGAGAGAGAAAGAGAGAAGCATCTTTGTGAGAGAGACACATCGCTTGGTTGCCTCCCGCATGCTCCCTGACCAGGACCGGGGGTCTCGAGCCTGCCACCAAGGTATGTGCCCTTGACCAGAATCGAACCCGGGACCCTTCAGTCCTCGGACTGACGCTCTATCCACTGAGCCAAACTGGCTAGGGCTTCAGGCAGCCTTGAAGCTACGTGACGGCCTCATGGCAGGAGCCGGGAGGGAAGACCCCATGAGCTGCGTGGTCCAGAGGTACTCCGCGGACCTCTCACCGGGGACCAATTAATTCTGCAGGAAGTCCAGGCTTACGCTGTGCCCGGGAAACCCCGCGGCGGCACATTCCCGTGCCCTAGTTCTCTGCACGTTTGTTTAATCAGAGCTAAAATCTCCCAGCCTTTCCCCTGATTTTATGAGCTGGTCCTTACCCACATTTCATCTGCTTTCTCTTAAACACTTTTTTTGCTCCTGTGTTCATAGACGCTGAGTAAACACAAATCCTTGACTTTAATGAGGAAGCCAGCAGTGGCTGCAAAAGGGGGCTCATTCCGTCTGTTTCTCATGCCCCATGGGTGTCGAAAGGAGAATAAGTGAAGGCAGGGATTCCCCAATAGCTAACAGTGACCTGGGGGTGAAGAGTTGTATGGCCACCCCTCCTCCCAACAGGCCATGTATCCTGTCCATCCATCCATCCATCCATCCATCCATCCACCAAAGGGGTACCATCTTTTCTGCAGTTCATTCATCTATCCATCCATGTATTCATTCATTCATTCATTCATTCATTCATTCACCATAGGGACACCATCTTTTCTTTTCTTTTTAAAAAATATTTTTATTGATCTCAGAGAGGAAGGGAGAGGGAGAGAGAGACAGAAGCATCAATGATGAGAGAGAATCATTGATCGGCTGCCCTTTGCACGCCCCTGAGGATTGAGCCCGCAACCGGGGCGTGGGAATCAAACCATGACCTCCTGGTTCATAGGTCAGCGCTCAACCACTGAGCCACAGCCACCTTTTCTGCACTCCATCCAGCCACCCACCACAAGGACACCACCTTTTTGTAACACTGTTTCACGGTCAGACCTGAGAGGGCTGTGGATTGGCCTGTGTTCACGCCTGCGTCTCTGCCCTTACATGGAGCAGGCCGCTGGTGCTCAGGAAATATTGGTTTAATGAATGAATGACTACCTGGCATTCCATTAGTAGGATTTGCTTAATGAATGAATATCTACCTGGCTTTCCATTATTAGGAACGCATTCTTTGTTTTCATCACAGGCTTAGATCTTCATCAGATCCTACAAATATTCCCCAGGGGGAGGGGACAGATTACATGAGGTCCCCAACAGTGAGATGATCACAGGGAGACAGATGGAACTCTGGTCCCTGGGGAGCCAGAAGCTGGCTGGGGTGTCGAGTCGGAATAGAAGTCGGTATGAAGAGAGTGGGAGTAGAGGCCCAGCTAGTCTGATCGGCACGTCACCTAAGCTCTCTGAGAACTGAGCCGCTGAGGGGGAACGATACTGCCAAATTCTTACCCTAAGAGTCTTACCTGCTCCGTTCCCTTGGCTTTGGTTCCAGATGGGCCCCATCCTCCCAGATGTTTCCACTGGGACTCAAGACATTGGTTCTGCTCCCTCTGTGTGCCAGGCCCTGGGAAGGCGGTGGTGTAGGACAGTTTGCAAAACGAATGGATGCTTGATGGTTCCGTTAGCCAGATCCCAGCTGAAGCCTAATGCCTGGACGTGACCTCTGGCTGCTGCGTTAGGTGTTTTGCAATCGCAGAGGCTTGAAATTCTGCTTGGCGCTTGCTCTCCGTGGTGAGAGATGGAGAAACACTTCCTTTGTTCGCGCTTGGCTCTGGGGCGGTGCAGACACGCACAGGCCTCCTCATGTCCACCATGGGGAGCCTCTAAGTCCACGGCATACATACATAGAACATGCCCGTACAGGCTATGCATATACCTGCTTGTGCATATGTTTCCTGGGCACCTACTTTGTGCCCTCACTGGGCGAGGCTCTTGGGAGAACACTGATAGGTAGAAGAGAAGGAGGAGGAGAAACTCCCCCTTCTCATGCTGGGGAGGGCCCTAACCCTGATGAGCGCCAGGCAGAGGCGGCCTCGGCCGCGTTGGCACAGGAGTGATGGGTGACAGGGCAGCAGGAGTGAGTCCGAGGTGCTCTCCTCCATTACCTCGCCCAGGACAGTGGCCGTGGTCCTGCTGAGGGGGTGGCTCAGAGTGGCTCCTAACATAGCGATTTAGGTGCTTGCCCAAGTCAGAGATCGTCCGCAGACCATCTTAATTTGGGTTCTTTTAAAATAATCAGTGAGCCCGGCCAGCATGGCTCATTGGTTGACCGTTGACCTATGAACCCGGAGGTTACTGTTCGATTCCCTGGTTACGGACTCAATCCCCAGTAGGGGGTGTGCAGGAGGCAGCTGATCAGTGATTCTTTCTCATCATCAATATTTCTCTCTCTCCCTCTCCCTCCCTCTCTGAAATCAATAAAAATAAAAGAGTAAATTTAATAAAATAATTAATGAGATGGAAATTTCAGAACATCAAGGGCCTTAGATGTGTGCAGGCAGGAAACTTTTCCCGTGGAGTTGACATAGTCAGGGCAGTGAAATGAAAAGCACTTCTCCTCCCCTCCTCCTCCTCCCTTTCCCCTCCCTCTCCCCCTCTCTCATCTTGAACTGGAGTAATTATCCAAGTCTTCTTGCCAGGATCTGTCATTCTCTTACCTCATCCCCTCTTAGGTTTTGAAGCCAAAATGAAGACCCTTTCAGTTCATTGGTGCTGGGTGTGGGGCCCTGGGACGGGGCTCCTGAGGGCTGCTCGAGCGGTGGGGGTTCCAGACAGATCACCCTCATGAACCCTAGGTGCTGGCCACACCCCACACAGGTGATTTCCTGGGTTTGGTAATGGCTTATTGAGGTATCTGGTAGACAGAATAAGGGCCCTCCAAAAATGTCCTTGTCCTAACCTTGGAACCTGTGAATACACTAACTTCCGTGGCAGGAGGGACCTTGCCGATGCGGCTTGGTTAAGGATGCTGAGCGGGAGAGAAGTTCCTGGATTATCCACGTGGCCCAATATAATCCCAAGGGTCTTTGTAAAAGGGGGTCGGGAGGGTCACAGTCAGGGAAGGGGGTGCGCTGAGGGACACCGGGGGTCAGAAGCAGAGACCTGAAGATGCTGGCTTTGAAGGTGGAGGAGGCCTGGCCGCCTGGGAATGCCGCAGCCACCGGGAGCTGGAGGAGGGATTCTCCCAGACTCCGCAGTATACGCCCCGAAGCCAATGCATAAATAGTCATGGGGGGCCAGAGGCTTGGGCCTCACTCCATCCTGCATTCTCATCACCAGGTGTGTGGGGGGCATTTGCAGGGTGAGACCCGGTGTTGGTACTTGGAATATAAACCACGAGGCAGGAAGCTGGAGCGCTGAGACACGTGGTGAGTCTCGGCTTCCTCCCAGGCCTGTCTTCCCCCAGCAGGTCCGCCACCTCCTTGGCCCAGCTTCTGCTTGGGACTTCCGCTTCCCCCTTGTCTGAGCGAGTCTAGACTCCCCACTGGGTGGGATGGGGCCGGGGGGGAGGCTGGAGCAGACACAGAAGGTTTGGTCTGTAGATGGATGCCTACCTGGGGGGCTGGGGAGGTCTCTTCTGACCCTGCCGTGGGGCGTCATTGGCGGGGACAGGGTCCAGATGGAGAGCCTAGTCCAGGGGTCCTCAAACTTTTTAAACAGGGGGCCAGTTCACTGTCCCTCAGACGGTTGGAGGGCCGGACTATAGTTTAAAAAAAACGATGAACAAATTCCTACGCACACTGCACATATCTTATTTTGAAGTAAAAAAACAAAACGGCAAAAACACCTGCATGTGGCCCGCGGGCCGTAGTGTGAGGACGCCTGGTAGTCCTTCTACCTGGACAGCAGGCCACTCTGTCCCTCACTGACAACCGTCCATGGGACACAGCGTAATTTTGGACAGAGATCTGACAGTAAAGGAGTCTTGTGGGCCTTACATGATCAACATGAGGGACAGGGCCATAGGGACTTGAGTGCCTTAAAGTCCTGTTGGATCCCCTGAGGAACAGTGGGTCATTTCAAGGTGACTGTCAGAGGTCTTAGGCCTTTGAGGAGAACCTTGACCATGGGGGTCCCAGACCACACCTGATGCACAGGCTGCAGAGCAGGAGCCCGGGGCTGGCGGGGCCTGAGGGCATCTGCTCCAGGGGCGGTCAGTCACCCGGGCAGGCAGGCAGCCACCTAGGACCTGCCCTGCACCGGGGAGGGGTAGGTGGGGTGGCGTTGGCTGCACTGAGCCTCGTCTCTGAGGAGCGTGGCTGCGAGTTGAGCTGGAAGGGAAAGGCTCGGTGCCTGGGAGGCCATGATCATGGTCAGCAGAGTGGCTGAGCCCTACAGGTGAGCTCGAGGGACCCAGATGCTGATCAGCAGACGGTGTTACTGCCATTTGTGAAGATGAGAAAACAGAGGGTCAGAGAGGCTGAGGGGCTTGGCCAGGGCCACACCGTGAGTGAAAGCTGCAGCCAGAAATCCAGACTCCAGGCTGTTCCTGAAATCGTCGTCCCCTTGCAGGATGCTCTTTCCTTAGAAATGAATGAGATGTAGCCCTAACCGGTTTGGCTCAGTGGATAGAGCGTCGGCCTGTGGACTGAAGGGTCCCAGGTTCAATTCCGGTCAAGGGCATGTACCTTGGTTGCGGGCACATCCCCAGTAGGGGGTGTGCAGGAAGCAACTGATCGATGTTTCTCTCTCATCGATGTTTCTAACTCTTTATCCCTCTCCCTTCCTCTCTGTAAAAAAATCAATAATTATATTTTTAAAAAATGAAATGAATGAGATATAAACAAAACAACACGACGCTGCGTGTGAACGCACTTCGGGGCAGCTGGCTGGGCCCCGGGGAGAACAGGCGTTTTTACACGGAGCCCCTCTGCCCGGGTCTGGGCCAGGAAGGAGGGATGGCCTCCCGTTGCACAAGCAGCAGCTGCCACTGTCAGTGTCGCCAGCCTCGGCCTTGTTGAGGGCGCTGGAGGGGGTGAGAAACCGCACCGAGTCTGAGGCCTGGAAGCTCCCTTCACTCTGCCAGGAAGCGATGCCCCGTTTCAGACACCCCGTGAGCTGCAGCACAGCATGCAGAAAGGACATGCAGAGCTGCTCTGTGGCTGACGGGGCTCAGTGTATTTTTTAAAATATATGTATTTTTATTGATTTCAGAGAGGAAGGGAGAGTGGAGAGAGAGAGAAACATCAGTGATGAGAGAGAATCATTGGTTGGCTGCCTCCTGTACGCCCCCTACTGGGGATGGAGCCTGCAACCCAGGCATGTGCCCTGACTGGGAATGGAATGGAGACCTCCTGGTTCATAGGTTGACTCTCAACCACTGAGCCACACTGGCCGAGCCACATGCCCATTCTTGAATCTTAAGAGGACTCTTATTGGCCACCTAGAATCACATGACTGTTCTGGAAGCAACTATTGGTTCTGGAAGATTGGGTGCTGAGTGCCCTCCCCTAGGTAACATGCTGGCCCCTGGAGCACCTGCAGGGAGGGCTGAGGATGCCCCTAGGAAAACGGGGTGCCTTACTAGAAGGGACATGGAATTTGGGGGCATTGCAGGGAGCGCAGCCCTGAGTTCCTTTCGTTGCCCAGTTGGGGCTGGGGGTGAGAGCTTAGCACTAACTTCCCTTTCACCTGGTTGGGGAGGAGCCTGGGGCAGGGTGACCTGAGTGGCCCAGAGGGAGGGACATGCCCTTGGAGCCACTGCCACATGCCTCAGTGTGTCCCCTCCCCTCCCTCTCTCTCCTTCAGCGAACATTTGAGTCCTCGTCCCTCTTCTGAATCCCTCAGGGTTTCGTTTGCATTTTTCATGTCCCTTCCTTCCCCCTGCCCAGGGGTGATGGTCAGCAGGTTTAACCTTGGGCACCCATCAGGGTACTTTCTGGAAGCCTCCACGGTGCCCACGTTAACGCTTCCCTTGCTGGATCCTGGGGGGCGCCTGCCAGAGCTGCAGGAGGGCCGCTGGGGGAGAGGGCTCTGCACCGCAGCTAGTTCCCAATCTGCTTGAGGGTTTCAGGGTTTTACCCTCGGGTGCAGCCACGCTGGCGGGGAGCAGCCTGTCACTTCCTGCTGGCAGGGTGGAGCTGGGGTAGACTGTCACCTCCATCCCTCCCGCCCCGCCTCACACTCACACACACACAGGGGATGGGCCATTGACTTCCCCCTGCTCACCCCTGGTGCTGCGCAAGTTCAAGGTCGTTCCTCCTCCGGGATTTGACTGGGCCACCTCTGCCCACACTCACTGTCTTTGCATCTAAGTGTGTGGGGGGTGGTTGTGTTTTTGTTTTTCCCCCCGCCCTGTGAGTAATACAGGTTTATAGGCCTTAGAGCGTGTGCAAATATTTGATTTTAATTAAGGAATTATGGGATGAGGAATAGGAAAGTTACTTCTTGTTAATTATTTCTGGGGGACCCTGGGATGGGTGGGGACTTCATATGGTGCCTCCAGCTGCATCACAGGTCACCTGGGTGGCGGCCTGTGGGGACAGAAGGGGGTGAGTAAGGCAAGAGGGTGCGCCCTTTGGAGGTTTTTGGCGGGCCAGAATCCGGCGTGTGGAGTGGGTGATGAGGGTGGTGCC